>NC_082610.1:4042538-4357260 GCF_030936135.1 Gavia stellata
CATTGCCTTTTTTTCCAAATAAAATATGACTAAGTGGCAAATGCTAATTTTCTAACAAGAAACAAATATTTTTATTCCAAATTAATATTTCAAAGCGAAAGACCATTTTTGCGTCATTTTTTACCTTTTTTTTGGTCAGTTTAGGAAATTAAAATCTATGTTGAAGTGTTGGTTTGAAACAACAGACGAAAATGTTCAAATAAATTGTTTCTACATTTCAGATGAGAAAACTTTCTGATTTCAGTTCTAGCTAAAGATTAAGTCAGTTTTAAAATCATGGCATTTTTATGAGACAAAAATTATCTTTCACTATGAGATATTCATAAAAATATAGGAAAAAGAGATGATAAAGGAATAGACTCACTTTCTAATGATCTGAAAACTTGTTAAAAATCAGTTATTGTGGTGACAATCTTTCCAGCTGCTGCAATACCTGTTCTGTTTAATCTTGAGTAAGACTCTGTCAAAATGCTTCTCCATAACTTGTTCTGTTTTCTGTGCACAGAAGGTGGATATAGTACAATCATTACTGTCTACACAAAAATTACTGTCTGCGGAAGACCTTGTCACTATGAATCCAGTCATTAGTAGTTCTTGGTACCCAGATTCTTCCTGCCGTCACCAGATGGCAGCCTCGACGTATTTCAGTGAAATGTAGGTTTCTTATGTGAAGTTAACGTTGGCCGTTGTGAACATTTTCCTTTCGTGGTGATTTCTTTGCTACACACACTCTCTCTGACTATATCTCCATCCCAGTGGTCTGCATCCATTTCTAGCTGAACCCAATCTGCATATGGCCAGCCTCAGGTCAACTCGTTCTGCTGTCTGCAATGCTTTCAATTGACATCTCTACTTCTTCATCGCTAAAAGCACTGATGCCTAAGTCATATGCTGGGATGATTCAGTGTATTTCTTCAGTTCAAGTGAAGGCTAAGAAAGGAGAATTAATTGGGTAAGTCCTGGAGAACTTATTCAGGACTCTACACCCTCTTTTCTGTGTTTGTATGCAGAGAAGTTTGTGTGCTGTGGTTGCAGCTGTGTGTACCTATGCGTGCAGAGGAACCATGGTGAGGAGCACTACTGTGCTGCACGCTGAGCTGCAACTTCCTCCCCTCTCCTGTGCCTCACCTGGCAGGATGAATCTGGTGAGGAAATAAAGGCTTCTCTCTCCTGATCCTCCTCACACATGTGAACATGTACCTGAGTTACCAATCCTTCTTGATGTTTTCTTCTACACCGTTTAAATGCTATCGAAGCCCCTCTGCAGCTTCAGCAGAGGAGGCTGACTGGAGCCTTCCAGCGCCCACGGGAGATGAGGTACAATGTACCTATCGGGTCAGGAGGGTGCCTTCAGCCTTGTAGGTGACCTTGTTTTCAGATGCCAGCCAGATGAAGCTTCCTCCACCTAACCCATGTAGGAAACAGCAGCTTCCCAAGGCAGTGGGAAGTTGGGCTACAAAAAGCTTGAATAAGCAAACATACAAAGACTTGGCATACAGAAGTTACGCTCAAAAGCAGTACCCCAAGTTCCCTTTACCTGATGGTGTTGTCCTCTGTTGCTTGGCATTTGATGAGGGAAAGGAAGTCACAGGGCATTGGGCTTCCTGTGAAGATGTACATAAGCTACAAAATGGTATTGGGAAATCGGAGAGTTCGTTGGTGATTCAGAGCTAAGGAGTGACAGCTCAGTGAAAGGAAAGGCATGATGTGCACAGAAAAAGCAGGATTTCACTCTGCAGGTGTTGTTATGACCTATCTAGTAAATAAATGATAAGGGAAAAAAACCCAAATAAATGCTGCTGTGGAGAAAAGGGAACAGTTGGAAATAAAAAAAAATATACGTGAGTCAGGATTGTCTTCTAAGCAGCATGGACAAGGATGATTACTGAGCACGGCAGGCAGAGCTGAGGTCGCCCTGGGGCTGGAACAGCCCTACTTTTCATTTTGGGAATATGAGCAGCCGGCCTCGGGAGCAGAGGAAGCATAGCAGGGGGCAACAGCCCTCCCACGGCCGCCTGCGAGGCACTGTGGGGGGGAACTGGGGCCCACCGGCTGAGGGCTGCTCCAAGGATGGCCATTCAGAGCCATGTAGTCATGGAGTTTAATATATGTACACTGCAAGATGACTCCAGCATCATAAGTAAATAATACTCAGCTATACAAGTATAACAAGACTGCATTCTTAGCTGTCTTCTCCTGCCCAAGTTGTCCCCAGTTTTATATGAAAATGCCAATATATTCAAAACATAGTAATGTTAAGCATTTGCTTAATGGCTTGTTTTTCAAAAGAGCTGGGTATCCATTAGCTTTCTTGCAGTCACTGAAAAAATTGAAAGAATTATTTGCTTAAAAATTCGGTATTTTAATCCATGGGTTAAACTTTTGGAGATCTTATCCCTACTTTTTAAACACAGCAAAGGAAACATTAGGTATAGCAGCAGTGTTCTCATTCTCTGCTACTGTGCCACCACGGTCATGTTACTTCCGAAAAGAGAATGAGGTAGGTCTGAAATGAAATTAGAGACTCAAATACCTATGAGCTTTCTAGAAGAAGCAAGAATCTAAATCCAAATTTTGGAGCTAGTTTCATAACACTGGGCCAAATCTATCCCCTTGTCAGGAATATACTTAAACTTTGGGGTTTTCTGGCACCATGAACCAAGGTCTGAGTTCAGTGCTTGAGCCATCTTTCATTTACTGTTATCAGATATTTACAGGAGGATATTTGCCCCACCCCAAGCCCCCTACACCTTTGGATTAGAAGACAGAAGTTCGCAGCGAATGTTGCATTGCATAAGAGTGTGAGGTGAGAAATACTAGTAAAGCCCTTGCTAAGCAGTCGCATTTGCTAAAATGCCTTCAGTTCATGAAGATCCAGGATGTGTCTGCAGGATCTCTGTTTTAAAACTTCTCATGCTGAAGACCTCTATGTAGCCAAGCATATTTTTTCTAGTTCTGAAATTTATGCACAAATCAATTTCAAATGCAACTCATTTTTACTTTAAAGATACCAAATCAACACTTGCAGATCTTGGATCCTAGTTCTGGAGAATATATCTGAATTAACATCTTCTGAGCTAAAGATTATTCCTAGATACTTCTGGGTGATGCATTTGGGATAGCTAATTGTAAGATCTGAAACCTGTAATGAGCTCCAGATACTCACACAGATGGTACTCCAGGAATATTGTCTTAATTTTCTTTTTCATTTCCTTCCCTTTTAATAAGATGTTCCTATAATTAAACTAGCCTAAGGCTTGATTCAGCGGGTAATAACTCATGCTGAGGTTCAGTGAGAGCCTGAAGCTAAATATGCTTGGATATGAATAATACACAGTTATTTTCCCCCTGCTGTTTTTACTGCCATATCCCTTGACTTAGTTGAAATGGGTAAGTGAACACAGAACTCGCGAAGCCAACAACATTGTCTTTTGCCAGGGAAAGTGCTTTCCCTGCCTCCATCCTGCCCATCTCTGCAAGCCTGAGGTCAGATCACACTGCACCCTGGCCAGGATGGCCTTCATGGCAGAGACGGTCCTCATCGGAGCCTGCACAGCTCCTTGAAGGTGTTCCTACATCCAGAAGGGAGACTAATCCTCCAAGCATGTACACTCAGAGCTAACTGTAAGTGTGTGAATAGCACATTCGTGTGTTTGAAGTCATACGCATGCACACACAGTTGCAAGGATGGGGTCCTAATTGGAGTTTGCAGCCAGCTGTCCACAATTAATGAAGAGGGCTCATTAGTCGGCATGGAAACCAGCTCTGCACATGAGCCAACTAAAGAGCAGGCAGAACTCTTGCTGCTGAAATCATGGGGAGGTAAAAAGGTTTTCAAGGTTTTTTTCCTTGTTCTGTCAGATGCAAAACCCAGGAATTTACAGAGCCCAAATTGTTCAACAGATGAATTGTTTATCAATTAAGAAGGCCTCTGAATGCAGAAACTTTAAGGATGTCATAATTCCTCTGATTTAAAATTGTTGTCCCCTTCCCCTCAAAAATTCCTTAAAATCCTCTGGTTCCCTGTTTCTGTGGCAGCTAATATCCTAGTCATATTCTGGAGTCTGTTTATGAAATCCTCGGGTAACCCTGAAACCTGGCTTATCACCTGGCACCACGGCAGAGAAACAAACAGCAAGTTGGGCATTCATCAAAATTGCCAAACCACAATCACTGTGTGATGAAAAAGTCTAGCAACAAAAATCTAGCTGATATATTAGAAACCTATGACTGGAGGTAAAGATATGGATGCTGTTCAGTGTTTTTTATTGCTGGGGACTTTATATTCTTAAATCATTATGCAGTCGTTGATACTGTAACATGTTTATTCTCAGTTGATCCATGCATAACTGAGGTCAACCCATGGCATCTATAAACATGCCTTGTTTAGTCTCGGGTTTTATGCCACCATAAAAGTGAGAAATTAATAAATAAAAGAGGAAAACTGGCCATGCAAAGGACAGGTTTCCAACATTAAGATGCTGGATGTTTTACTTTGGTTTGAATACCAGGGCTTCAGGGACTTACAAATACTTTTAAAACTTAAACTAGAAAAAGCACGTGTGCTCGTACGCTGGGAATTGACAGAGCCTGCCCACTTGAGCCTAGGATTAAGTGTGCGAATTGATCCCGACACTCTGTCATCGGTACCCAGAGCTCAGCTCCAACTGGGCCTGCCACACGCAGCAGTTGTGGGTTCATGCCACCCCTTCTAAAGATAGCGAAGTACGGCCAAGGAGTCTTTGCTTTTGTTTCAAGCTCATTAGATGAGTGATGACAGGTTATAGTTGCGGTCCCTCGTGGCCAGACAACAAGCAAGGCCCCCAACTGCTGCTGTCCACTACAATTGCAGTTGAATTTAGCCAGCTGTTGTAACAACCAGTGCGACACAAGAAACAGACCTCCCTGTGCTCTGGCTTAACGAGCTTTGCGCATTTTATGCAAGTTCCCCTGCAAGATGCCGCTCAACCGTGAGGCTTTGTGCTACTGCTGAAGCATATGGCTATATCCTCTCACTTCTTATGTTGGCCTTCATATGGGCAGAAACACCTTCCTCTTAGTTGTTTTCTGTCTTTCAGTCTGCTGAGTCTGAACTAAACCGAATATTCGCAGGGAAAGAGAAAGCAGGTAGCTCTCCTCACCCCCCTGTTTATCTCCAGTTGGACTGCTCAAGTTTATGCTCTTTATTTTAAGAAAGGGGTGGAGGGAAATACCAACAGGGGGATCGTGTTTTCACAGCCTACTTTGTATATAACAAATATTCAGTATCAATGTGCAGCCTGAGTTCATTTTTGCAAAGCAAGCAGTGGATTTTGTCTTTGTTGGGAATAATTGAAAATATTTTTTCTCTTTGACCTTTGGGGAAAATAAGCAGAGTCTAAATATTTGTAAGAACGGTGCCCCCAATCCCAGAATTCTGGTTAAAACTCTTTTCCCTGTTTCTCTTCTTTGCAACTAGTTTTACGGGAGATAACCTGAAGATGTAAAACTCCTCATTCTCTCTCCCTTGTTTTAAAACATTCCAATGTGAGTATTCAAAACTGTGAGATGAGTAATCATCGCAGAAAGAGTGTTTTCTAATTAGAAGTTTAATGTTGGTGTCTTTTAAGTATCAAAAACTTTATATGGTTACCTCAGCCAAATTTCTAATATGATCTTCATGTGTTCCTCTAGTGTCATTGGCTGTAATCCTACCTAGGTTCGAGACTAAGTTAAACTCAGAGCACTTCCAGTTTTATGGTCCTTCCCTGCACTCACACTATTTTCTGAATTACTGGCAGATACCTAACTTCATGAGTCAAAATGCACTAATCTGGGGAAGCATTGCAGTAGCCCCAATGATCCAATATTCTGAACAATCATCTTCACAGTAGATTTCTGAAGGATATTGGCACACATAATTGATTGGGTTGCATTATAAAGTATTCAAGAGGAGAAAAACCTTGTAGACGTCGTTATTTGCCAATATGCCAATAAGGTTATGACCTCTGTTTCTGTTTAATTTGCCAGTGGTAGGTATAAATACATACCTACCACCCAGCACCCAGTCCTATTTTCCTAAATTGTGTTAGCAGTTAAAACTAGAAAAAGACTTCTTAACTCATTTCCAGTGTGCAAAAACTTTTCAGAATGTGTGGGAAAGATTTTTTTTCTGTTTTGTAGATGTGTTGATTCATTGCTCTAAAGATTTTCTAGTAAAACATCACACATCATTATTTGATGCAGATGAAGGCAAGGCAGAGAGCCAGGCATGGGGCACAGTTTGAGAACATGATGAGGCCTTTGTGGTTCTCGCAGTCATATTTTAAAATAAATTGCCATAATAACAATGCTGTTTTGAGATACTACAACTGTTTTCTTATTTCAGTCACTTGCTTTCAGTTCACAGAGAGACAAGGATCTTCCTTCTTCCTTCTAGAGATATTTGTAATGATGCTTGAAATATCAAGAATCACTGAACAAAGTACTGATCTAAATCCAAACAGAAAAGAGTCCTTTTATGAAAAACTCCATCACAATTGTGCGCGGCAGTGAGAGATTTCTTTTAATGGCTCTGAGTTAATACATTCTGAGTAATGTGACACTTTGTCACATTACTAGTTATTACTAATTTTGTCCTAATTATGAAAGTACTTTTATCTTTCAATGGAAAGCTATTCACTGATAATTTTAAGCCTTGATTTAATTTCTATGCCTTTCTCAGCCACGCTGCCTTCTTGTAAAGAAAGATGTCTTGGTTGTCCTTGTTTAGTGTGAATATTAAAACATGCAACCTTGGCACATAATGCATATTCTGTATTCGTAGTATGCACTAGGGAATGAATTCTAACTCTAGAGAAGTTAACAGCAACTTCTCTACTTTAACAGAGTCAGGATTTGCTTATAGTTGCTTTGTCCTTTTATGCATTCCTCATATCTTGATGCAGACTCAACAAGGTGCTTCATATTGAGTCTGCAATTCATATTGAATTCAAAAAAAGGAATTAAACTTTAATCCTAGTTCTAATCCTAATGGAAAGCAATAACTTTTTATGAATGATTCATTACTGTGCTATTAAGTAGGTTAAAACACACCGCCTCTAGCATTTGCAGTAAATATTTGTTTTTGGAGTATCTGGGAACTCCACAAGTTTCTGAGTCTTACTTGAGATCTGGAAGATTTAAATAAAAGTATTTTTCCTCCTTTTTTATTTTGTTACACAACCCAATTTCCCCTACATTTAATTCATTCAATATGCAAAAAGATTATCCACTTTAAAACTAATTCTGTAGTAGTATAATGTTTTCCCAGCAGTGTTCACTAAGGCCTTACTTAACTGCATCACTATTCAAAGTCTGATGCACATTCCTCACACATTTTTATGATGCTTATCACTATGATAGCTAAATGCAACAGAAACATGAATATGCGTGTATTCTCAACATTTTTATGAGGTGAAAAAACGGTGTTATACTGTCATTTTACAGCTTACAACTGAGGTGGAGAGGTCAGTATCAGTAATATTCACTGACTATAGGTACTCAGTTTGAGATCCTTAAGATCTGATTTTTTAGAGGATAAGTATCACGTAGCACATATATTTTAAAGTGAAATGCTGGTTATCTTTAGTTATGTCTGTGAGTGCTTTGTTTTTCCACAGAACTCAGTATTTCATGTCAGGCACCAGATAATGAGAAATCCAAGTTTTAGAACTATGTGAGAAAGATTAGATCAAAATAACTAGCCAGTCTGGCCTTGGGAGACCAGGGCAGTGCCAGGTAAGGAACATCCCATTTCACCGAGGGGCATCATGGCCCAGAAAGCTACTGCCTAAACAGGCAACACAGAGAGTGGTAGAGGAAGGAAAACATTATTTCCATTTTGTCAGGGATTAAAACAAAATCATAGGCAAATACAGGATATTTTTCAAAAACACATACAATGTGTCACTTTCCACTTAGCACTCAGGAAATGTATGTGAAATATAGGTACAAAAGACAAAGATCAAAATGGTCTGAGTATAGGGTGTGAGCTGGAGTGGAGATGTTGTCACTTTGTACGTGCATACAAATGCTGAGCTATTTCTTGGCAGGTATATTCCCTAGAAACTGTGTAATAAGAAGAAACATGCAAGGGCTCTTGGCAAAAATGCTATTTTATTTATTTTGAAAAAATTTGAAAACTTAAATTGAGCTGCAGGACCTGTGACCTACAGTTCATGTAGCTGACAGTATGAGAATTTTTGGCTCCTCCTGTCAGATCTGGAAGGGAGGATCTAGACCCAAAGTCCAGTACCAAAGTCACAAGATCGTTCTTCCCTCAAAGGAAAAAAGCTGGTGTTAATACAGGTCTCTCATCTAAAGTAATTAGTAAAGAGATGAGCTGCAGTCAGGAGCACAACAGTTATTCAGAAACACCAAGGAGATGATCTGTAGTAATTCCAAGCTGTTTACCACCTTCATTCACTAAAAACATGCTGCTTTAGCAGAAGATAAGGAAGGAAAGGAGCAAATGCTGTGTCTGACATTGTTACTCATTTCCCTGGATTACTCTGGTGCCCTGAATTAAACCCCCAAAACTAACAAGAAACTGTTTCCCAGAAAACAGTCTCAGACTAGCATGTTTTTTCAGAGTTATTTGCATTGGTGTTTATTTCGTGTGAGCTGATGAAAGTCCCAAGGGTTTACCTTTGACAAAAAGAGTGGGACAAATACACATGAGTGACCAGCAGCTCAACTCAGCTGTGGTGAGGCTGCCAAAGGAGATAATTCTGCCAAGCGAAATGGCTTCCAGGCTGTGCACATGTGTGTCAAAATGACATTAGTGTATTTTGACATAAGTGCTGTCTTTTATCAGGGATAAGCTTCAAAGCCACAGAGATGGAGAGATGGGAAACTGGAGGCTGACAGAAAAAATAGAAGTTGACAGAAAAACATAAAGAGAATTTGTTAAAACAAACCCAACACTCCAAGAGCCAGCGATACCTTCAAGGATCAAATTTAGAGCAAAGGATGTTTTATTGCTGTATGACCATGATAGTTTTGGCATAGTAAATAAATTTTATCTGCAAAATGCAATGGAATTTAAAAAGCCTTGTGTCTGCTGTAATGTCTGGAGCTGCCTGCCCACTGCTAGCCAATGAAAGAAGCTTAAACCACACAGAGAGTATGGAGATAGTTAAAAAAGACTGATATGCCTGTTCATATCTATTTTGATACAAATTCTGGACAACTTAGATGCTTACCTAAATAAAATTCAACATGGAACTCTATGAAGCAGGGAAGCACTTCAATTTCACAGCTTGAGGAATGGATACTTTCAGAGGTGAAATTATTTGCCAAGGTTTACATGCATTGCAGGCCACTAATAATACCAAGACTTAACTAGGCATCCCCAGGCCTGACCTGGAGCTGAATCCCATCACTCAATTCATCCTTGGCCAGCAGAACTATTACGGATTTCTAATAGTGTGGCTGTACTCACAAGCTCCTGGGTCAGAGACTTGCCCTGAACAGTCTCTCACTGATTGATTCCAGGGTACCTGGGAAGCTGGATTTGTCACTTGCAAATACAGAAAGAGGAACACATAGCTTTGTCTGCAGCAGTTATCACTGGGGTTTCCTACCTCTTTGGTTCATGACACAGAATTTCCATTAAATTCCACAGGCCAAAACCTTGCTGAATGAGGTTAAAGGTTTCTAACTTCACATCAACAAAACTTCCTGCCAGAGTGATTGTTATGTCCAACAAGGTAGGTCATTTCCCTCCTGTGTGTTTTCCTCCTCTTATCTCTGGTGACTCCAAAAGCACATAGGATTCACAGAAGCTAAAACTAAAACAACAACCTACATCTGGTCAATCAGGTCATCTCTGATCTTTCGGTCAGTCCCCTTTGACAACCACACAGTCAATAAAAATGCTCAGCGATGCCAGTAAGTTTAATTCCCGTATCCCTTTCAGAAGCTTGAAGCCTGCAGAAGACAGAATGATAATTTTCAGCTTCCTAGCCAAATTTCAGCAATCAAAGAAGGGTGTTGCCAATTATAGGTGACATGGCTTCCTCTGACAGCTGTATATTAGCATGACTGATGTCTGCTCGTCTCTGCTAGAGTCCAGAAGCTTCTGCAGGGCACACATGAAGATCAAAGACTTCTATCTAAGTCCCCTACCTCAAAATATTTACTTGCTGTCATCTGGAGAGATAGAGAGAAGTCATGGCCTCAGCATCTGACAACTCACTTGTGGCGCTTACTAATATGTCCCATTTGCCATTAATGTCACCAGCGATATAAATAGGATATCACAATGCCTATATAAGAGTAGTTTCCAGACAGAGATAGCTAGATCAAATTCAACCTGGATAAGGCAAAAGAAATATAGCCAGGAAATATAGGAAAATAGCCTTGAATGGAAGTGTACGTACAGAGCACGAGCCCTGAAGATCTATAGACTCGAATACTTTTTTGATTCAGATAGGGCCTCCAATCCTTAAGCCCAGATATATGTGCTTAGATTTGATTCTCAGGTTGTTGTTATTGCTTAATGCCATACAGTCCATCATGATTAAGTCACTTCAGCTACATAAGGCTGAAGAAAACATTTCATCATCTTGTTTAGCAATATGATTATACAACTGCAATATCATTGCTAAATTAAGCCAGGCATCACTGGGGGAACAGATCAGCTCCACAGCAGTTTAGGACAACATTTTGAGACAAAACCAGAATATATTACAAAGAAAAAAAATAATAAAAGAATATATTACAAATATCTGCACTATGGCCCATGACTGAATGCTGTCTTATAGAGAGCTGCTTGCCTTCTCTCTTTTAAAGCTCTCTTTAAGCTTCTTATAAACAGGACTTTTACTGTATAGCACAAGGACCAGTATAGCAGTGACAGCACAAGCTGGGGACAATTCTGAAACAGTGTTTGTTTACAGTTGTGTATGCTGCTGCAAAGATTTCCAGACAAATTCTGGTATATAAAAAGTTTGCACCAGGTCCACAAAAGCATTTACATACTTCACTCCCATTAAAATCCTGGAGGGAATCAATAGGAGCTCAGCGCTTGTTCCCAATCAGTGCATCTGAACAGCAGTCCTCACAGCGAGATTGGTAATGAACAGTGAAGCCAGCTGCCACAACATCCAGATGCATTTGAGAGAGAATGACAAATTTGAAGTCCACTTGATTTGGAAATCCCTAATTTTAAGCCTTAAACAGCAGTCCCAGTTTTATTTAAATGCCATTTTGTTAATCTCTTTTCTAGACTGCTCAGTACATGATCTGACAGTCATTGAACATGAAGTGAAAAATGCAAGTCAAGACTCAAACTGCACTGCTGCCTGCAGTATTTTAATTTTATATTTAAAACCAGGCATCATAAATTGAATGAATCTTTAATACACTCCACTGACCTTAATGAAACAGTCAATGGTTAAACTTGACATTTTGGATCTGGACATCTGGAGTTTTTACTGATTCCTAACAGAAATTTTACTTTGGTCTTTCCCTGTCCCAGGAAAAGCAGTGATATTTCAGGTTGTTTATTTGAAGGCATGTTGAATTCATATTCCTGCAGGAAATTCACAGATTGTATCGCTAATTTTTTTAACTGCTTGTGGAATGGAAGTCAACCTGTCTGTTGCTCCCAGTACATTTTGCAGCGCTTCGATTTCTGGGTTTTTGCCAAAGTGTGGTATTGTTCAGGTCCTTTGTCTTGCCATTAATGTTCTTACTGTTACGGTTTTGTCTGCTGGGTCAATGAGATTAGATTTCATTAGCACAGCAAACTGAAAAAAAAAATGCAAGTTATTAGATAATCATTAAAGCACATCTGTTGCCTTTTTCCGAGTGCCAAAGTCTGAATTCCATTGAACTAGTGACATGGCACTTGACCAGCGCTTAGTTCAGCTATGGTCAATGAGCTGCAAAAGGATTAAAATATTAGAAGCTAGTTGATTCAACCTAATCCCTGGCAGTTTTGTTTAGATTGCAAAGAAAGGTGCCCAGAGAAAAAGAGAATGAAACAATTGCAGTAAGAAAATGCTAACATTTTTGAGGCCATTCCACAAATTGTGCTATACTGGTGCTCCACTTCGGTGTTATGCTAAGGCATCAGTTCCCCATGTACTCTAAAAACACTTTCATGTACTTCTTCCCTGAGTCTGTTCAAAAGTCCCTGAGAACTTCTCAGCCTGAAAGTCTGGCTGACTTGAGAATGGAAACAGGTATTCACTCCATCATCCATACACCCAAAGTGAACAGCAATCTGGACTATGAATGAATATCATGTCTCAAACATCAGCTTCTTTTCTCTTTTCAGAAATTCTTCTGAAAAATCCTGTGTCAAATATTTTTAAATCATAGGCTTTTTTATGTATCATTTTAGTTTATTTTTTAAAGAAAACTTGTATATGTTATGCATATATCTTTGCAAAGTACTGGAAATCATGTTTTTACA
This sequence comes from Gavia stellata, assembly GCF_030936135.1. Taxonomy (NCBI): domain Eukaryota; kingdom Metazoa; phylum Chordata; class Aves; order Gaviiformes; family Gaviidae; genus Gavia; species Gavia stellata. The sequence continues at coordinate 4,054,984 of NC_082610.1, forward strand.
GACAAAAAATAGGATTTCCAAAGAGGTCTTCATGGAAGGAAACACCCAGTTCCCATCAGATGTCACTTGTGATTTAAACTTACAGTCTTATCACATAAGCACTGTACATGTGTAATCAGGTAGCTGCCTATGACTAATTCTACAGAATTAATTAAGAATTTACAGAGGAAGAAAAAGAAATGCCTTTGATCTTAAAAAAATTATCACATATTAGGCCACACCCATTTAGGAGGGTTTGCTTTCCTTAAGTAACGGTGTGGATTACTGAAATCACTGTCACTTTGGTGTGACTGTCATCAGCTAATTTAAGACTTGAGATATTTTGTGACTTAATATAGGATTCCTGATTTGCTTATTAAAGATTCAAGGTATTCAAGTTGTACACAAGGGTGAAAAGGAAATTCTCAGATTGTTTTCTGTCATCCCTGACCACATCAAAAATCCACAGTCATATCATCGAACCAACGTAGACATTCACAGGTGCTAAGGACCCAATCCATAATCCGCTGAAGACACTCAGCATTTTCTTGAGCTGCTGAATGTATATGTGTAAAAGGAAGCTGAGAGTACTGCTGGAACTGCATTTCACCCCCGCACAGCTGGGTTTGTCAGGTAAATGTTGCCTTTCTCTAGAAGGCTTTTTCCAAGTTGAAACTTAAAACTTCCTCTTTTAGCAATGTTGGTGTGTGAGGAACAAGATGGATTTCTGCTTCATTCATGTTAGCTGGTATTCCTCAAAGTGCATTTTTTTACCTAAGAAACACCTGCAAGACCAAACCAGACTGATGTTCTTTGGAAGCATCACTGCCTGGATTGGTTAAACTGTTTACTCTATGGAGTTTGGAATTTTTTTGCTAGCTACTAATTCATAGAATCATAGAATCATTTAGGTTGGAAAAGAACTTTAAGATCATCGAGTCCAATGTTAACCTAGCACTGCCAAGTCCACAACTAAACCATGTCCCTAAGTGCCACATCTACACATCTTTTAAATACCTCCAGGGATGGTGACCCAACCACTTCCCTGTGCAGCCTGTTCCAGTGCTTGACAACCCTTTTGGTGAAGAAATTTTTCCAATATCTGATCTAAACCTTCCCTGGCACAACTTGTGGACATTTCCTCTTGTCCTATCACTTGTTACCTGGGAGAAGAGACCGACACCCACCTCACTACAGCCTCCTTTCAGGTAGTTGTAGAGAGCTATAAGGTCTCCCCTGAGACCCCTTTTCTCCAGACTAAACAACCCCAGTTCCCTCAGCCGCTCCTCACAAGACTTGTGCTCTAGGCCCTTCACCAGCTTCATTGCCCTTCTCTGGACACGCTCCAGCACCTCAATGTCCTTCTTGTAGTGAGGGGCCCAAAATTGAACACAGTATTCGAGGTGCGGCCTCACCAGAGCCGAGTACAGGGGCACGATCACTTTCCTACTCCTGCTGGCCACGCTGTTTCTGACACAAGACAATTGCCACAATTGCTACATTTCAAGCAAGTTTGGAGAAATGGAAATTCTATTGCACTGGGTTTGAGACTGATTTTACAAAGTGTAAGGCGCTTATACCAAGGGGAGAGAGGGGCTATGAGGCATGTCAAGTTTAGCTAAACATGTGGATGTACATTTATAAGTGATCAAATTTTTATTTTTATTTTTATTTTTAATCAAATCATTGTTCCAGGTGTCCTCTTCATGACTACTTCCAACACTCCTGCTACACTCCCATATAACTATTACTGTTCTTGCACTCATTAATTCCAATAAATGGTTGCTCACACAATTACTCTGTATTGTACTCCTGGAATACGCCCTCTCATGTATTACTCACACGGGATACCAGTAATAAACAAGATAATTATGATAAGCCATCAAATCCGTAACAGGTGGTGAAAGGCAAAGGGGAGATAAACCCTACAATTAGAAGTTTATAATTGATGAATGGTTATTTCATCAATGACTTTGTTTTTAATAGATTTCTTTTCTCTCTATTACTGACTTATCTGTTGGAATTCCTCTTTTAATGAGCAGGAAGTTAGTAATATGACTTTGCTACTTCTTAACAGGGTAAAAAAGGCATGCCTAAGACAGCACAGTGACTGCGTAACTCATGTTCCAGCTAAAGGAATTAAGGAAAAACAACCATGTAACTCTGAACTCCTTACCTACATAAAAGGTCATCTTTTTGTTTACTTTTCTTAGAGTAGGTTCTGCCTTGTTTCCAGTCTTGCAACAGTCACAGACAAGAAATGTGTCTATTATATATCCTGCTGCATGTCTATAGTAACACATGTGCAGCAACAGTACTTAAGAGCTTGCAAACTCCTGCTGCAAATCTTTAAGTGCTTTGTGTTCTTTGGGCTACAGTCTTATGCTCAAAAAATAGTCATTGTTTAAATTTCATTGGTATACTATTTCCAGTTTAACTAATTGGTGGACTTGAAGGTCCATGCGTGAGGCTCATGCATGAGGCCTGTGTTCCTCTGTGTTATGACTTGGTTTTAGAAGTCAGTATATGTATCTGAAGCATCTGTATTGCTGAATTCAGCTTGTCAGAGCAGCTACAAATTCATCTGGGGAGAACCAGACTTTTCTGGGTTCCAGAACAGAATGAAAGTTGAGAAATTTTGGATAATTGGCCGCAAAGGTTCTTTGGAAAGAAACAGAGCATTTCTCAGCCATTTGAAAAGAAGAAAGAGATATACATCATCATACACATGGGTTTGCGACAAGCATTCTGGATGCAAGAAGCCTAGCTTTAGCTTGTGTGTGCTCCTAGGAGGGATCAGCCCCACATCTCTGACTTTCATGTGAGGTACCCTAGCTACCCAGACCAAAAGGTGAAGCTGTGCCATCATTCAGGAAAGAATTCAAAATTCACAGGGTGACAACTGGTGTCTTCTGTTGTCAAATTATGATTCAAGAACTAGTCTACAGTGTGAGAAATTTGGATTCTGGTGTACACTCCACCAATGGCCAGTGTGTTTTACGTAGTGTCTGGTTAATGCAAAATAGGCAAAGGAAGAGACAGGTTTCAGGGCTCTCCTTTTCTGTCCACTTACTAGAGAAAGCAACCATACCAATGCACTTTCCCTGGTTTAGCAATTCTTGAGGTCTTTTCTGAAGAACGGAACAATGTTAGCAGAAAAGTGAGAGCACATAAAAAAAACTACAGGGGTTAGACCATCCCTTAAACAGGAAAAACTCTAATCCAGGTCTTCCATTCACTTACCCATTGCTCTAACACTTCATTTCTGAATGAAAATGTCCCCTCTGCTGCAATGAGAATGGTCCTTCCACAGCGTTTGCCACTGATCCTCAGCCTCTTTGCACATGTTTAATACAGCAGTGAAATGTAAATCTTCTGTGAGGCTGCTGACCACCTGACTAATGCTTGTTAGAGCTATAAAATGGGATTGGGGCCGAAGTGTGATGCGATCCGGGGACTGTAGCCAGCAGGACAGTGCCCTGTGGAGCATTAGCTTCCCAAAGCAGGTTAGAGAAGCTGTAAGTCTGTTTTCACTTGCAATGAGAGGCCATGTGTTCTCATGTCTCACCTCTTCCCAGATCCTGATTTATTAAGAAGGCAAAACCCCAATTGTTCCTAGTGCTTTTGTACTATATGTGCAGACCCTGGCATTTCTTACAATGGACTTTATCGGAACACATTCCTAGATTTGAACAATCCTAACTTTAAACATTTCACTCAGGTTTGTTTTCCATTTTTAGAAATAAAAATAAGACTAAGTAGTTCAGAGTTGACAAAGGTCTATTTCATGCCTTGTATATGGACTTGTGGTAGAATCTCAGTCTTAAAAACAAACAAACAAACAAAAGATAGCAGACTATGAGTTTGTGTTGATATCCAGCTCACTCCACCTGCATTATTAACTGGGCACATTGTGTCATGTAAGTAAATTCTAATAGTTAATCAAACAGTTCTACATTTTAAAGTTCAACCAAGTAGTCCTTGTTCCCCAAAGCCCAAAACTACTTGTAACATTCAGGTGACCTCAGTTTTCCGAAGAAACTTCCAGTTCCTGTGACTCATAACACCACCTTCTGGACAAATATGACCTAAATGTGAATAAAATGTTCTTAATCTGTGCATTGGCCTGTGTTCACTGGTAACATACTCATACACGTACCTGCTGAGGTCACAATCTAACATCAGTTCCATCCGGTGATGTTATGATCAAGTGTTTCTTAGTGTCAGTGAATAAATACCCATCAAGGTCTAGAATAAATTCCTTTGTTGTGTTTTAGGCCTGGGGAATATTTTCAGCACAAAGATTGGAAATAATAAAATAATGATTCATTTCTGATATTTTAGAAGAATAGCAGCCTGATGCTCTTTCAGCTAAGATCTGTGTTACTGTGTGATTTTATTCCCATCAGCAAAGGGCATGGCATCTACTTATTTCAGTCACTGGGGAAGTACTTAGGAGAAAAATATGGCTTATTTTAGCCGTTTAGGAAATACTATCATGTTTCTAGCAAAAAAAAGGCAACTGTGTTACAATGGGATAATTTAATTTAGTTACTCTAGCAGCCCATTATAATATTTTTATATGGCTGACTGGTATAAGACACATTCAACATACATCAGAGAGCCAAGAGGACGAACAGCTTAAGGTGTGAATCATTTTTGACAGAAATACTATATGCCAACATTGCACCACCTAAGAAGTTGGGCCTACTTTTAAAGGTTCACAAATGCATTTTTATGCAGTAGACTATTGCATCAGTTATTGCATCCTTCAAATGGTACAATAAGACATTTCCCAGAAAGCCGGACTGAACCAGCCAATTCGCTTTTTACCCTTCTGCAACAGTTCCATGTACTTGGGAAACCCCTGTTGAATAAAGATCAGTAGCTAGTGAACACTATCATAGCTCAACATATTCTTCGCTTCTTCTGCATTACGTGTTTTATACACCCTGAGATCACATGCTGACTCATGGGGATTGGTATGGAGCTGGTTAGGAGTATAGCCCCTGTACTTCCTCCAGCAAATAGCTAGATTTTGATCAATCAGATAAGATAGTATGTAGAAAGGGACATTAGGGAGCCTTGCAGTCTTCTTTCCCTCTGTTGAACAGTTGTTATTGTGATAATCTGAGCACTCTTACCAAGAGTGATGAAGTGCCAGTTCAGGTGCTAGTAGACTTCAACACACTTTGTCAAATGCAGTAAGCCTTATTCTTAATATACAAAGTATCAGTGCTTGTGAGGGTCAACAAATCTTTCACAGGCTACGTGTCAAAGTATTAGTGTTCAATGACTTACAGAGGTCTGTAATTGCACCCTGTCTTGCTTTTCACTTGCTACATTAAGTATCAAAGAATTATGCTTTGCAAAAGCCTGCTGCAGGAAAATACATAAGCATCATATTTCCTAAGTTACACTGAAATAGTTTTTTTTCCAATCACCTACAATAAAATAAATCAGAAGTGTATCTTTATTTTTGTATGTAGAATGGCAATGAAAGACAACAAATATTTTGACTTTCATTTTCAGGAAGAAGTCAGAGTTTTGGAAACTTCATTTTTCAGGTGCCTGAATTTAGGAAGTCATGGACATGACTTTGACAGATGTTGAATGTATGTGCTGCCAGGCTTCAGTAGTAAAGAATTAGTCAAATAAAAATGCTAGACTACTATTTTTAAACATGTGTTGTTATAAAATAGAAAATATATTTGTTTCAATCATATTATAAAACCAATGTTTGTATATTCAAGACTTGAAACTGAATGGGAATAAGATTCCTCATGCTTTGACCAGAAGTTACCTGTATTTTTTCCTGATATAACAGATTTTCCTCTTTCCTCTTGGCAACACTCAGAATATTGTAGACCTAACATTTATGGCAGAGAGTGATGTTTATTGCTTAGCATAAACAGCATACTTCAGATAAAGACATGCAATTCTTTTAATTCTAATACCTTTGGAAGAGGACTGGGAATTAATTATGTTAAACTTAAGGCTAATTTTGACAATTTCCAAGAAATCTTATTTAGAACTTTGGAAAATTCCATAAAATGCTTCCTTCCTCTCAGCATTCTTTTACTGTCAATAGAGTTGGTAAATCTCAAGAAATCGGAAAGGTTTTTTTTACAGGTGTTTGAAAGGCATTTTAAATAAAAAAACTGTAGAATTCTTTTCTTATCCTAAAAGCAATCAAGAGGAACAAATTAATGGAGTAACTTCAGAGTATTTATTACTCACTGGGAGATTCTGTACCAGACAGTCCATGGCTCCTAAAATAATTATCAAGCTTTTATTATCTTATTACTACTACCTGCACTGGTAAACAGATCACATGATTTAAGAATAAACTCATGGAGTAAGACAGAAAATGTCGGATAATGTTAGAAGCATGTGTACCCTAGGTTGAAGTCTTGTTCCATTTAGGTCAAAGACAAAAGATCCTGCTGATTTCAGTAGTCTTAGTCAGGCCTGAGAAATATTTTGCCGAAGTCACTCTGCCTGATAAAGCTTCAGGTTTATTTTTAGTCATACTGTGGTATCAGTAATTAGAGCAAGGCACTGATAAGTTCTTTTTCTGATACTCTGAGCTCCATTCCTGACAGCACACGCTTGCCTGGGCAGACTGCATAACTTCAGAGGGTCTGTTCTCAGAAAATGCACCTTGTTTCTTCAACATGATTTTCCACAGAGGTGACACTGTCTTATTGCTGCACAGCTGTCCTGAGCTGCAGTTTCAGCTTTATGGCATTTCAGCAGTGAGCTATTGGGCATAAGTATTAATTACCTTCCACCTCAGTAATTCAAATACAGACACTAGTGATGTACGTTAAATAAGGCAGCACAATGAGGAGTTAGACGCGAATATATTAATTTAAACTTAATGTAGCTACTGTTAATTTCTTGTTAGTGAAAACAGATGGTTTTTATAGCTTTCTGTTTTTCTAACAACAGCACTTAGGAGCTTGTCAAAGTAACCAACCAAGAGGATGGGAAAAGTCACCACCTCAAGTTCTAAATAGCTTTATTCTAACATCCAGATTTCTGAGTATGTATGAAAAATTTATTTTCTCTTATGATAGCATTTTACTTACCACAAGATGGCACTGTTTTTTATTTCTTTATCTTCAGCTAGCACTGTCCACAGTCCTCTTGTGTTTCATCATGTTGTCTAAAGAGAAAATTATCAGATCTCAACAACATTTAGCACACATTTATTTCATATACCTGTTTATTTTGACCATCTGCTCTCTTTATAATAGATTTGAAAAATGCCAGGTTGTGGTTTGCAGTGTTTATTTATTGTAGACATTATTTTCCTTTCAGGCTGTAAAATGTTTCACAGCCCACCACTTCACTTATGAATTTTCAGACTCAGACCACCTCAGGCTTACTTTGGGTCCACTAAATAAAAAGAAAAAAATGTCCAGATATTCTCCTAAATTCAGGAGTCTTGGTAAAGCTTTGGGTGGACAGGGTTTGAGTTTTGAATTCATAGAGAAATTGGGTGGCACAAAAATTTCTATACAGCATTTCATGCACTTCTACTATAATAATGCCTCTTTTATTGTATATCGGGCTATAGCTTATATTCCATATACCTATAAATATAACAATGTTGAGTAGATACTACTAAAGGTTCCCATAACAGACTTATACCACCTGCAAGGACAGGAGGATTTACAGATATCCATATTTATGTAAATAAAGACATCTCCATTAGCTGAAATAGGAGATGGTGAAACCTGATTTTTATCTTAAGATGTATTCAAAATGTTGCCAGTTGCTCTATTTATCTGGATCCATCGAGATGCTGTTATGCACAGGATACTCGCAAATAAGGGTGTTGTACCAGGACATGATATCTGCAGAACTCAGACCCTAAGAAAGTTTATCAAAGTAATTGTTGTTTGACTGAAAAAGTTGGTTTTGTGCCTCTGTTGAAAACCTAAAGTAGTGAGTTGCTGTAAGCAGTGAAGACCCCTCCTTCTATAGTATCCCCAGAAAGTATCCAGTGTTTGCTTTCTCTCTTGTGAAAGAACATCTGTTGTGAGTGGTATGAGCTATCTTCTGGGTCTGACCCACCTCTAGTTACTCTTTTAATAACCCAAGTCAGTATGCACAGTAAGTAGGACATGCATGGGTCTCCTTTCCACATAATGGATAGGCAGCAGTAACCTTGCATCTGCTCTTGTGTTAGTCTGTCACTCACAATCAGGGGTTACTTGATGCCTAAAATAATTCCTCCCCTGACAACTAATTCATCTGGGAAGAAAAAAGACTCCATCCAGATGGTGGGAATCTCACAGGCTTCTATTTTTTTAAATGACAAAGTCTCTCCTTTTTTAATAGCCACTCTATAAGTTATATAACATTCTTGGAGCTATCCCGTGCTATTTTCAGCCTTTAAATATGTATTAGGCATTCAGAAAATAAGGCCTTCCCTGACCTGGCAGAATATACCTCTAAAAATGTGAGCTGCTAAAATCCTTTACAGAAGTGAGTCCTATAACAAATATTATTTTTCTCTAGATGTAAAAATTAAGGACAGAGAAGGATGGTATGGCAGGGAAGGGAATGGGACAAACATTTTTAACTCTATGCAGTGTTGATTTGCTGAGGTTTTTGGCAAGTGTCACCATCTGCAGACTGCTTGGTGGCCCATACGCCAAGAATTAGTGATTTTAGTCCAGCATTGAGCAGGTGTCTCAGTGATAAAGCCTAACACTCGTGGAAATGCAGAATGATTTGTGATTTTTAACCGATGAAATGAAAGCATAGTATTTGTGATAGGAGGCCTATTTCCCTACCTAAAGAACAAGGCTTCAGAAATCAGTCTTTAAGAAACATCTGCTATGTCTGTTGAGAAAGCTTGCACGGTCTCACCCTGCAAGGCAGGGGGGTGTCAGTGTAATTGATTTTCTATTGTTCTCTTGTAAAAGTAGAGGACATCAGCCAGCATGACAGCTGTAATACTATTTTTCATAAATTGAGGTTTCTATGCTGGCATGGGTCAGACTCATAAGAAAGTCAGCTCTTCCGACTTTTGAAAAGTGAGTTTCTTGGCCGTGTGTTTGGAGAGAAGAACTTGAAAAAAGATTCAGGAAGTCTCAGAGGTCAAAATGCAAACATAAAGGTATCTACATTCGCGGTTGAAAAGCAGTATTTGGGGACAAATGTGTATCAGCTGATTATCTGAGGCTGGAAATGCTGATTATCTATCAGCCTGCTGCCTTTCATGAGAAAAAGCAGCATACCAAGTGATGACATAATACTCGTCTGTGTTCGTAGGAATACAAAATGCCCTGCTTTTGCCAATAAAATCAACAGAAGTTAACACTGTGCAAGCCTTGGGTTTTTATTTTCAGCTGGTCTTTTGACATAGTGTAACATTTTGCTGAAACATGCAATGGAAAGATAGAAATGGGTTTTCTAAAATCGAGTTTCACCTGCATGCTCACGCATCCCAGGAAGGTTCCCTGTCCAGGCCTCCCTGTTGCGCTGTGGGGCTAACTCTGCCCAGACCCACGGCACATCTCAGCCTCCGGGACTGATGGCCGTGCCAGCAGACATGCCCAGGCCTCAGGAGCTCGAGTGGCTTTTTGCCTTGCCATGATCTCCAGAGCGAACGTTGGGCACCTCTGAGCTGTCGCTGTACTGGAACAACTCCAGACCTGACTCCATGTTGCCACTGTGTATCCCTTAAAGCTGCCTTAGGAGCAACTGGCCACAGTGATAAACTTGTAAAAATCAACTGTCTCACAGAAAAATTACTTACTAGGCTAACGACGCCATCCTTAGCTCTTTACTGAGCTGCACAGCTCCTCTTTGACGGGTGACAACCTGAGGGGCTGCGGGCCACGCTTTGAGAGCACGGCTCCCTGTTTGCTGCCTGCCCTCACTGATAATGGCCGCCGCTGGAGTTACCGTTGCCATACAATGTGAAAACATGTTGTATTGGGTGTCTCTGGCAAGGCGCTGGCAGCGCGGGCTGCAGCACACCGCTCTGAGGAGAGGCCAGGGCTGCCCCGTGCAGGGCATGGCTGGTTCCGGCTGGTTCCAGCCGGTTCCGATGGCCCCGCCGCCAGGCACAGCCAAGCCCTCAGCCAGGCTGACGGCGCCTTGGGGAAGGAGTGTTTAAGAAAGGGCGAAAAATGGCGGACAGGCAGAGAAGGAGGGGAAAAAAGCGAGAAACAGCGCTGCGAGCACCCAGGTCAGAGAAGAAGGTGGAGGAGGAGGAAGAAGTGCTCCAGGTGCCGGAGCAGGGATTCCCCTGCAGCCCGCGGGGAGACCGTGGTGGAGCCGGGGAAAAGTGTGAGGAGGAAGGAGCTGTTACGGACTGACCGCGGCCCTTGTTCCCTTGCGGAGGCATCAGGAGCGACGGAGTGGAGCTGAGCCTGGGAAAGGGTAAGCAATTCCCCTGTCTTTATCTCAACCTGTGAGCTTTTTCACCCCATTTTCTCCCCTTGCCCTGTGTCCCTGAGGAAGGGGAGTGGGAGAGCGGCTGGGTGGGCAGCTGGGTGCAGGCCAGAGTCAACCCACCACATAATAGAGCCTCTTGCTCTGAAGAACTTCACCGAAAATGAAGATAATGAAGTGGACAAAAGGGAAACATGTTTAATTTTAGAAATAATTTAGAAGCTGAGGCACAGAAACACTGCATATTTTTTAGAGTTACACAAGGCACCTGCCAAGAGAGACGCAGCTCAGCGCTCTGGTGTTCGAGGATGGCACTTCAGGCCCCTGACCACCTTTCTTCCTATATCAGAACTGAAGAATTTAATGAAAAGTGCTGTTTTGACCAGCTAGCTGGCACTTTATACTCCAAGCTGTCTCGAGCTACATGCATTGAGTTTGGCCTGAAAACATGCTGTGGTATTTCCATCTGTCAGTAACAGATTAAAAAAAGATTTTGTGGATTCTTTATAAACAACCCTAAACATTCACCTAAGCTATTTATATCTAAACTGAAGAAACTCTAGTGATTGATGGCTGGACTCCTATGCCAAATTCTTGCTGATAGACTGACAAAACAAATTCAGAGACCTGTGCACCACTGAAGGGATCAAGAGCAAGACTGAATTCCCAGTCTTCATTGTCTGTCCTTAAACCCAACTTCAACCCCACTACAAAATAATAGTTTGAAATCTGTTTTCTACTGACTCCTGACCTTTGAGAATGAATATTCATTTTGCAAGAAGGTTACTAAGTCTGTATTAAACATGAATTTACTCATTTTTATGGCTTGCTTTTCTGCTTCAAACATTATTCTTAGGTTTTTTTGGCCAACAGGCACAGGACTAGCAAGTAACATTTATCTATGATTACCAGGTATCTGTTTATAGTTAATCAAGGGGACTACGTCTTTAAAAGGAAGCAAGAAAATGGTGAGAGCGTGATTTCTTAATAAGAAAGAAGAAATTCTTATTGCAGGATGTTTTTTGTGTTGTTGTTTGAGGTTTTTTTTCCCCAAAATATTGTGATGAACAACAAAAAGATGCTGCACAGAAGTCATGAGCAAATGCGTGTATCTCTGATGAACCAGCCTTATAAGTAAAGTAGGGTTACTTGGGCAGACATGAAATAGAAAGCAATATTCCATACCAGCGTAGAAAAGGTGAATATCTTAAACAGCATGACATTCTCTGTAGACAGAAATGATGCTGTCACATGCTTGGCAATACTGAACTGAACAATGGTATGGGGTACCTACTATGATAATGAACATTTTGAAACTGGAAATTAAAGATGATTTTAATTAATTGACCTTCTGTGTTGATACCATTACCCATCTAGGATCTCAGAAAGTTAATTTAAATGAAGCACCTGAACACAAGAACCTTTGAAATATTTATCCATGGGCAAAGCTAGAAGTGGAGTCAGCCCACACATTTCTAGCACAGCTGTTTTTATTTTATGACTTGGGAAGTGTAATTTACCAACTTAAATAAAAATATTTATGACTAAGTGTGTTGAACAAATAACATTACAAAACTGTATCATTCACTTTGAAACACTGTTCAGTCCAAGTACATTTCCCACAAAACAAATGAGGAAACTGAAATCAGGAGCAGAGGAAAGTAAATTTCCTTCTATGCTTTCCAGTTTTCTTTCACCATTTTGGGGTTTTGTTTAGAAGGCAATGCTGAGAACTCCGTAAAGATATGTTCAGTTTTTGGTCTTTAAAGTAAGCACTTTGCCCTTCTTTCTCATACATCACCATTTTCCAGCAAGGAAAAGCAGAGGGAAGGAAAAGGAGAAATAAGAGAAACAGGATCTTAAAAATAATTTTAAAATAAATAATAAAAAATATTAGCAATGATAACACATAATTTTGAAAATAAAAACTAAGTTAAATGCGTTTAACTTGGAACCTTGTCTCAAAATGTATTTTATTTTATTTTAAGATTTATAGGCAAATTTTCTAGGAGGCATCACATTTTTCCTCTATTTCTAATTTGGGAAAATTTTGAAATTGCAAGTCCTGGTGGGTTTTGGCATGGGAAATTGTATAAGAAATGCATATTTGTTCCTCAACAAATCCCATTTCATGTGGGTATCCCTTCCTGCCCTAATCACTGTGGCAAAATGTGTCATTTTTTTCCTAATAATATACTTGAATGAATGCTGATTATCAGTGGTAGTTTAACGTTATATTTTTACCATCCCCTTTGCTCTGAGTTCTAGGCATGAGTAACCACATTGATGTGAATGTGAATATAGATGGGAGAACTCAAACCTAATCTCTCTGGGCAATTGTCTGTGCCCCAAAGAGCAGGAGCAGCCCTGGTTTCAGAGCCTCAGTGGTCCTAGAGAAATGGTGCCTGACTGACATTTTGAAATCACTAACAGTGAATCAATAACTTAATGCTTGAAGGTTTTTTAAGTGCTTACAACTGATGAATTTCCTATACCAGATGCTTGATCCTAGGGATGTCCTACATCACATCACAAAACAATCTTGAACTGTTCCAGCTTGGGAGAGGGAATGAAAGGGAAGAATATAGAATTCTTGGGATCATCCTGGACTTTGATAAAAATAAGATACATGGGTTCTGATCTTTTTGAATCTCCATAGTCAGGCCAGCTAATCACTGACCAGCAGCGTGATATTTTGTCAGCTTCTCTGGCAACAGTGAATTAATTCTGCTGACCTTTTAAACAAAAGCCAAAACATTGAACTGGTTGCTGGGTGAGCTTCTTTAAACAGAGTTTGTTGCACTATTAAACTTTTTCATTTACGTCTATTTGGTTAGCCTGGTACAACTACTAGTTGATTCTAACTTCAGAAACTCCTCAAGGTCTGGGAATGCAAGGAAGTTTGTCTTCCCCTCCCAATCCATGAATAAAGTCAGACTGTGGGAGATGGTACATAGTAAATCTCAAATTCTGATCTGTAGTGATCAAAAGCCAATCAGTTAGGTTTAATACATACAGATAATACATTTCTTTATCTAAGAAATCTGTCAACAACCTATCTTGGTAAAACCATGTATTGTTCTCATGTGTATTTAGTGTAGCATTATTTTGGTAAAATATTGTTTTGTATGTTTAATTTAGTTTCAAATTCTTATCTAAATGCAGCTTGATAGATCTAAGAAATGCGTGAGTAATACAGGCTAGGCAATGCCAACTCTGAAATAAATATGAAGAGATGCAGGGAAACATTCTGGTAAACAAAAAGGAGAAGGAGACTTAGTCACTTATTGAGGGAACAGCCTTTTTTTAATGGGAGAATGATGAAGAACAAACACCAAAGGAGATCAGAGCCAGTCATGTAAATCAACGTATCTTGCTTGTTAATTTAAAACCTGATTAAAATCAACTATTTTTATCAGTTCTCTCCTCCACCCTATTTGAGTGTACTATCAATTAGGACACGCTGCCTGCTTCTAAAGGAGAGTGAAGGGTATTTGTAAATATGTTATATTATTTTAGCTGTATTCTTGTTTCTGCAAGACTTTTGAAGGTTTCTAATATTTCTTTTAAATTACAAAGTGATATTTGATTACAATGTCTGTTTCCAGAAGTGCTTTACTTTTATACTGATATAAATTATGGGTTGATTTCTTTGTATGCTTTCTGTAAACATCTTCTAAACTGTAACTAGAGTAGAGACAAGGAACTGGTGAGGGAAAGGTAAGGTCAGTGCATCAGATTCTTTCACGTAAGAGTTTTCCAGGCAGGATGAAAATAGCTGTTATGGCTTGATTTATTTTTTATTTTGGCAGTAGCCCTGTAAGTGAGCCTTTGTGTTAGGATGCCTGTATGGAACTGCCCCTACATACCATTTGTCGCATCAAAGACCTTCTGTTTACAGCTATCTCATGGCACCTTGTAGCTACAAGGTTTGCAGTTCTCACATTTGCTGAATGTCAATGAACTATAAAATAATTAGCTAAGAATCAGGCCATTTAACGTGAATCAATTTATGACACTGTATTTTCTCGGTGCTGGCTCCATCACCTATGTCAGCACTATGCAGCCAGTCCCATTTGTACCACCTTAAAATGGAATTGATCATACATTAGTTAGCAGTTATTCACACATTGCCCTGTGGAATAATTTCACAAAGAGCTGTATAACTGAGAAGATGAAAAGGAGTTGGATTTCACTGCTGGTTTAATATGTGCAGCTGTTTCACCCTGACATCCCTTTGCTAAATGTTCAGGAAACTCCATGCCCTAACACATCATTAAAAAACAAAAAAGAATTCCCTATTCTCCTGAGCATCTCAGCTCCAGATAAGAGTGATAGCCTAAAATATATCATCTGTTTTAAGTCCCATATAGCTGCCACTTAAAAAGAAAACTTCCATAAAGCACTTCCAAAGGATATGGACTCTAAGGAAATTAAACTAGAGATATAGTGGAACAATAATAATAATATTACTGTAATTTGGGCTAGACTAACAGAGTCTGAATCTAGAAGTTCAGCTGGCCAACAATAAAGACATGCTTGCAAAGTCTGTACTGGGTCATCAAAGCATGGACTTTGGTATCCTCCAGGTGAGGACGGGGTTCTGATCACCCTTCAAAGCTCCTGCTGCATACTGCAAGGCCTAGGTCCAGCACTACATCGCTGATTCTTGGGTTAAGAATTATTAAAAACTCTGCTTACTTAGTGCTTAGAGATTTTGAAGAAAGGACTGTGTTGAAAGAAAAAAAAAGGAAAGGAGCAGATAGAGGGAGAAACAATATGACCTTAGAGAAGCCGTGTAATAAATGGACATGCTTTTCTGCTGATTTAACTAGAGGGGCTAACCACACAACTGTACGGACAGTTTTTCCAAGGAGGAAGAGGACCTTGTTAGCTGAGTGTCTTTGTCCGAGAATGTGCAGGTTGTTTAGCAAGTCTCTGCAAAACCAAGCAGAGAAAACAGTGCTTAATGATGATAAAGGTATGATCAGCCTGAACTGATGTTGCTGTGCAAATGCAAAGTAAATTTTTTTCCTCTACTTTCTTCATTTTGTCCAGGAAATTCTCAACACCCAAAAAAAAGACATAAACCACCTCATGGCCTCTGCCTTAGAATTAATAGCGCTGACTGCAGCGCTGGTAAATTACTGGTACATTACTGGTAAAGTGTTAGACTCATAATCCTGAAAGCACTGATCATAGCACAACATTTCCTTGTTATTTAGAGTATAAAAATGACCTGGCAGTTTTTATTCAGATAAAGCTTTTAACTTATATGTAAGAGAGGGAACAGGGGAGCTTGCCTTGTTAGAGAGTAGAAGTTCATCTCTGCATTCCAGACGTTGGCCTGAAGGCCAAATAATCCTTTATGTGCACAGATATATGTTTAAGTGGGAAGTTAGACTCTGTGCTTTAATCATGACTGAAATATTGACCCAATCACTACCCAACTGCATACATGAATGAGCTGGTGCTGCTACTCAAGCATTGTTTCTGGCTAAGCCATTTTAATAAGAATAAGGAGTCTTAGCCATCCTTTTAGATTGGTTAAGATTCCACTGTAAGTACTAGGTTGTTTCTAACTTTCCTAAAAGAAGTTATTGTCTTTCTTCTATTAGCTAACTAGCATTTAAGCACTTTAGAGAATTAAAGCATATTATAACCTAATGAAGGAGGATACTCTGGTAGAAGATATTTATAGTGGTCGTAAAAATTGCCCACATGATGGAAATAAATAAAAACAGCTTGTGAAGTCTTTGTAATTTTAAAAAGGGCATCTTAAGGTGTAGACTCTCCATGGTTAGTCCAAGGGCTGGCTCTGGTGTTTGCCAGTGTTGCTTTATGTCTAATCAAACATGGCTGACAATGGCACTCTATCAAATTTCTTCATATTAGGAGTCAGTGCTCCACAGCAATGCAGAAAAATTTGTTAGAGAGCATATGAAAATCATGTTCTTCTCCCTCTTGCTTGCAAAGCTCTTTTCATCTCATGCTGCTCTAAAACATTCAGTGTTGTGTCTTCCAGTGCATACTGCTCTAAGTGGGAAGTGATTCTTACGGGTGGGCTCTGAACTAGTCAGCTCTCAAGCAGTGACAGAGTTGTCTTCACAGTGTATTATTTATGGGCAAAAACACTGCCTCATTGCCAACTGTCTCATAAGACAGAGAACTGACAGAACAATACCTTTATTAATTCCTCCCAAACATCCATCCCTGCAGTTTATGGTGGCATTAATAAAACCTAAATGTGAGAATCAAAGAAATTCTACAGTGAGAATAAGGAAGACTTGGACAAAGATTTGCAAAGCAATCTAGGGAGTCTGGCTAGTCAACACCTACTTGTTCTGGTAACAACCGCATTTCAGTTCCTTTATGTTTAGATTGCAAATTATCATTTGGAAGTTTCATTCTGTGAAAAATGAGGGTTAGGTTTCTCAAGTTACTGTTGAAGAGACAATAACTGAATGCCTCAAACTTTCAGACCTCTAGTCAATCAAGATGCATTTTCAAGATAGCAGAAAGCTCCAGCCTATCTCGATTGTTTTATGATAGGATTCTCACACTAGTGGTTCACACTTGAATCCTTGCCCTGTTCTGCTTAAAAGAGATGATTCTCTGGATCTGATGCTGCATCTTCAGCCCTTCTTAAATATGTGCCTGTTAAATGTAGCCCTGCTAAGAGTATTTATTTCAGTACCTGCCAGGGGGTAGATGAATGAGAGAATCTGCACACTCCAGCTTCTGAAGCCAGGCCCTTGTCCAGTCTCTTGTAGACCCTGTGGCTGGCGGAGCTCTTAGAAAGGATCTGAAAGAGGAGAGGAAAGTGTTCAGAACTTTTCAGGATAAATCTGAGTTGTACAATAGCATAAAGCAATATTTAAGTTAGCCAGTTCATCAAAGAAAGTCAAGAAGTAAAAGGTGATGCTTCGAATAATAGCAATACAGAAATCAGCTGGCTTTGGCTTCCTCCTGGAAGTTAACTGGCCTGGGACAGAGCCCAGTTCTTGTCCTGGGATAAGTCAGGAGGAATTCTGATAAAACTGGGCCAAAGCAGAACTAGTGCAAGCAAGGTCAGAATCATCACTGTTTTCCCAGTGCAAACCCTGGTGTTATAGATCAGGTTGACAGGCTGTCATATGTAAGTCTTTCCTGTAAGCATAAGTTGGCCAGTTTCTGAGCCGGCGCTGAAGGGTATAAGGTTATAATAGTTAACATACTCTTGAATGGCAGAGCGCCATGGGTCATTGGTAAAATGGAAGGCTTAGCAATGGATCAAATTGTATCTGCCAAGTATATTTATCTTTCTGCTTGCTAAGTGTTAAAGAGTCCTGGTGACACTGATAAGGGAACTGTTACTTATATTTGCAAAGCCTAAATACATCAGGTCATGACCCTGATTGGATAAGTGGTAGCTAAACCCTTATGGCTTTCTAACAATAGAAAAAAATTACAGCACTGGTAATTGGGCACCAGCTATGGAAGAAAATGTGAATGGCCATAAGTACAAAGGCGGATTATGACTTTCTGACTCCTTGGCATGCTTTAGTGAGTATATGGACCATGCCACTTTAGTCTGATCTTCACAAAGGAATTGTCTTTGAACAAGCCGAGACTGACAGCTTTTTTCTGACTCTGTGTGAGGTTAAAGTCTGGGACCCGGCACTCATGTCACTGGTGCATGACAAAAAGTAGAGAAGTAACACTTTAGAAACACAGTAGGCCTTCTGCTGCTTCTTTTGTTGCCTGGACAGTCCAGTGTTCTTCCGTATCACAAAAATACAATAAAGGTGCTAGCCATCGATTTGGTCAAGGATGAAGCTGGCATAACAGACCTGCAATGGTGCAGAACTAATCTGCAGCCAGGCCTTTCCTGTGTGATAAGCCCACACCCAAGTAACCTAATCTGCAATGGGAAATCACACACACAAAAAAAGTGCCCAGCATTTAGTGATGGCCTGAATTTTTTCACAGTCATTTGAAGGTTTCCATTGGGGTCCTCTAGTCATTTGATGTGGCAATTAGCAAGAGGACTTTTGTACTCCACGGAGATGAAACAGCCCTCTTCAATAATTATTTTATGCCTTGAACAGAAACAAAAAAAGCCCAGAGAGCAGATAACATTGTTACATCAAACAGCAAATGGGTTGTGCTTGTAACTATTTATTTTCTTTTATAAAGCAAAGTGTTACTTTTCCCATGAGAAAAATCCTTGAAATTATAAGACAAAACTTCCCCATATTGCCTCTAGACTCCCCACATTTTTATCTAGGTTCATAACCCAGTCTGTTTGCTTTGATCCTATAGTCTTTTTCAATTCTTCTTTTCTTTTAAAGCTCTGTATGAAATATTAGCAACCTGAAGGGGAGAAGTGTCAACACCATCTGCAAGCCCTTGGTTTTTACCATCAGAGCCAAACACACTGAAAGATAAAGTACCATACTTCCTTAGTATGCTTAAAAGTGCCTTTCCTCTCCATCAATAATTTTATGCAAGGTACCCCTAAGTAGGAATAGCTTGATTCCTCCGTAATCAGTATAATCTCTGCTGGAAAAGCTACATATGGAATACAGTAACAGGCTTAAATCACACTGGTGGGAGACATCATGACTTCTCACGATTCCTCCAAAGTAAATGTATTTATCACATGAAGTGGCAGTAACAGTTAACATACATCATCTCCAAAGTAGCATGAAGAAAGGATAAAATAGCCACTTAATTTCCAGTGCAAGATCAGTCTTATTTTATTATCACTAAAATTTCCTGGAACAGGAAACTTCCAGTTACAAGTAGGCAGTTTGCAGTTGAACAGGTGAGGGAACTGAGGCTTGGAAGTAGCTCTCTAAGAATTACAGAGTAAATTGATGTCAGAACCTGTCAGTTCCCAATTTACTGCACTATTTTGATTCTATAAGTGAGACCAATCAGACTTTTAATACTGTTAGAGGATTTTTCATATTTTTTTTTTGGTTCATATCCTGCCTTCTTTGTAGATGAGCAAAGAGTTAAAGAGTAGTAAATACAAGCAAAGATATCTGGCAAAAATTTAATAAAACCAGATATCTAAGTTTGTGTTTAGAAATTTAAACAGGTAAGCTTTTATTTTATTCTTTAGCTTATTGAGGGATCTGTACATGGAACTGGAGATTCCTTCACTGGCAATGCAGTTTCCTTTGCAGGAAATCAGGTTAGGTACATGTTGATTTGCTTCGGATATAATTAGAGGTATGCTACTTCCTTTTGGATTTATTTATCATTCAGTCAGATTAACTGATGAAATTGCATGATGCTTTTACACTGCAACATTCCTCTGCAAAGATGTGTTGTCTTCTGCTTCTCTGTAATTAATTTGCACTCTAAAGAAAGGGATTAGGTATAGTTATCCAGACACATATGGTCACTACATATTTTTAACTTTTCACCCACACTATAAAAATACCTAACTCATTTAGCGTGCTGTTATCAGCATTTAGTCCTAATGAAATAAATAATTTTTTAAAGGCAGAGTGAGTGGGCCTAATTATGTTCTCACTTGTATAAACTGAGAGCAAGGGAGACCAGAATCAGATTCAAGACGCTCTTCTTTCCAGAATGGCAGAGTGAGTAATCTTACCAATCTCATTGGCAGTTGCTCTTCCAGTTGGCATTTTTGTTATAAAAAATTAATTTATTTGTCCTGTCCCAAGGACTCACTTGAACATATGTGCTACAGATTGTGTTTCATAGTTCCACTCCTTTGGCTGAATCATGCAATGTTTTATTTCATTAATTATGAGCTTTTCTATGAATGTTTTACATGAGTACAAAATATACCCAACTCCAAGAAAGGTAATGGGTTATTTGTGTTACCTGGAGCTGGATGAATAATTTGCACAACATTATTTTTTCACCAAGTCTGTCTTGCTTTTGTGTATTGATTTTATTGTCTGTATGACTTGATAGACAGCCAGTAAATTGTTTATAATGTATATCTTGCTAATTGTTGAGGTCCATAATTCAAGCTGAATTACTAGGACCTTTCTGTACTCCAGCTACATGGCCACA
The DNA here is from genome assembly GCF_030936135.1 of Gavia stellata. Classification (NCBI taxonomy): domain Eukaryota; kingdom Metazoa; phylum Chordata; class Aves; order Gaviiformes; family Gaviidae; genus Gavia; species Gavia stellata. The sequence continues at coordinate 4,075,423 of NC_082610.1, forward strand.
AGGCTTAGAAGCATCTTTTTGGTGCAAGAACTCGCATTTAGCAATTCAGAAATCACAACCTGAGGCTATTTTCAGTATTTGCTTAAAATTCATATCTATTTCTGCCAATGAACACTCAGAGTGATCCAAAGGAACTGAAACACAGCTGATTTAGATTTGTATCAACATTCAAATAAATATTTATGGAAACATGCTGCATGATGTGCACAGCTTTTATGCAGTAAAAAGTGATCCAGCTGACATACACCTGAGTCCTGGCAAGCAGCAACAGAACCAGCAAGACATATGAAGACTACACAGTGACTAAACGTGCAGGAACAGCTTGCTTTTTTCTTACATGGCTGATGGACTTGAGGAGATGTGCACTACCCATCAAGTAGTACCTGGGGAAACAGTGAAGAGCTTCAAATGCTTTTGTAAAAAAGCAGAGGAGAGAATAGACTTAAAAATAGCAGGACAAAAATGGTGGGCTATGTCCTTGGATTTGAAAGGAAACCTTGGATAAAGCTGGGTAAAGGGATGAGAGTTTGGGGACCGCTGATAAATAACGAGCAGAGGAGGAAAGCACATTCTGCATACAACTGCCCACCTCTCAGTCATGCACCGGGAAGGTTGGTTTGAGTCCAATTCTCGGTTCAGAGCTTTGCTCAGCGCACTTCATCCCGCTCCACGTATTTTTTCTTGCTAGGTGGTAGCATCCCAGACCTGTGCTGACTTGTGTCCATATATTGTAGATATGTCCTATCAGCTCCTGTCACAGGATATTTTGCTTACTTGTCTTTCCTTTCCTTTCTTTTCTGTTTCAGCCCTGGGGGTGACTGTTTATGGAACTATTTTTACAGGGCTATGGTAGAGAGAAACCATGGTTTGCAAAAGTGGACAAGAGGCTGAAGGATAGCAGGGCTAAATCTTTGCAGGCTCTCCCTCACCGGTAAACTGCCCACCCTAAGAGCAGCTATGACACAAACCAAGAGCTAATTATCTAAACATGATTTAGGAGCACCCTTGTATTAGACCTTTCCATACACACAGACACAACACACCCACTTGGGAGTCAGGCAGAGCCATCTGTCAGCAGTTTGCTCATATCAGAGGGACAAGCATCCAATTAGTGAGGGAATGTATTTCTCCTCTTCATGCACTGGCCTCACTCCACAAGTCAGTGTAAAGAGCATCAGGTGTGAAGGCACTACAAACTCATCTGCATTTTGACAATCCCTGATGCTGTTTGGGGTGCCATTCCCTAAAAAAAATAGGAAAAAAACCCCAGTTACTCTGATCGTCAGAGTTTTTTCACGTCCGTACTGCCAAGTTCTAACTACAACACACAAGCTATGTGGTTTATATGAAAGATGCACCATATTCAAAGCATCCATAATTTCCTGCTACTTCGAATACAAATGGTACTGACTGTCTGAGTAAGAGGCCTGCAGTAGGTGAAAACACTTTGTCAGTGCTTTGTGGGAGAGCTGAGCCCCTCTCCTTTAGCACGAGAATTCCCAAACACCTAGCAATAGCTGACCTGCTGTCATGGGGAAGAAGTGCAAATCCCAAATGGGATTACTGGAAGCAGCTGCGGTACTGTACTTGTTTTAAATACAATTCATGAGCATGTAGAAAGATAAGGACACAGCATAAGCATAGGACTGAAGGTGGAAGAGAACAGCTATTACCCAAATGAGCTTCAGAGTCATACAGAGGGAGCAAGGACCACAAGAAAGAAGATGAGCTGTGATATGGTGTATGCTTCTCCTGAGTTTAAGGAGAAAAAACAGAGATAGGAACAACATATAAATGACATTAGAACACAGCTCTGGGGCTTGGGAGGATCTGGAGCAACCCACTATGTCAGCTGGGCTCATATGTACCATGCAACATCCATCTATCCTGCTGGAAAATATAATAGTTTGTATGACTGCACTAGTTAGCATAAGTGGGGATAGCAGGGCAGCCATGACCACTCAGCACATGGCAGTTATCTGAATATTTATGCAGATATCTCTGGTTTCATAGTCTGTCCTGAGCCCTGCATTCACTTAGGCTGTTGCTACACTGGTATAAATGTTTCAGACCAGTTAAAGTGAAAGTAACTATGATTAGTCTCCATCCGCCAACATGGGAGAAGTAAAAATATTAACTTGCCACGATCTTAAATTGACTCCCACTGAAGTGGACGTTTGTTCCTGAGAGTAAAATGAAGCCACTCATTCAGAAACACACTTCAGTGTGTGTCTTGCTGGCAGCATGCTCTCCTGTCTCACTGACTTCAATAGGATTCAGACTGCAGCTTAAGTGTTTAACTGAGATATCTATCTTTAAACACCTTTTTTTAAGGCCTTAGTTACATGGGAAAGTTGCACTGGTTTGACCTAGGATATTAATTTAATTGATTTAGGTAAATCAGTGCAAACTCTTGTGGGAATGTATTCATTTTAGCGTAAAAGAGCAGCTATTATTTTGTCTCAAATTAGCTTAACTTTAAATTAAATTAGAAGTGGTATTAATCTACTTACCTAATTATTTAACCAAGCTTTAATAACGTTGATTTAAAAACTGACTGAAGTTAAACTAGTGCACTTTTCCTGTAGACACAAGACTTTTGACCCTGTTGCTTGAATTATGCAGTCTTCATTCTTGATTAAATTGATTCTGTAGTCATCTTGTAGAGTGGGTGTGGAGAGAAGCCGACAGCAGTACATGTGTTCCCTTTAGTCCCTTAACAACAAAAGCCAGTTACTTTTGGTTGACCTATGAAGTGGATGTCTTCTTGTGTACTTCTAAAAACATGTTTGCAGTCTGCTCCAGGGATATACATGTACATATGTTCTTTTAACTGCCAGAGATGCTGTAAAAAACATCAGAGTTTAGGAAATGACAGAGTGAGTGGGTGGCAAGAAAGGATCACATAATCCTCCAAGACAGTCTTCTGGTCAAAGACTAGTTTCAGGATGTGAATAGCAGCTGTGGGTTTTCACTGCTTATAGTGCATCAAAATTCTTACAAATCTTCAGGCTGGGACAACATGACTGGGAATCTAAACGGACCTTAATGCAGGCTCAGGATAGCAACACCCTTAAAGTCTCCTTGCCCTCCTTTTCCCCACCCCAACCCTTTAAGGAAAGGAATGGTTGAAGAAGTCTCATGCTTCACCTAATTGCCTTGTACATCACAATTTTTATAATGATAAAACCAGGTTGTCTCCTTTGACTATACTGCAAGCATATCTTTCAAAGGATACTTGGTATTCTCTCTCTCATTGCTCAAACCAAAAGGATCTGGATTTTATTGCTAAGGGACCCGGTCTTTTCCTGGGTGGTGACATTGATCAATACAGAAGGCATAGCACATATGTTACCCACATTTAGCCAAGTAAAGGCCCAATACTGAAAGTATTTATGAAATTTGAAAAAAAGAGGAGATAAACAGCCAGCCCTCCTGAGTCTAAATGATCCATAAAGTCATATGGTTAAGACTCACCACCATCCAAGCTAGCTGCACACAGGGGAGCATGAGAGAAGGACAGCCAGCTAGGCTAAGGATGGCCATAGTGGCACTGATCTTCACATTGCCTGCCTTGCTGCTTTGTTTGGGCATGTGTGAAAGGGAAAAAATCCTAAATCCTATGGCAGGCCTGTCTGAGCAGCACTTATCGCAGCAGATTTCTTGGAGTTTAGGTAAATACATGGAGAGCTACTCCATAATGCCAAGGTACATGCCACTGACATTCTTGATGGTCCCTTGCCTTCACAAAATACACCTGCCACCTCATCTGGGGTGCCATATTGTTCATGTCTTAAATGTCCAGGTAAGAAACTAAAGGAATATGAACAGAGCCCCAAATACACTGGAAATTCAAACAACAAAAAAAATTCCAATTAAGATGCAATTAGGATTGCTCTAGTTCAAGTCTCTAATGCCAATTGTATTAATTGGGAGATTAAGATCCAAGATACTAAATACTGATATGACTCAATTACGCATGGTATAATAGAAAGTCATTCAGTTCCTGGGCTATTTTGTTCCATCCCCATGGGGTTGTCTTGTCTGTTTAGATCATAAATTCTTTGGGACTTGAGCTTGCTACTGCTCTGATGAGCATCTAGCACAATAGTGGTCCTTTCACAGCTGGTCCCTTGGCAATCCAACAAGACTACGCTTACTATTACTATTGTTCAGTGGGAATTTTTCCATTAACTTTAACTGGAATTAGATAAGGCTCATAAACCCTTTGAAATACATTACTCATAATGTTGAAGTAGAGCTGTGCTTCAGTATATTGTTTCATGGAATGTCAAAGGTCGGAAGCAGGAACAATCCCAGACATTGTTCCAGTTTCTAACTTGACATTCTGCAAAACAATCTTTTGGACTGCTTTTCTCAGACTTTCACAGCCATCTTCTGACAGAAGATGCATGTGAAACTAGGCTGATGCTTCATTTTATTTTAGGCAAAACTCCCCATCAAGCGAGAATAAGTAGTACACAGAGAACACATTGGGCTTGGGTCTTCTTTGTCTTTGCACTATTATTGCTTGCAATTACATTTCTTATTGTTACACGTGCTTTGCACATGTTTAATTTGATATGACAAAAGCTGAACGCAAAACCAAATATGCTTCAGTAGTTTTGAATGCCTAAATATCCTCAAAGGTGGGACAACCCCAGGTAGGTGTAACTCCAGGCAGCTGCACGTGTAAAATCTGTGTGCTCTTATACCAAGGGTTTGCATATGATTACAATATAAAGGTATACCAGATAATAGCATTTAATTACCATGTCCACTATGAGTTATCAACCATACACTTACAATTTTATACAGAAGTGAGGCAGGCCGTGTCCCCAATACATTTGACCTCAGCCACACTAGCCCAAATGGATATTAGGAAACTTATTCCAGGTATGATCCTGCATTACTAATCTCAAGACTAGAAACAGTTGTACTAGGCACCATATAAACTCCAAATTGAATTGAAAAGTTTGCATTAAAATATTTGTTATTGAAACATAGCCTTTTCTCAGCATAAAATAATTTTGTTCAATATTTTTACTTGGATGGATATTTTCATGTTGTAACTGATCTTAAATGAAGATTTTTATCAAAGTGTTTTTCAAGAAAAATTTAAACAAATTCCATCTGTTCACATTACATTTTCTTACCAAAACTGAGCAGTGTTAAACTTAAAGACTATTCAAATTATCTCAGAAGGGGTTTGGACACATTTTTCCATGTAAATATTGATGGAACAATTGATTGACAATTGAGTCAAGAGCAATCAAAGCAGTGTGTAAAATTTTCACTATTATACTTTTTGCAGTATTATTTGCCTCAGAACTGAAAAGGACAGTCCATACTGTTTGCACTCTGACAAAAAAAATGGGAGAAAATAAGCATTACCATGATCACTTGAAAACTGGACAAACAAGGCATGCATAAATTCAGGCCTGGTAAACAGCAGCCTGTCTGCCACCAAAACTCTCTAGAACACAACCTGGAGTGATGGCAATTCACCACTGCATGATTTCGAGCTGCAGGAGCATACTGGGCTCTAATTCAGATGCTAAGAGACTTAGGAAAGGGAGAACAAAAGGACCATTTTATCTTCAAAAGTCACTGTACTGATAACCCAGCTCTGCAGATTAATAGCAGGTTACTCCATCAACAGCACTACTTGCTTCACTAAGAAGACAGAATGTAAGATACTAGTCAACCTAAAAAAACAGCTCAGAATATAATCTAATCAAGCTAATTCTGAATTATTATTACTGGGTCACAGTGATTATTGGTCATTTAACATTTTCAGGCATTTTACTTGCTTATAACTTGTAAAATTTTGCTTTTGATGTTCTTTAGGGCATGCAAGACTAAGCTAATATTAAACCAAGATTTTTTCAGTATGTCTAAAGGTGAAAGAAAACTCCCAAAGTGTTTACCAGTAGGTACTCACCATGAGTTAGGAAATTGGTGGTTCAAATGTCATGGGGAAATAGCATGTCAGTGCAAGTTCTTTAGTGATCAATAAAGTATTCTGCATTCAGGCTTCACAAAAAGGTTTCTGAGAACCTTCTCAGACTCCCCTAAGGGACAATCCTTTGACATATTCATTGACACCTACTGGGGTAGTTGTCTTTCTAGTTTTGCTATAAGACAGCAATTTGCCACCTCATTATCAGTGTGATTGATGAGAACACCATCTGAAAATCTGTCACATGATGATTGTTAGTTTGACTCCTTCTCTAGATTGATCTCCTTAAAGACATACACTGATGTGCATGACAAAATGTTTTCTGGGGAAAGATGTCAATGACAGGTTTTTTGAAAGAAACTGCAGTTTCTGCAAAAGTAATTGACTTTTCCCTCCCTCCTCCACATCCCTCCAACTCTCTATTTTTTTCCTCTCTTTGATATTTGTGTTTAAAAAGTAGAACATTAGACAGCATTTGCTTTTAATGGCATTCCAGAGCTGGCTCACTCTACTGGCAAATGCGGTGACTTTGGCACCAGTGTGTGTGAGACACTTGTAGATCTCTGAATAAAAAGTGCTTTGTAAATCAGAAATATAATCAGTGCACAAATACTAACCCTTACTAAGAGCCCAGTAAACACTACATCACTACAGTGCTTTTGAAAGTTTGCATAATTTCTCCCTCTCTGACTACTTGTTGCACTTCCATCCTCTTTCTGTCACACTCTCATAGCTCTTGTTTGTATAATAGCTGAACACGTCACATTTTTGATTGTTCCTTTTATCCTTCCCATAGTTAGCCCCACATTGTAGGTGGTGTCTGTCCAGTTAGTGGGATGTGAGGCTGCACCATAGTGGGAAGCCAAGCAAGCTTTCCTCTCGTTAGCCTAATGGAAACATGCAAGATAAAATCCTCTATTGCTGTGTCTGCCCAGCTGCCATGACTGGCAGCAGCTCGATGGAAATGTGGCTGAACACATATTATTGCCCAATGCAGTGCTGTCCCCATCTGCTGTGCAACCGTGGCAGACCTCTATCTAGGCTTCATTTAAGAAAGTATTTCTAATGATAACATTACGATATGAATCAACAGGCCATCTTTGTACTTCGGGAACAAGCTGAAGTTGATGCTGAAAGCCAAACACAGATTGCAACCACAGCCTTTCGATGTCGTGGGCTCACTGCTGGGCAGACACTGACACTGGGCTCCAGTTGCATGCAGGGTGGCAGCCTGTGGTTTGGGGGCACCCGAATAGCACTTCCCTGTACCCTCTTGCTGCTGGTGCGAAAGCAAAGAGCATGGGATGGGGACCGGGCTGTGCTCTGCTCCCTATCCAGGTTCTGCCAGGTAATGCAGGTAGAGCAAATGGTTTTAGCTCCTGGCTAGAATCAAGGGTGCTCTCATGAGCTGGTGTTCATGCGAATTGCTCAGTCTCATTTAAGAGTGGACTGAGACTTTAGATACAGCAAGAACCTGAGTAATAACCTAAGAAAAAAAAAATATTTTGGCCAACCTGGATTTGCAAGCATTTTTCTTGAAGTTTTGTAGAGTATAAACTCCATTAATAATACTTCTTTTTTTGTTGTTTTTCTACATTTTTACTTCCTGACAAGACAACATACTTACTCTTCCCTCCATTCATTGGCAGATTTCCCTTCTTTTCTCTTCTTCTTTTTCATTCTGCTACAACCTTTCCAATAGAGAATATCACCATATCATTCACTGACATAAAATTGGCGACTAACAGTAGGATAAATGAAGATTGAATGCAGATGTTTGTTAGACTTGAAACCACAGCACTCCAGGACCCAGAACTTCACCTTAAAATGCAAAATCCGGTATATTAATTTCTTCCTAGATTCTACAGAATATCCCAGAAAACCAAAATTGTTACATAATCAAAATAAAACCATACTTGCTTTCATCCTAAAAAATAGGCTTTCAGCCTATTTTTCAACAAATAGGCTTTTGCCTATATGAGCAGTATACAATATTTTATTGACTACTCTTTGGGAAAAAGATCCCAATCTGTAAGATATTCAAGGACCTGATCCCTAATGAACAGTGGATGTCTTCTAATCCACTGTCCTGAAATGACTGTTATACAAACATATCCAACTGCTTATATAAAGATTTGGAGGTAAAGATTGTCTTAAAGCTCTTTAAAATGCATTTTCATTAATTTACTATAGAAAAGCAGTCTTTTAAAAGATGTTAGTTGAAGTCTTTGAGAGCTTTGATCTTCAGTATAATTTAAAAAATAACAGATTTGCTGGTTAGTGTTCTTTGACTACAGGAGAAAGTACTACTTCTCACACCTTCTGCCTCTGCATTTTTCAAATATTAAATAAGGTTCACTGGGGACAGAGACATTGCAAGACCCACTCTATTCACTAAAACGCAAACTGCTCTGAAGTTGAATGAAACAACTCCGTGCAACACAACCCAACAGGACTACACAGCAGTGTGGTGCTGGGAGAGGGACTGTTTTAGCCAACTGACATTGTAGTGGGAGTTTAAGTAAGCAGACTGCAGTGGGGAGTTGGAATTTAGTTAAAGCCTTAAGGAAGATACCTCATATAATGAATATAAGTAAAGACCCAGGGAAAGACCCTCAGCTGATGTATGTTGTTGCAGTTTCATGGATTTCCACAGAACTACGACAGTTTGCCCAAGATAACAATGTGGTCCTATGCCACATACTAAGGCTGGCAGTGTTGGTAAGGTGAGCACTTGCTACCCCACAGGGGGATTTTTGCTTGTTCTGCATCAGACCAGAGAGTAGCATCCCAGTAAGGCGGGCACCCAGGTGCTCCTCTCCTTGGAGGCTTCGCAGGAGGCAAGGCCCAGCCTTCCTGCAGTGCCACTGGGGCTGAGGGTGGCTGCAAGGGGGAGGGAGGGGAAGGATGCAGAGAAAAGAGAGGTCGGGGAGGGGGTCCCTAGCACAATGTGGAATGACTTCAAGCAATTAAAAGGAAAACGAATGAAATATCTGGCTGAAAGCCAAAGTGCGCTCCCCCCACCTCCCGCCCTTCTTCGCTGCCAATAGTCCATGAAAATGGGAAGGTATGTGAGGAATTCCCCACTTTATATTCCAGCTCCCATCTATTGTATTTTAGCTATGCCAGAGCAACACTGTTATTCTCCCATGCAGCCTGGGAAGAGTCAGGCATCTTGTCCGACAAGACTGATGACAGGGCTGAGGCTGACTGAGCAGCAGCCGGGTTTATCAATGCAAGCCGAAGGAATCTGCTGATCAGATAGGAAAACAAGAGCACTGACTTCTGTAGTGAACCACCTTTTGGGGAGATCTCTTTTGTTGCCTCTCTTTGATCTACAGGAAAATAAACAGCCTTTGCTTAGTCATTCTGCTTGCAGCAGTAGGAGGTCAGTGATAGCAGATCGATATTGTTACATGTTAGAAAGCACTCGAAGTTGTCCTACTTTTACTATACTCTCTGAATCTCATAAAAACCTGTTCTTTGGTTTTTGTTGTACAATAAAATCCTCTCTGTGTTGAAGCTAGTGGCAAAAATCCTACAGATGATGACAGAGACTAGAATTCAGTTATAGAGCACTTCCTGATTATCTCCAAATATGACATATATTAATTAACTGAGTCTAGCAAACACGCTGTGAGATAGACTAATATTAGTGGAATAAACCTGCCAAAAATCATGGCTCTGCCAAGCTGGAAGAAAAACTGAGAGTTCTCATCATAACAGAGAGCTCTATAGAGGCCCCAAACATGCTCTTCGCAGGTGGCCCACCTTCCTGCATGGCAGAGCCCCGCACTGGGGGAGAGGCACAGTCCTGCTGCCGGGGTTGTCTCCCAGCAGCCACCAGCATTAACTGCCTTCTTCCTTGCAGCAGAGGATCCCTGCGCAGCACAGCACCTTGCCACAGCCCCGCGCTCAGTGGGAGCTGCAGTCCCAGTTCCCAGCATTTTAGTCCAGCCAGTTCCCCTGCCCCAGGCTCTAGCACTGGGACACAAAGAATCCAGCACACCTTTTAGTAAAAAAACAATGTGTTAAATATATATACATTTATCCAACAGTTTATCAGCTATGGTTTTTGTTTTTACTGATACAGTACTTACTCTCTTAAGGGTTTCACGCTTTCAACATGTCAAGTAATACTGGTGATCATAATACTCATTGCAAGGCAGGATGTCCTTTTATTTTGAGAACATTTCCATAAAATACTGCAGGATTTCTTTTTTTCTCTTTCTTTTAAAGTTTAAGAGTATTTTAACACAGCAAGCTTTGTGATAGGATATGCCCATTGTTAAAACTTTCCTTAAAAAAGATACTGAATATTTATTATTTTTATGTATTAAGAAAAAGCATAGACCATTCCTGATTTCAAAATTACTACAGTAAAAGTGAAGTGTGTTTGAATAAGCTCTCAAACCTTGAAATTTGGAATTCTGTACTCAGGAAATGAGACCTGGTAAAAATATCTTTGAATCTTACAAATGGTTGTTAACACAGAGGCTGATCTCATTGCAGATCTGCCTATTCTTTTTTCGTTTAAATCAAAAGGTTTTTAATATGTCATGAAAAACCTGTTGACTAAAGCACAAACTACAACCGTATAAATAGTATGCCTAAAATTATGCTGTCTGAAATTGAAAACACGATTTCCACAAATATCTTTTCTCCATTTGTTCTAAAAACACAACATAAAATCAATTTTTGAGAAAAATAATAGCCTGCTTCATCTGCAGAAACCTTAGTTGGAAAGTAGCAAAAATTTGTGAAATTTTTATTTTTCTCCTCTGCTCTTTTTTTTTTTAATTCTCATTTCTACTAAATTTTTCTGACCAGCTCTACTAAAATAATAGCAGCTCTCTCCCTCTCTTTCTCTCTGTGTACATTCAGATATACATGCATGTAAATCCTCTTCATGATTTCGTAGTGATTCTATTAAAACCAAAAGACTTCTGTATCCAAAGGTATGAAGAGGATGCACATATACCATATTCCAGGGGATGTCTCAGTTGTCATATGAATACCTTCCTATAGGTTCGCATGCAGTTTGACATAAGGATATAGGGCTTCTTGAACAGGTCCATGATTTAATGATTAGCAGCTGCAGCGGAAGGGATTTCTGGCCTAGTTTTGGTTGCATGCATTCAGGGAGACACTCCAAACTTGTTTTATATCACATTACATAGCAACAGAATACAGAAAACCCAAGCACTTCTCTTTCTGAGCGTGGACGGTTGAAAGGGAATAAGAATTAGAATTAATAACAAGGAAATAACAACTAACAAGGAATGACAACACTGCCTATAGTGATGATGCCCTTAAATCATGCAGCAAATTCGATTCGAGACACATAAATGATTTATCTCGTTAATGTAATTGAGCGCAGACTTTCCACTTCTCGAGTTCCCTTTCAGGAGGGCTCCTTGCTCAGAGAATGTTGTCCCATCTCATTTGTCTGTGTCTGCAGACAAGGAAATTCTCAACTTGTGCTGTTACTTCAAATAGCAATCCTTCTGACAGCCCTAGAGCGGAACACCCCAGGGCCACATTCCCCTCAGCTTACTTTGGTGCAACATCTGTGTCAGCAGAGATACTGATTGTGCTGATATACCAGAAAGGATCATCTGAAGTTAGCGGATTTATCTGGCTTTTGAGGACTGTAAAGAAGGGGTCATCTAGATGGAGATCCTGGTGCCCAGAGGACTGGAGTACATGTTCACAGCCCAACAGTAGCCTCATAGAAATGTTCTCTCTAGACTGAAGTTGCACCTAATGGTGCTTGCCACAGAGTCTTGGACTTCTCTTTTTTCAGAGCATACCACGTATTTTGTGTGCCCTGCTTCTTTAGGCTTCCTTTCCATGAAAGTAGGGTAGGATTGGGAAGAATAGGCCAGTTCACATCCAGGTCTCACCCTGCCTGGAGCAAAGATGCAGCCATGATTTGTAGCCAGGCACAGGGACTCGGGTCCAGAAACACAGACACAGCCAAAGTGCCTCGGAGGCATGAAGGACCTTCCTCTGTTTCCAGAACTGCTCTGTGGAAAAGTGTTGATTCATGGGCAGAGGATGAGGTTCAATTCACCTTGCATTTTTTTTTTCTACTAATGGCATCTCTAGCTGATAAGTTAGCTGACATTTATTAGTCTTCTAAATATGTGATCGTACTGGAACATCCTTTTCTTTGCTAACACTTAGCCTGACCTAATATCTCTGTATAATGACCTAATATCTCTGTATAATGTAATCTACATATCTACATGTGCTATCATCTTCTTGGACTCTTGGACTTTGGCATCTTAATTAGCAGACACAGAAATGTCATCATGGTGGTTGGGAGTTGTCTGACACATTTGCTTATCAGCTGGACTTGTTCTTGAGAAGTTCTCCTTATTGTAAACTTTTATTGTTTCCTTAATTTACGTGAAAAATTAAAAAAAAAAAAGATACATACCAGTGACTAAACTATTCAACTCACTATGCAAATAAATTCATATAAATTATTAAAAAAACATAACTGCTGAACTTGAATTACTAATTAGTCAGTAAAAACATGGAAAGTGAATAAGGTAAAGAGGAAGAAGAAGCAGCACTTGGAGGCATCATCTTCTAAGATCTGAGCAGGTATCCATACATCCACAAACCAAACCAAGAGATCTGCAACCTAATTTCAAGATTTAAATAATCAACTCCTTCAGCTTCACAGAAAATGTGTTTAGCACTGGTATCTTCACCGGGACTTCCAAAGATTTATAGAGAAGAAGACGACATTATGTTTCTCCCATGTTTCACAGCTGTGAGAGGGAGAAGTACTATGTCTTTTTATTCATCTTCCTATACATCAGCAGCACAAAATCATAGAATAATTTGGGTTGGAAGGCCCCTTCAGAGGTCATCCAGTCCAATCCCCTGCTTGAAGGAAGTCCAGTTAGAGCAGGTTGCTAACGTCTGGTAAAGTTTTGAATATGTCAAAGGGCAGAGATTTCAAAATATCTCTAGGCAACCTGGACCAATATTTGACCATCCTCATAATAAAAAAAAAATCTTCCTAGAGACAGGAGACTCTGTATTAAATAGTCTGATGATCTGCGGTATTGAATACGAACACTACAAGAAAATCTCCACAGTCATCCATCACAGGAGGGAAGACTGAAAAAAATTTCAAATTCCTTTAGCTGCCTTTTATTGAATGCAAATGCAAACATAAATCACCTTAAATTCACTGTTTGATACGAACAGTATTTTTACTAATTAAGCAAGACAAGCAGTGTCTTTCCTTTTTTTTTCTCCTCTTCTCTTCTCTGCTATTTTCTTCTCTGAGAGTAAGCAGACATTAGTGTTTTTAGGCCTAGTCTTTCATACTCATGTTTGCAATTTTTGGAAAAGTGTGCAACTTTTCTCTACTTATGAATAAGAGATAAGAGCAGAACACAAGTAAAGACAGAGATAGAGTGTATCTTATAAGGGAAGACCATTACAGAGCATGGGGAGAAGAGAATGAGAAAGAGCCTCCTGTCTTTTGCCCTACAGTTAAGAAAAATGTTGTGATCTTGGATTTAAATGGGATGAATAGAGCCATTATAGCAAATGATGACACTGGGCACTCGCCCAACAGACTCTTGACATTCTTTCTGACATTCCCAAAATAGACTTTGCCTAATTATAATGTTGTTTATGTCCATTTTTAGTGTCAAATATTTTTGGAATGTTGCTCATTCTGCAAAGAAAACCCTAAGCACTTAAATCATAATTTTAAGCCATCATATAAAAATTAAGAACTCAAATGTTGGGTAACTGCTAAGAGGCTTTTTGGCATATTACTTTATGTAAGCTGGCAGCAACAACAATGCATCAGCAAGTTTCTGTTTTCAACTGATACTCACTTTCTGTTTCTAGTGTGCCTAAGGGTTTAATTGTACAAGATGCTAAAAGCCCTGATTCTTAATGTCCTTTTCAGATTCAAGTACGCTGCAAGCAAAGGTATGGCCTGCAATCTTCAATGTCATGTTTGAGCGGCATTAATCTGGGATGCAGGGCTAATAAAAGCAGAGGTGATTTAGCAGGGTGCACTTACTGTGTGCATATATACACTATCTTTTCATAGTGACATTTACCATGGTAGTGCTGATATGATTCAAACAAATACAGCCTGTAGGGTACTGGAGCTCTGATGACTTCTGATTCAGGCAAGTACATCTGGTTCCACACATTAAAATTTGCCTGTGTGCCATATGTCATGTGAATTAGATTTCCTTTTCGTGGAGTTAAATACCAGATTAATCTGAAATGTGTCAGTTCTCAGAGTGTAAATAGCTGTACAACAGGTCATCTTGAAACACTGCAGGAAGATGTGCAGCAACAGTCCCACTGAACACCAGTGGAGTATGCACACAGACACATACACACACTTATATTTATTTATTTATATGCCTATTTTTACTTGTAATTATGCATATTTATATAAAAAAAAATCTCCCAGAACCCACTGTTTCTGAAAGCTGAGTCATAGTGAATCACACATGCACAGATACAGAACTGCAGGAAACAGTACGGTATAAGTATATGGAAGTTATTATGGAAGAAATGGTTTGGTTCTCAACACGCACACGCAAAGTCTTCCCCATTTGGATATATGAAACCATTTAAATGAAGATGCCTTCTGTGCATTTTCTCCTGGACCTCTAACCCACTGAGTAGCAGTGGTGAATAGCAGTTCCTTCAATAGCAGGCATCAAAGTATGAATTACACGTTGCTATTCTATTGGTGAGATTAATTTATCAAAGCTTTTCAGAAGCTGTAGTAAATAAAGGACAAACCCACATCAAAGACATGTCTTGGTTACTTTCTTACAGGCAATTTGCAAAACAAGAAAATATTACAGAGCAGTTGAGGATTAGGGGTTATCGAGTCCACCTTAAAGTGTCAGGTTAGAAAAACGGTTTCGTTGTTAAAGAACCATAGTGGATGTCTGATTTGATAAGCATGTTCAAAAGAATATTTATTTTAAAAGATGTAGCAGATTATTGACGAAAAAGAAAAAATTTGCCTTCAATTTCGAATTGAGACCAGTCAAATTACAGAATGTATCAGTAAAGCAAAAGGCATTTGCAAAGGCTTATACCTCTCTTTGGAAATAAACCCAGCAGGTGCAGACCTCTGTTTACAGCAAAGAGGCACTTTAATGTTAGCTTCTAAAAGTTAGACCTGGGATGCTTGGATTTGGATTACCAGATCTTTACTTCTGTGTTTTCATTCAACGGGATTATATAGATTGAATCTCAGCTAGGTTTTGAAAAGAATTCCCAGAGTTAAGAGCCTGAATACAAACAGCAATGCATTGCAGAAGTCTCACACATTCACTAACAAAATTTGCTAACAAAATTTGCTGGTCAGAATGTATCAATGGAAAGAGGACACTTGCTAATTTTTTTATTTTTTTCTAAAAAATACAATCATAAGGAAATACATTTCTAAAGTTCCACTAAATGCGTATTTGAGGTGGAAATATGTTCATTTTGTATTTGGTATGCTCTTAAGAAGTCAGTAAATCATATTTATACATCATAAGTCATGCAAGATATCTGTATGTTTATGCTTATGGGAATCTATTTTGACTTTTGGGAGCTTTATGCATATTATACTGCAGTTTGGGTTGGATTTCTGGATTTTGTGTCCTCAGTCCATTAAGACTTGGGTTGGATACTGAAAACCTCAGGATAAAGTCTGATTTAATGTATGACATCCACCAACGGGAAGTCAGAATTTGCTCTGAATTCAGAACAAGTTGTAAACCTTGACAAAGAACTTTTTGGACCAGGACTGTGAAAGCTAATTGACTTGCTGGATCACAAACCTATGCATAGCACGGAATATGTGCTGAATGGTATCACAGCATTATCAAGTGTTCTTCCAAACATTCTTCCTGGTTTTGTTTTAATAGCTGCCTCTGCACTATGAGGTTCTGACAGCTTTATTGCTTGCATCTCATACCTAGTCACACTGATGATCAAAACAGTTACAAAGGAAAAGCTCTGATGGAAAGCTAATTCTAAAAATGTAGAACCGACTTTAGGTAAACAATGTGCGATAGGCCTGTCACCTCCAGGTCATATGCTAGGGATTTATTTCTGTCCAGTGATAGTTAACAAATTATCTAGGTGTACTTTCAGAGCTACATCTGCACTTCCTTTTTTCCAATTTCCTTCTTTAGCTTTATTAGACCGATAGCTGTGCATGTTAAAAAACCCCTAAGTGTTGACATTTAATCAGAAAGATCAAGAACTAACACTTTTTCCCATTCCTTGTCTCCAGGAAAAATATGTTGATTTTGTCCACTGGTTCCTAAACGTTCCATTTTTTCTGATACCACCAGAGGAATATTGCTTCTCCCTCTCCCTCTTCTTCAGGTTAGAATGACTAAGAATTAATCTTGTGAGTGCTAAATAATGCTGAATTAGGACAGTTTGCATCTAGGTTACAGGATTCAAAATACTTTTTTCTGTTCTGCCCTTTGTTTAGCCTCTTTGATTTATTAGCGGAGGCTTCTTTTTGATCTGGCTTTACCTTGTCAGTCCTTCATGTTCCACCCATGGACTTTTTATTTCTTTTTCATCTAGTGATGCTGGCAAAGAACTCTTAAAAAAAAAGACAGAGGGAGGGATTTGGAATTGTCATATAAAACCTTGTTACTCAGTTTTCAATATCTCATTGAACTTCTCACAGCTTTGATATTTTAAGTAGGTATCACAACAAAGGGAAAAGAAGTGACTGGAAAGGTAATGCAGTGTATTAGGCCTGTTAATGGCCCTGAAAGTCCCAAGAAAACTTGCTGAAAGAAGGATTCTTTCCCATGAGTACTATTTAATTTCTCTGAGAGGGTTTTCCTGGTGAATTAAAACTCTAAAGAGCACATCTAAGCAATGCAACTGCTATCTTAGCCTATGCTATGTGCACAGTGACATTCACTTTTATTTTAAAAATCCTTTTGTTAAAAAGTCTGTAGTAGAGAGATTTCTGGAGAATCTGTTTCTTCTTTTGCTCTGCTGCTAACATACTTGGGAAATGTAGAAAACTGGAATAGAAACCCAAGTTTTTCCCACAAGGGCAGAGCAAGATCAAATAAGTGATAAGAATATTTTACTAAATAATTCCACTTATGAGTTATAAGTAATGACCCTGCTCCAACACTTCAAGTTATTAAGTGTGACAGTACAAAGCAGATTAAACATCTATTTAGAAGAATTTAACAGTGCAACATATGGGAGTCTAACAAGCAGGAGTGAGCTGGCTTTTACATTGTCATTTGGGGTCATAGGAGACCCCAAGTCTGATCTATCTTCTGCCGTATGTTTCTTTGTATAATATAGACAAGTCGATTAACATCTTAGTTCCCCATCTATAACCTGGTTGATATCATCCTGGATTCACTTAAAAACAGCCAGGAGGTCCTGAGTGTTACAGATACAAAAAGCCTTCCCCTGCCCATGCTTTGACTAGAGGTGAGGCTGGCAGTAGCAGGGTGCAAGCCCTGCACCTTTGCCCTGGTCTGCACCAGAAGAGCTTCTTGTCTCACAAAGTCACCCTGCGTGAGACTCCTTCCTGGTTGAGCCAGGTGGAGTTTGGCTTGTCTGGATCAGCAGCAAGCTTCATGCCAGAGGCCGTACCTCATTGGCTTTGGCAGGGGAAGCCAAGGCTCATTATTACTGTCCTTTCCAGGTGCTGCGTTGTATTAAGAGGCTTGCATCTCTCCCAGGTCTTATTCACTCTTTCCCCCAAAAGTGATGAGGTTCCTCCTTCCCCACCAGCAAATTGGGCAAGCACCTCCATTATTTGCATACTGGATTTAGCTGCTGCTATCCAAAACAGAAAAGTTACCACTACTTTAGTGGGTGTTTCCATCTTTGCTTTTAATGTGATCTTTAATGTAATGTAACCTTTAATCATAATTGACAATCTTAACGTAGATTTGTTTTCCTTGTTGGTCTGTCTGGTCAACTGTCACCATTAGTTAGTGGTAGTCTTTCAAAATCAGTCTTTTGTAGCAAGAGAGGAACACGGGACTTTTTCCAGCTCTGTAATGCGTTCAGGGTTGCTCCCACATCTGTCTCACTGTGGAGACGTGGTACTATAAATGAAAAGGCTGCATATGCTACCAGTACAAGGGAGTTTGGGGAGACCCTGAGAATGGCAAGACAGAGGGATGGCGTGGACTCTATGGCTATGTGCTGGTAGGCGCAAGGGACTGCAGGCAGAATGCTCCAAAAAGATCGGTGGTCGTTTAGCTCACATGTGGGAAATGGGACAGGCATTCCTGTGTTTTCACCCCCTTCTTCCAACAAGGATGGCTGGAGCGAGCCTTGGGGAAAGCTCACAGCGAGTACCAATGCTCCGTAAGAAGCTTTGTCACAGGGTGCCACTGGGAAGCTGTGGCCAAGTGGGCTATTGATCTATGCTGCAAAAATGTGCAGTTATTTTTAGTATGACTTTATTTGGTACAGTGATTTCATTTGCACCCCAAATACTTTGTGGCTGTGGCACTTAGCTAAATGAACTGATCACAGAGGCTTTCTTAAAAACTAACCCCTTTGGTACCAGGGTACTAATACAAAACATTGGACTTGATGCATACAATTTTGCTATCACACACACCAATCTCTAAAGCAAGCCACAGAAAGGAAAACATCTCACAATACATCTAGAAAAGCATCAGCTGCTGATTTAATCCTCCCATAAGCGGCTTCCTATGGCCATAGCACATAGATGCCTTGTACAGAGCAAGAAAAAATTCTTGAAACTCCTCTTAAGAATTTGCTAATGATTCAGTCTGCCAGGTAACTGAGTCAAAGCGTTTCTTCAATAAGCCTTGTAAAATCAGTATCAGACTTTTCAAACAAACACTCCAAAGCTTATGATGTTAATTCAAAGCTCTTGATGAGCTTATGCAGGTAGATTCCACATATACAGGGTTTCCTCTGATAGATTTATGATTCAAAAGACTGTCTACGTTATATTGGCATGTGGACCCCTCTTTCATTTTCCCGCAAACTATCTTGCCTCCCATTTCTCTTCATCTGCTTTTGAAATGGGAGGTTCAGGTAAGAAGTATTTTACTGATCTAAATGTTTGCATGGACTGTACACAGCCTAGAAACAACCAGTGACCTACTCAGGTAGTTTAAAATTCGCCCTACTCTTGGCTTTCCTACGACAAGGGGATGATGACATTCAGGCCCAGAAGTCAGAATTAGTTGAGTGGCTCCTGTGCTATGTGTAAGAAAGGAAATTAGCACTACCAGCATGGAGCAGCCACTGAAATTTCTGCAAAGAGCATTGCTGGAAATACTACTTACATGAATCTTTTCAATGCTAGTTTTCTTCAGGAAAAAGAAACAGAAATAATTTCAGGTTGACCCACAACCAGTTCATTATCCAGGGGATGCACTGAAGATGTGAAACCCTGTGGTATATTTTTCCCTGGTGCCAACTTTGGACTCTGTCAGCAGTAAGCACAATACACAGAGACACTGAGCACCTTCAAACATTTTGATCCCACTGGAATCAGGGGGAACGGAAATTTTAGGAAAGGGACCCTTTCTTACAGGATCAAGACTTAAACCTTACAGTCCAAACTGTTCTGATGTTTGCACATCTAAAATAATAAAGACTTTATATGACTCCATCCCTACTTTCTTGAATAGGCAATGAAAATAGTTCAATTATTCTCAATTACTTAATAATTCTTTTCAATTTCTGGTCCCCTAATTCAACAATACAATAATGCTGGTTGGATTGCACCGCAGAGCAGTTTATATATTACATTTCCAAATTCAGTGGTTATTGATTCAAAAATGTAAATTAAACATTTCTGCACGGATTAGACTTGCAGAATCCAGTTCCTAGAAATGAAAGACAGGTGGCATTGCCCCTTCCAACATATAAAAAACAACAAACTTATTTTCATGATGGAATTCTATTATAGTCTGTTTGGACAAATTTAGTTTTAAACATCCATAGAAGAATATAGAAGGAAGGAGCTTGATCCAGGATGCAGTTTTACATCTAAATAATTTGATTCATTTAACTACCACTGAACGGGACAGTTTTATAGAACTGAGCTTTAAATTGTAGTAACCAAAACCAGAAAAAGACAAGATTCATTTTGACAAAGAATAAGGGCAACATGGATCAGCTATTGACCATCCTCGAACTGCGGCTTGGCTTTCCCCACTGTGGCCAACTGGTATCTCCCTTTGTGTGATTGACTTTTGAAATTACATGTTTCAACAATTGCTTAAATCTCTTTATTTCATGATCTCTCACATTAAAGATCCTTCAAATCTGACCTGCACATTGAGCTGTTTCAATTAGAGATGACCCCTGCTTTAACTTTTCAGAAATCACTTGTTTTTTGTGGCCAGGCTACAGAATGGGGCATAATAGAGGGTTTCCAGCGGTAACTGGAGAGCAGAGCCCTGCAAATGCCTGAGCCCTGGCTCGGTGCTGCGCGAGCTACATCCCCAAAGCACCTGGCCACAGTGGGGCTGACAAACAGCCCCACCATTATTCATCTGTGAAAGTGGCCTGCTAAAACACAATGCCCTGAAAAACTAACCACAACAAAGACCCAGAAGTAAGGCAACTTCATTTCCGTGTGCCTATCAGCTAATGCTTGAGATAGAAGCTAACGACTGATTTCTCAGGTAATGCCACAAGGAGGAACAGGCTTTTTTCCTGTTTGAAAAGAGGTTTTCTGGCAGTGGTGATGACTACAATAATTTTTATATTTT
Source organism: Gavia stellata (assembly GCF_030936135.1). Lineage (NCBI taxonomy): Eukaryota > Metazoa > Chordata > Aves > Gaviiformes > Gaviidae > Gavia > Gavia stellata. The sequence goes on from NC_082610.1 coordinate 4,096,162, forward strand.
TCTAATATTTTTCTATATTACTCTTTCATCTGAAAATACCAAGGCTGGGTCATATCATCAAACCTGAGAAATTCAGAGTTTATTATTAAACTTTACATTAACCTTACAGTTGATATTTCTGTAGGATTCATTTTCACAATTTATATTGTGATTCTGCTGGGTCTTATTTACTACCTATAGGAGGGACTGGTAACATCTTGGAAGCCATTTTCCTCAATTAAAAAAAAACAGTGCTGGAAGCATCAGAAGTTACTGTTCTTACAGCTGCAGTAAACTATTAGAATCTGAAACAAACTCCTGACAGAAGAGATCAGTTAGGAAGTTTCTTATTTATCTTCAGGGCTTAACAACTAAGCTCTTCCACTCAAATGTGCTGTAAAGCACAAGAAGTGAATTTCTGGCACAGAGTCTTGCAAAGACTTAAAAGCCCCAGTAGAATTTCACAAGTTTTTTGATGGTATTATGCTTTTCAGTGTTGCTGGTCAGAATTTTTCTAGGATGCCTTTTTTTGTTGATAAACAGAAGCCAGAGTTTCAGTCCTCAGTGGAAACATGAAGCAATTTTGTCTTTACACAATTTTTAAAAAATTGAAAACATTAAAAAAATTTAATTTTTTTTTTCCAAATAAAGCATTAGGACTGTGAAATCAGACACATTTTGTCCTCCATGCAATTTTTCTTTTCAAAAATAGAAAATCTGTCTTCTGGTGGATTAAGAGGATTTTATCATTCTTTATAACACTCACTGTCCCACTTTCATTTTTCTGATGATTTTTTTTAATGATCACATATGTTTTGTATTGCACTTTAGGAAGGTGAAGTATTATAAGTGGCTCAGTCTATGTAAGGGATAGCTGACAGAAAGGAAAAACTAATTTGTGCAATAGGGCAGGCTCTGGATAAAGGTCCAAGCCAAAGCTTCGCCCTTCTGTTTTGGAATCTCTATTGACTTCCTGTTATGTATCCTCATCCTACATTACAGCAATGAGTAAATATTATTCATAAAAGCAAACAAGCGATTATGAAGTATTACTTTTACAAATGGAGCTCCTATGCTAATTTTCAGGTTTTCTATGGCAGATCCCTGTCCTTGTGTATGCTTATTATTCCCATATTTCATGAAAACTGCATTTGATATGCAAGCTATTTATAAAACCTCCATCAAGAATACTCGGTATTTGTAACTGCACTCTTCAAAATTGACTGGATATGTATGTCAGATGGTATGTTTTCTTGTCCTTATTAGGATTTTTTCCTTCTTATACCTGTTACATGTAGAAAATATTTATGGCTGTTGATTTGAAACTCAAGGATCTGGCAATATTTTGTTATAATTTACTCCTCTGTTAGGTACTCCTGTTTTGTTCAAATGCAGTTGTGGATAGTAAACTCTAACTCTACTGAATTCAACTCAACTATGAAATTTTTATAAATTTTTTTACTGTGACTTTTAAGAATATTTCAGTAATTTTTCCAGGTTGCATCTGAAACGGTCAGCAAGGATATTTTTTTGCTGCCTAGTCTCCTAATTACCAAGGGGCACACTCATGTTCCTGATTCAAGACAAACAGGGCTGTATTAAAAACTGAATTTAACAGGGAAGCACACTTGCATGTACAGGCAAGAGTCCTGTGGCCATCTTAAACTGGCAATAATGGAAGAGGGCAATTGTGAATGGTTTAGCGGGTCCTTGAGGACCTCTCTCTGGTTACAGGTTGTAACAGAAGATTTATTTTGCTGCCCCTGTTAGAGAGTTGATCTAGTCTGCTTTACACAATTGTTTATTCCCAAATAAGATATTTCAATCCTGTGGTCTTCAGAGTGCCCATTGAAAGCACTAATTAGTGATCATTTAAAGTACTTAGGTAATGTTAACTCCAGCACACAAGGGATGCTCTTGAGTCTGACCCCTGCTCATTCCATTTCTTTTTGGAGCTTTGAAGACAATTGATTTTTGAAGACTGCAGCCTTCCCTTAAAATCAGGGACTAAAAGAGTGGGGACCTAATCTTGATTCAGCCATTCATGCCATCTTTAAAGACATGTTTACTTTTTTCCCTCTGGATGTCAATTAATAGATTTTAAAGTCAGTGAATTAACCCAATGTGAAAGAGTTTAGAGCACAATTGCATGTGGGCAGAAAATGCTAATTATAAATAATCAGGCTCAAAAAAAAGAAAAAGTGAGTGCACCCTAAATAGCTGATGGGAACAGGTAAAAAAAAAAAAAAAAAGCGGGGGAAGCAGGGGGTGAATTTTTAAAGCTGGCTTGAAAGTGGTATGTAGAGTTACATGGAGAAGAATGCCAGTCAAAGCGATTGATATGAAAGGTAACTTGGAGCTGACTTTTGCACATACTGAGTCAAATACAAGCTGTAGTTTCCCTTCATGAGAAAAAACCACCCTGAAAAAGACTCTAATGTATACTGGCTGGAAAAAAAAAGTCCGAGGTAGCCATAAAGATATCTAGAGACCAGTACGGTAAAGGAACTTCTCACTGGCATCTTTTGGCAACACTTCCTTACAGTGGGTGCAGTTGTATTCACAGCTGTTTTATATATGCCTGTACAGAATTTTACTTATGCTCTCTCCTAACTGTACCTGCATCGGTGCAGTTGCATTTGGGTCAGCAGCAGTGGCATTACCACATATACCATCATCAGCATTTTTATTAGGGCTAATCCTTCTCAGAGCTAGTTTAGATGATCTGGCCCTTCATACATCAGGACAAGAAACCCCATGAAATTCCCTGAAAAATGACCCGACTCCAAACTTACTGATTTTCATTACAGACACTTTCTTGTTAAAAACTATGCAATTTAGGATTAATTGCTGGACAGCTGTTGGGACAAAATTATGCTTTCCACAAAAAGGGAAGGAGTCTCAAAGATTTTCTTGAAAGCTGAGCTCAGGTCAGGAGCTATTGAGCATCTCCAAAAAAACGGTGGTCATGAAATGCCCTTGAAGTAGACATGCAAGACCAGATGGGAAGAGATCCTTTTGAAGAAGAGCGCCTGACCCTGTTTGGGAGTGATGAAACCTCCCATCATTTGTCTAGCCCTCAGTTTTTGACAGTGGCTTTAGCACTGCAACCACAAGTAGAGTACACATTCTCACAACTCCTCCCAAAGATCTCAGTGTCAGAAGGTATGCCATAGTCCAGTGCTTTCTGAAAGATACTTGAAATTTGAAGTTAAGAAAAAAAGAGAGGTGAAAGTACAAAAAGCCTGTCCAGTTTCGAGTCAAAGAAGCCATTTTCCAAATCAAAGAAGCCATGCAGTACAATCACAGGAGGTTGCTCAGCTCCTCCACCGTGACTGGGCCATTTTTACACACTGAATTGAAGGAGATTCTGACGGGAATGTCATACATGAAGAACACAGGCCAACAACTTCTTCCAACCCAGCAAGGCTAGCTGATACTGAGATTCTGCTCTCATGCTTTGGGGACTGGCATTTCTGAACATGAAGTTGTACTTAGCTCAGTTTTCCAAAAAAATCTAATGCTTCATTATCATGAAGTAAAAGAATTTGTTAATAGTATTTTTACCTCTACTATTGTTATATTTGGACGTTATTAGGACTTCAGCACAATGAACCAACACTGAGATTTGGTAAGAGTTTCCTTTTAAGATTTATAACAAGCTCTTAAACAGCTTCTTTCCTTTTAATTTCAGAGAATAAAAACTGTTAAGTAAAGGTCTCTTTCCTTGTGAAGGAATTATCGGAGTAACACTTGAAAGAAAAACTTACACACTCTAAATCAAATAAATGTGCAGGGGTACCTTGAAATTAATAAAACAATCACTATTGTTTGCATCAGATAAGTGTGGCAGGAAAACAGAAGCTTTCAACTTTTAGCTATAAAATATAATTTAAATATTTATTTTGTGCAGTATGTCACTGTTTCATTAAAATGTATGTTTGAGAGCAGGTTTGAATGTACTTTCTTATTTTCATCACTGGTGTAGCTTTGTTTTCCCCAAAAGTCTATACTTATTCTTTCAATCATTTTAAATAGAAGTGAGGGATGTGTTGAATTTCTTTTCTCTGAGCACTAAATGTTTTGCCAGTGCATTTTAGACTAAAATAAAGGTGGTGAGGTATTTTGATAGAAAGCAGGCTATTGGGTAAACAGGGCTGCTACTGTGGAAGGAGGGCAGGAGGCTGGCACGTGGTAATAGTTTGGAGCAGATAAATGGTAAACAGCTGAAATGCACCTATGTTCCTGCTAATCTGAGTTCATCAAAGATGATAGGGAGTTTTGCCTTTAAAATAATAGACAAAACATGACTCAATGGGAGCAGGACCAGCTGCATTGTAACTGACCTAGCAAAGGACTGGATACCTCTAATATCACAGAGTGAGATACACTGATCTTGGTAAGTCATTTCAAAGCATGAAATCACTTTAGAATTGCTACATAATGGCTTTTCTAAACTCTATGTGACAAGGAACCATAAAATGTAAAAATAATTTTTTTTAAAAAAATTACCGAGATTAAACTGGGAAAGAAACTCACCTATGGCTAAGTTTGTATATTGGAAAAGATTCAGATAGCCCATTAAATACTCCAATGGCTATTTACAATAGGATTAATTTCATTCACATTGGAGAATACCTATTATGTTTCTTCAGTTTATGGTTAAGCAGCTGTCCAATTAAAAGGAATCGATCTTCTACAAAGCTTGTATCTGAACATAGCACTGCCCACTGTGCAATAACTCCTTTCTATTTGAGAGCTAATATGCCATGCAATTATGATCTACAGAGGGTTGGGGGTTTTTTAATCCTCCAGTTCCTTAAGAAATTATCTTATCACTCCACCATAATCGAGCATTCCTTCTCTGTTCTACAGGTCAATGAAAGGGTTAAAAATTCTCTATCTCTATCTTGATCTTTGCTGAAATGGTGTATGGGAATGAAATGGTTGCCAATTTGTTTGCAATGCATTCTGACTGTACGGGAGTTCTTTTTTGCCTGACAGGCAGGTGAGATCAAAGTGGTGCAGGACAAAAGGGGCTCAGCAGTGATTTGTCAGGGGACGAAAGGCAGTCCTGTCTGGGAAAGTGGCTGTAGCCCAGAACGAGCCTTCAGATCACTAACACACTAAAGAAATCATGGCATGAGAAAAAGTACAGCAGAAAAGGTTCAAAGGTCAGTTTTATTTGGTTTGGATTATTGGTGCCTCCTTTTAAACCAAAGAGCAAGAAGGGGAAAAAAGAACAGGCTAATAACCTTTGTTATTGTCCAGGAAAAAAACTCCTTTGTACACATTGCTTGGGGATTGTCTGTAATTAAAATGCTGTTGTTAGATCCAGGACCTGATCCTGCAAAGTTTTACTCATGTGAGTAATTCTCCATTGCATGAATAGTCCTGTGGGGTTGCTCACGTGAATAAAGATTACTTTCACGACAAAGAGTTTGCAAGTTCAGACATTACATTTGGTTAGGGGATGCAGGTGTGTCTCTGTGTGTCTGTGTCTGTGCATCTGCTCAGAGGTGGGTGTCCTTCTGTCTAAGCAAAGATTAGATTTTAATGAGTGACCTGAAAAAATTATATACTTGAAAACTGGAAACTTGAAACAAAAGCAAATAAACAAATCTCTGTAACTGTTTGCATTCTGCTTCCATAAAGTTCAGGTGATTATGAAACCCACTGTTCTCTTTTAATCCAGATGTTTCTCTGACAGTTACTTCACTGATTTATTTCAGAGGAGCTCTGTGAATCGCCATCTGCTGTAGATCACTCCCAGCAATAACTATCTTCCAAATATTATTGAGCAAAGAATGTCTTGGTTTAGGTTATAAACAGATAGTCCTATTCCTTAACTGGTAGAGGATGCTAGTGACATAGGTTGCTTCCAGCTCGTTCGGAAAATGGCAATCTTCTCTAGCTGAGGAGGTGGCCCCCGCACGGCTGGCTGGAGGGGAGGACACTTGCTGTGACACACACCCTGCCAACAGGAGCGGAGAAGTGAGGGGAGAAAGGCATGGCTGACCAACCCTCCTGTCCTCAGAATAGCAAATAATTGAGTCTGGGGTGGTAATACAGAATGAGAGTAGGTGCAAGCCTTGCTGGGCATCGCTTTCATCTTCCTGAGTGCCAGAAGGCAGGGGCACACAGGGAGAAGAGGAGGGTCTCTGTTACTTTTGTATGCTTCCTTTGGTTTTTCTCTTACCCAAGAATGAGTGTATTTTGACTATTTAATGGCTAGGCTGGATTGGATTGGATAGCAGACTGAAAATGATACATACATTTTCACTTCCATAAGAGGAAATGGTACAACTGGTGAATAAGTCTTTAAACTTTTCCTGCTCCACACTGAGATTTCTTCCTGTGCAGAGTGGGGAAAGAACCAAATGGTCAGAGTCAAAAAAAGGGAATTTGTGATCAGGTACAAGATTTTGCAAGCAAAGGGTAGGATTCGTTATCCCTAGGTCAGCTGTGCATAAAAGCCAGAGTGGAGAAGGTGGGAAAATAGAAGGGGAACTGTGCTTCTTTTAGCAATATCCAAATTATCTGAAGAAGTGTCTTTGAAAAGTATTCCAGGACTCCCTTATTGAGGTCTGATACAGAGACCAGTTTTTAGGGAACAATGGTGCACTTTGATGTCGCTGGAGCACAACGCCAGGTAACATCCTTTGTATATGAATAAACAAGATGCTTCTAAGACAAACAGATAATGGTGCCCTGGACCTCACATCAGGGATCTGACTTCTTCATATTAGAATTCACCCTTGTTCATAATGATGAAGTACCATAGTGGGGCAGGAGGAAAAATGTTCCTGGGATAGGGACCTCAACTATCTGTGCAAGTAGTTAGTGGGTCAGTCTCAGCTTGACCTTGAGACCAGAGTGTTGCAGCTACCTGGTCTACCAAACTGTTTTTTGGATCGTTCTTTGCAAGGTGTGTCTGACTTCCTTTGGAATCCTGCAGCTCTGGGAAGTGAAGAGAATCTATTGAAAAACAGCTGGTGGTAATCTGGAAGAATACGTCTGCTAAAGGCCTGATGATAGGAAAAGGAGAGGTTGTGAGTAGCATTGCACTCTCTTGTGAACACATCCAGTTGAGGAATTCTGCAAAGGTTGTTGCTTCTTGGAGAATCTGCTTATGGTGGGTAATTTCCAAATATTTCAGTAAGATTCGCTGCTTTCCTGAGAAATTTTTATACCTTTCTGCTGCAGAAATTCCTGATGTGTTTCGGCTTTCTGTGGTGAAGTGTTAAAATCAGAGGACAAGTGTATTTCAGAGAAGAAAATAAATCTGACAGTTTCCAGAGAACTGTTGGGGTTCCAGTAGTCTTATTTAGATTGTCCTGCAGTTTTGGATTGTGAAATGATCCTAGTTAGATCCTCATTGTAGTCTTAAAGAGGCATCAACCCAGAAAAGGAGGAGTTGGACTGAAAGAGGTGCATGCAAAAGAGAGGTTGATTTTCTTCACTTTGCAGATTGCTGCTGTGGTCAAGTTAGAGTCTTGGAGGCCTCTGAGCCAAAAACAAAATCAGAAGTGGCTGAAGGGGTTGATTTGGACTCAATTTTCTGTGCACAGTTTGTGAAAGAAGATACAGGAACAGTTCTGGAAATTTTTACTGTTATTTTTTGAGATAGATTATTAAGGCAAATAACTGGATTACCTAGGAGAGATTCATGGCAGCAAAGAATACCCTTTGGAGAAAGCAGTTCTCAGACATCAAGATATAAATAACTAATTACTAGCCTTCTGTAGTTCACTGAAGAACCAATTCTGCAAGATACATCAATACTTTTAAAATGAGCCAAAGGAAAATTCTGGTCCATACATATCCACCTAAAAAAAGGCCTCAGTAAAGGTATCTAAGATGCCACATCTATGGGATGCAACTCACCTGTGCTGAGGGTATTCAGATGTGATGAAAAAAGAATCACCTGTGCTTACTAGTCAGACATCCCAACTAGAGGAGAGAGAAGGCCAGATTTCATTTCCCAGTGAGAAAAATCTCTGAAAGAAAACAGTGAAGTGGGGTGAAATGTGTCAATAAGGGTTAGAGATGGATAAAATAGTATTGGTCATTATCTCCTAGTTCCTCTATACTGAGTTTATGAGCTTATGTTACTTAACTTCTAAGGAAAGGGAGACAGCTGCCAAAGTAGTAAAGAGAAAAATATCCATTACAAATTCACCTGTGGCTTCCAGCACATGTGGAATTTGGCTGTGGATGTTGGTGATACCAAGATTCCCCATACCTGATGCTTACACGACCACTTTTGTGCAAGCTGTTAGCTCAGGCGTCACCTGAAATCTGGTATCTAAGCAGTGGTATCTAAGACTGAGTTACAGCATTCAGCAGTGCTGCAGTTACGCAATGTAAAGAGCAGGAAAGAAAATGGCCCTGACCTCTTTTACTGATCATAATATATCCCTTTGGCACCAAAAAGACCACTTCTATTGAGGCTATTAATCACTAATTTAAACCAGAGCCTGTAAACAGTGAGGAGGGGGTTCCGTGGCTTTGTGACACCAGCTGTGTCACGTGCAGTCCTCAGTCCATTTCTGTGTTGTCATCAGTCAGAAATTATGTCTACACCTTCCTTCTAAGATTCTTCAGGAACATCTTTTATTTCTTTTGGTTAACATGTTGCTAATTTGGGTCATCACTTCTATGAAGTTTTTCCGAGGACAGAAGTAGTAGAAGTCTATCTCAGATTAGAAAGTGCACTAAGATAACATACTATTAAATTATTAAACCTCCCTCTTTATGTTACAGGTGAAAAATATACCTTCAGCTCTAGCAGCTCTGAGAGCCTTACCCACTTGCCAAATTGGGTTGAAACGGGAGAGCCAAACTGTCTTGATCTATCCAATACTTTCTTCGATGTGCTCTCTTAGATATAGGATGTCTAGAACATGGTATTAATCACTTGATTAATAACCTAATTAATGAAATTACTATGAAAAAGAATTTGTTAAAGGCTGCAGAAAAGAAGAGCACCAGAGGAACTGAGGCCACGTCTGCTATGTGGGGCGACCAGTGACAGGAGAAGGCTCTGGTGCCGGAGCCCTCTGCCTTGCAGGAAAGCAGGTGCTGAAGGGGAGAAGGCAGCCAGGAGCGAGGCAGCAGGGGCTGCCAGGGCTGCAGGAGAAGCCAGCAAAGAGGGTTTGATACCCAGACACTAGCTCAGGGAGGGATGCTGAGACGTTATACAAAAGGGAACTCACTGTGGTGCCGTCTCAAATGTACTGCTAGGCCCAGCTACTGCTCAGGAAAAATACTGCAAGCTCTACCTTGAAATGTCAGTGTTAAAGTGCCTCTATAAAAAGTATAAATTTCCCAAAGGAAAGCAGAGGAATGTGGCAGTGAAAAGAGATTGATTCCTCCTTGTTTGCACTGCTGGTCAGAAGGATTTAAGTAGTAGGACTTCCGCTTCCACAAAACAGGAAAAAAATATGAAGAAAGGTCATATGCGGGTTTTCTCAGCAGATAATTTCCTTTAGCAAGTTCCAGATCTAGCAAGAGAGACCTTCAGTTCCTCCCTAGAGAGGGAGCCGGTGGAAAGGGTCTATACCTGCACAGTATCAAGTGGAGGCCACTTTTCTGCTGGCTTGGGTAAGCCCCAGAGCCTGGTCCCACGTTCTCCTCCACTGCAGACCTCCTGGCTGACCACGGTAGAAACCTGGAGGGCAGCAAAACAACACTGATTTCAGCCCGAGCCCCTTGGGACTCCTCAGGACCACTCCAGGTGACCCCTGTATCCTGAGTGTCTCCTACCTGCCTAACACAGACGGGATAGAGATGTCGTGGCCAGTGTCTGAAACTCTGTAACCAAAGAGGCCATAGTGACATTGCGTCTAGAGATAAACTGGTATATTTGCAACTGTACTTAGGACACTTGGGAGTTACTTACTGCTCCATTTTATTTTCCATCCAGGCCCTGATAGGTCGATGCGGGGAGTACCAGAAGGAAAGATCCTTTTAATTTGTTCCTTCTTCACACTGCACGTTTTTCTCTCACCTTTACTGTGTAGCATGTCAGTGTGTGTTTGTGCACACGTGTGTGAGGAATACAAATGGGATCATTCCTTTTATGCACTGGTGACAAATGCCAGGTACTTTCATCTCTTTCCTTGAGGCAAAAGAAGGAATTCCATTGAAATTAATCTAACGTACTAATTTTAATTTTTGTTTCTGTTTGTTCTCTACATTACCTTCTTAAATTTGAAAGTTGCATAACCTTTCCTTGCCTGTACTTCTCCTGCCTACTTGGCCTTCTTTCTTATCCTTTGATCTAGGCAAAACTTCAAGATACTTTGCATCGTAACCAACTTTGGACAACATAGAACCACAAGTGGGATTTTCTGGGAAAACTCCAGCCATATGATGCAAACCTTGATCTGAAGTAGTCTTCTCTAAAATCAGAAAAGTTTAAATGTCACAGTTACTAATCTTCAGTTCAGAGTGGATAATTCCTGGCACTAGCTTTTTTCCTCCAGGGACGTATGTTCACTCATGTGGCATTTCCCTAAGGCAGCTACTTCCAGTTTTTATCCCTGGTGCAGCCCCATGCACAAACCTGGGCCTGACCCCTATGCCTGTCATCTGATGTTGCAAAGTGTTGATCCAACCACAGCTTGGAGAAAGAGAGATCTTTTACCTTCAGGTAACCCAATTCCCCCAGATTTGCAGGGCTGAGTGAGATCGTAACAAGCCTCTGATTGTGAAAGTAACCAGGGGATAAATTCTAAAAGTAGTAAGAGATCTGGCTGAATAGCAGTTCCTTCAGGCACGAAGTGCAATTACATCATGGACATGGGCCAGAGACTTCTCTCAGGTACACCGCACTTCTCTGTAAATCTAAGGAAATGCTTTGAAGCCGATTTCAAAAATATATGCTGAGTTACCAGAAAAAGGAGCAAAGGTTTTCCAAGAGCTCAGGCTATTAAGTGATAAATAAGATATCAAAGGTGTGAAGCAGGTATGCAAATCTGGTCCCCCAGTTATCAAGAAATTATATTTCCATTGGTTTTGCGCTCCCTTTCTCCTCTTCTAGACATTCCCATATCCCTTGTGTTTAGTTATTTTCATGGCTGCAGTTTACAGTTCTGTATTGGTCTGAATATCCCTATTGTAGCACAGTTTGAGGCTGCCACAAATCTGTACAAGCCACGTGACAGTCGTCTAAACTGCACCGTCGCATGTATTTCAGTAGTGTTACATTTCTTCTACTGTTTCCTTTGTTTCTTGTATTGAAAAGGGGTAAGCAACAGAGGGATGAAAGGGACTTAAAATTTTTGTTTAATGTTGCTGCGTTCATTGTTTTGAGTATTTTCATTCAGTGATCCATTAAGAGATTATCTGAGAACAAGGGAAAATCATTTTTCTAGTAATAAGATTGGGCCTGATCCAAATTCACGGGCGTTAAAGAAAAGGCTCTTAGTAAATTTCATGGACTCTGAATGAAGGATTAATTCCTCGGTCCTCAGCCAAAGAAACTCTTGCCAACTTTAGTGGACGTTTCCTGGAGTAAGGAACTTAGGCATTTGCATCTTGATGTCAATAAAAGAATAATAATACATATACAGGACAGATAAGTTAGCAGATCTCAATGATATCAGTAAACCACATATGCTTATAACCTAAATACAGAAGTTAAAAAATTCTAAATTAGTTCATTGTCTGAAATGCAATATAGCAGTAGCTCACGTAATATGTATAGAATGAACTGTATCATCCTAAATCTGAAGATCTCAGATTGTTTGTCCATAAAGCATAAAAAGTAACTATAAACATGAAAAACATTTCGTATGAGTGGATAAAGGGAAAAAAGATGCTATGCCTGTTATGTGTTTACCGTTTCCTTTAGAGAATCCTTTCTGTCTATTTTCATTTGGAATGATCCAAATCTTATTTTCTCCACCTGAGAAAGCAACCTGAACCTTGGAAGCTATGAATTTCCTCCCCGGAGCTTTCCTCCTCCACTCTGCCTTCATCCTGCTTTCTGGGAGTTAATAGTGTACAATACAATAAAGAGTATTGCGTACACGTCTAGAACAGGGTAACGTGATGCTGTGTGGTCTGGAAAGTCATTTAAACAAGATTATATTGTTCACGGGGTGCAGAGGAAAGCGCAGAGAAAACAAAATAGAGCTGAATAAAATCAATCGAATTTTAGAACCGCTTCCCCATATCAGCAGGTGTGAGCGGACTGCATCGGGCAGGAAAGTGATGTTCCGAAGATGACATTAGCACATTGCAGACGAACACCTAATAATCACCGGGGCTGTGTTTTCTTTGAGACCTTCCCACGCTCCGCATTCGAGCTAGGATGGATTTTTAATTGGTGAAGGAGGGCGGCTTTTTTTTCTGCTGGGGGCTCCACCCACCGCCTCGGTATTTATGGCTCTACAAATTGTAACTTCCTTCTCGTTAGAGTAACGGGCCGGTCGTAAATCAGCGCTGGGGGCCGGGGGGGCGGGGGGCTGGCGCGGCGGCAGAGGCGGTGGACCGCGTAGTAAAATCAGGTCCTGGTTCACAGCAGCGCTAAAGCTGAAGCGCTGCAAAATCTGCGTGTGTAAAGTTTATTACAGGTTAAAGTGAGCCAGTGTTTTTAAGCGGAGGGGAGGGCTTTCAAAATTTTGCGGTTTTTTTTTTCCCCCATGTTTACGTTTACGCAGTACTTAAATAGAAATATGCATTGCTTCGTCATAAAGATCTTAGGCGTACCTACCCGAATATACGGCCCTTCTCCGAGGGCACTCAGTTGGGAATACAAGGGCTCGGTGTGCTTACAGCGCGCACGCTGAAAGGATAAAACCGTCCGGCTCAAATACTCGCTTTTACCCGCTGGCTTGCCAGAAATGCTGTCTTCGTGGCTTCACTGTGAGAAGGCTTAGAGATATTCCGTTAGCAGGATCAAGCATGAAGAATGATAGACACCTAACATGTTGCATTTAAAATCACGCATTTCGAGCTAATTAATAGATCATTATCGGTTGTAATTCTAATTTGACATACGGTCTAGAGCCTATCCTGCCCTCCACATCAAGTACAGACTCAAACTGCTCTCTGATTATTACTTTGGGGCTACGAGGAGCTTTGGGGCATAATTAAAAATATTTCCAGAAAGAATCGGTAGACCACATCTGACGTCCCACCCCCTGTTAGAATTAGACCACATCAAAGGGACCCTTTTTGTTTTCAAAAATGGTCACCAGACAACTTAAAATATACAAGAGTGGGCTTATGTTTTATTGTATAGATGTCTGACTAGAGCAAAACGACTTAAGGTCGCTTGCTATTCAGCGTGGTACCAAGTGAGACAAGGTAGCTACAGCCCTTTGATATTTCCGTGGAGGTCGCATTCATTTCGTTTGAAAGGGAACCATTAATGACAGACCTATAAGTGCTCCCCTCCCTAATAACTAGAATACACATCGCTTGGGAAGCCTGTCTGTGTCAGATGCCCAGGGCGGAAAGATTTGTAGATGATGGTGCTAATTATGAAAATGTGATCAAGATGGAAGCAATTTGAGCAAAAGTCATTAACGTGTTACTCTTCCACCCACTAGTTTGGTTTATTATTGCGGTGGGAGGGGGGGCGGGAGGAGGATCTTGCGGGATTGTTTTTTTCAGAGCACTGATGAAAAATGCCCTGTAAAACGTACAAAATGTACAAAGCCAAACTGTAAAATGCCAGCTGCCCGGCTACAGGGCGATGCGCGGGGCTCGGGGCGAGACCTGAGATTTACTCGGAAGAGATCGCTATAATTACTGAGAGTAATTACGTTTTATCTCGCCTTCGCGCCGTGCCGGTGAAAGCATCTTTCAGGAGAGTTGTGGCGTGTTAAGAGTTATTTTTCTGCTACCAGGTTTGTCTTGCAGCTCGTCAGAGGTTACGGGTCCCTAGGACACGAACTGCCGGGCATCCCCGCGAGGAGGTTTTTCAGAGGGGTTCTTTTAGGAGGGACTAAAGGATTTGGCCCGCAAGCAACAATCCCCCCCCCCGCATACGCTCCAAGATTGGGGTCCTGCGTGTTTATTTTTTCATATTTTTACGCGGATACAGTGCTTTAATTATTTTAATTTCCAATCGTTTACTTTTACTAATTATACCGGGAACTACATGACTGCCTGGAAGTGGCATTGCAGAAGAACAGCAATAAAGAATTAATTGTACAAACATTTATCATCCCCAGATCAAACTCTCCTTGTGAGGCTAGGGCTTAACTTGTGGAGAAGAAAAGGGGGAGGAAGGGGTGGTAATGGCGGAGAGGGGTGCTTGTGGGTTTTTTATGTGTTTCCTTTTATTCCAGACGACTATATAATGAAAAGCTTTTTAGCCTCGGAGAACTACTAAATATGAAGCACAGCTTAAAACAAGGAGTAGCTTTCGAGATCGTTTCGTCCTCCTGCCATTCCTTTTAGGAAAAGGTCGTATCCCTTCCCTTATTTTCCCGCTACTAAAAGCTTCCTGTTTTGTTGGTTTTTTTTTTTTTTTTTAAGATCTCTTTAAGGTGTAAGAAAATCCTCGTGCTCTACATAGGAATGTCTTTAAAAATACTTTATAGACCTCTTCTTGTTCACCGATGCTGGAAAAAATATAGATTGATCAAGGTCAAACGCTTGAATTCTGACGTGACTCACTTCAAAGGTGTATTTGTGTGCCCTTCAAGCACATTAATACTAATTATCTCTCAAACACTTCCCCAAAACTCCTACTGCCTGTTTCAGATGCAAATCTAATTAACGAGCTGCCTTTGAGAAGCACACAGGGACAGCGTAATTCACTGAGTTGTTGAACCTTTTGCCTTCTTTTACATTTATTTATAGGTAGCTCCATCATATTTTGAAAGCGTAGGCAGCTGTGTGAAGCTACATGGTAGCGAGAGCAGATCTGCTATAGCTAATGAGACTTACCAGGCATCAGAGCTAAGAAAAAGGATTAGCTCCAACTTCTTGCAAATGCATTCAGGGACGTCTATCATAACACTCGCTGGGCCCTGCTTTGTCCGAGTTCATTTAGAAATGACTAAATCCTGAAAGACCTATCTAAATAATGCGTGTTATTTGTGACCGTGAACTGATTGATTTAGTAATAACTGTTTGCTTTCGACACCGGGGACAAAGCGGGGGGGGACGGACACGCTGAGGAAACCCTGACGCCTGGTGAAAGCCATTAAAACGTGCTCGTACCCTTCCAGCCTCCCGAGAAGCCAGGACCCGCACCCCCTTTCTTACGCTTCTGCGTTTAACACGCGCGCTTTCTAAAACCACCTCCCGAAGATGTTTGCTTCGAGCATCAGCGACCCCCCCCCAAAAAAAAAACAAAAAAAACACCAAACCACCCCCACCACCCCCCCGGCTGCCGCAGGCGGGCCCCGGGCCGAGCAGGGGGCGGCGGTGCCCAGCGGAGGGTCCGCGGCTGCACCGCGCCTTTCCGCGGGCCGGCGGGCGGCAGCGGGGCGGGCGGCGGCCGCAGCCAGCCCCCCGTGCGGGGGTGTGCGGTGTGTCGGGGAGAGATGCTGTGTAATTTTATCCACGCTGCACGCCGGGAGTTCACACGAGACTGATACCTTTTGCCTCTCTGCTTTGTATCAATTGGTCGCAGATCAGGCTATTGTTGCAGGAAGCTGCTTTTATTTCTATGCTCCGTCGATCAACTATTTTCCCCGCAGTCTCTTGCCGAAATTCAGTGGGTGTCTCTCTCTCCCTCTCTCTCTCCTGCCTCTCTGTCTCTCATGCGTGCCGTCTGTCTATCTGGAAACCCAAGGAGAAGGCTGATCACGGCAGCTCCATCTAACACAAACAGCTGGGACTCTTCGGTGGCCTTTGCTGATGTCTATTGATTTAAGTAAATCTGAGACAGATAAAAGGGCCAGATCGAGGCTGATAAAAACTTGCCAATGCTTCACGGCTCGAACCAGTGTGTGCTCTGCAACTTTGGAGTGCTGCTAGCAAGACGGCTTTAATGGGACCCCTGGTGTCACTCGCTCCAAGCCTCCATCTCCCCCGCAGACTAAGCGCTGCGGCCATCATGCCACAATGCTTATAATTTGGATCTTGTTCCTGAGTTTGTTGCAGGAGCCGTGGTCCCCGGGGAGGGCCGCGGGGGTGCCCGAGGCCGCCGGATCCTCCCCGAGCGACCCCCGGCCGCGCCGGGATGCGGGGGGCCGCGGCGGCGTCTACGAGCACCTCGGGGGAGCGCCCAGGCGCAGGAAACTCTACTGTGCCACCAAGTACCACCTCCAGATCCACCCCAACGGCAAGATCAACGGCACCCTGGAGAAAAACAGCGTCTTCAGTGAGTACCGGGCACACCTTTCCCCATCCCGCTTCCCCCGGGGAGGGGGTCTCTCGCTCGGACCAATTGCGTCCTGCCCCAGCACCAACGGGCGGGCGACGGCGGGTGCTGGGACGGTGCCGGACGGGGCGGTGGCGAAGCCGCTCCCGCCTCTCCTCCTGCCCAGCGCTGCCCCGGGGCCGGAGCCGCCGCACGGCGGCTGGGGCTCCTCGGCGGGGACCGGGGGCACCCCCAGCTTGCCGGGGCTTTCGCCCCCTCCCCTCGTCGGGCTCGGCGAGACCTCGCCTCGGCGTTTCGGGAGCCGCCCCGGCAGCTCCCTTTCCGCGCCCTCGCACCCTCCGGCTCCCTCTCCGTCCCCGGGGGCTGGCGGGCTCGATGGGGCAGCCCCCTCTGCCCCCAGCCCTGGCAGGGGACTCCCGAGCGGGCCCTGCGGGGTGCGGGGACCCGGCCGGCGGCGGAGGCGCTCAGTCACCGCGGGACTGAGCGGGACCCCCAAACCCCAGCTCCTTCCCAAGCTCCCCCCGACGGGGACCGGGAACCTGCCCTGCGCACCCCGCCCGACCTGTCACTTGCCCTGGCTCGGCCGGGGGCTTCTCACGCCAGCCCTGCCCCCGCCCGCTGGACAACCGGTGCCCTCACACCTCCCCGGGGCCGAGTGCCGGTGCCCTCCTCGACGGGCTGCAGGCTGCCCTCGCCTCCCTCGTCCCGCCCCAGCTTGTCTCCCGCGGGGGGCTTGAGCTTCCACGGGCTAAGTCACATCTGTCCCCTTTGACATGTGCCGAGGATCGGCGGTAATTAAGATGAAACGGGATATGTCGGGAGTGAGGGGGTTTGTGCGAGGGCGGCAGAAGGGAGGAGAGCGGGGCTCAGCCCCACCGCTGCCCCGGGGGGAGCCCCGGGCGCCCCCGCACCCAGCCCAGCCCCGGCCGCGGGCACGGCCCGGCCTCCGCCTCGGCCCCGCCACCCCAGGGAGCGTAAATCCGGGCTGGTGATGGCACACAGAGATAGGGAGACCTCAGGGATCTGTCTGAAGTCCATAAAGGAAAACCACTATTTCCTAGAGGAAAACCCCCTCTCTATCAAAGCCTGGAGGAGGCATCCTTCAGCAGCAAACTGGTGCCTGATTCAAAACAGCTGTACCAAA
The DNA here is from genome assembly GCF_030936135.1 of Gavia stellata. NCBI lineage: Eukaryota > Metazoa > Chordata > Aves > Gaviiformes > Gaviidae > Gavia > Gavia stellata. The sequence goes on from NC_082610.1 coordinate 4,113,582, forward strand.
ACCACCCCAATTCTCCCAGACAGGGTCAGGCCAGCAATCCAGCTCTGCAAAGGGGACAGGCCCCTGGGTCTGCTTTATCATTGCTGAAAGGCAGCAATGGGTTTGGGTGCAAGGGTCACCTCTCACTTCCGAACACTCATAGAAAGTACCGGGCCATTGGGCCACAGCTGGAGAACTGAGAGCAGAGCTAGCTAGAGAGCCCTGCACATACAACACAACATCTCCTGAGCCATTTGTGCCTCCATCAGCATCGTGGCACCTTTGGCTGGACATAAACATTTTAGCAGGTATTGTGCCAGCCTCACCTGTGACACTCTTCTTGTGTTTGAAACCCCATCTTCAATGACCTGAAAATCTCCCCCCTTTTAATTTGGCTCAGACAGTCATATTCTCCTTGTCTGGAGGGCTACATTGACCTCCTAAATGACAAGTTCCTTTCATGATTATCTACATGGCTCTAAAATGCAGCCGACTCACTCTGTTTTACCCTCTGGAGACCTCAGCAAGGGCTTTGTCCTGAAATGGACAGCTTTGTGACTGATTTCAATAAGTCAAGAGCTCTTGTGTTCCTAAGCATTAAAGAGGATTTAAACTTTTTTATATACATATAGGATTAAGTGAACCCCTGGTTCAGTGTCAGATCTTTTTCATTTTTGAAAGAGTTCAATCTCAATCAGACATCTAGGGATTTGTTGTCAAGCTTGTCTCAAACAATTCCCACGTCATCGTTGTTTTATATTGTTTCACATAATAGTCTTGTTTCATTCACGTGATTGCACTATGATTTTGGTATGAGCTAGTGATAGCTGTGAAATCATACTCGGCAGGTAAGCATTCAAATATATCTCAGAAAATTACACATGACGGGGAGTAACAACATATCTCCTAATTGTTTCTGTTTCTAGGTATTCTTGAAATAACTGCTGTTGATGTTGGAATCGTTGCCATCAAGGGCTTGTTCTCTGGCAGATACCTGGCCATGAACAAAAGGGGCAGACTTTATGCATCAGTAAGTTTTACTTAAGACTGGCATACCCCTGTCATTTCCTATGGGGAGAACAGGTCCAGTGGGGAGCACTGATTTTTTATAAATAAACATTTATAGAGAAAAGAGTAATGTTATAACAGATTTCTGTCTGGAATTGTTGCAGGCAACCAATCGGTATATTTTTAAAAGTGGAAGGAAGCTGTATTCTTTCTTATTGCCTGTACAGCCAAAGGCAAAAGAGTGTATTTGGCAAAGGTATTTCACATGGCCAAAGTTCTGGGCTATTAGGTGTGCTGATAAAGACCTCAGGAACCAGCCTTTGCAGTGCAGAACATCCATCTCTATTCAAAATTATCCATATTTATACTTGATGTGGATCTTGGACACTGGCAGAGAGTACACGTGTCAGATAAAGAACACCCAGAAGCAATTGAGCATCTCCGTTACAGGAAAGCAGCCTACTGATGGCAGTTTCTTTGCACAGAGCGTTTGGTTGGGCAGTGAAAGAATTTACAGGTACTAAAAGGCAGGGCTATAGCAAGGAAAGGAAGTATGGGAAGGTGCAAGAGGATAAAGGTGCAAATAAACACCTTATTCTACTTCCTTGACCTAATTTTTTGTCCTGATCTTTGAGGTAAAATCTGGGCTCTACTGATGTTAGTGGGAGCCTTGCCTTTTCAGGCCAGCCAATATTACCCCTCAATGAATAAAATACTTCAGCTTAGACTTGTCACATTCGGGGACATACTGAAGTGTGTCTGTCAGTGTGTATACTATACACATTATCTACCTACTTGAATTTCTTCCATTGTCTTTGATTACATCCCTAGCAATCTTGCGATCTCTTACTGTGTAACAGCCATACTGTGCAGTTTCTCCAGGAATCCTGTGGTATAGAAACAGATTTGAAGAGGGTAAAATATAGCTATGTGAAATTTGCTTCCTCCAACTAGTCATTACAATTACATGTAATTCTGTTGATTTGAACAGCATGATATATCCTCGAGCAATGTGAGCTTTTTCCATATGAATGCAACCTAGGTAACACAATCAACTCAGTTGCCTCCCTGGTTTAATGTATTTTACTCCACCTTTTCAAGAACTTTCTGATAGTGTTTACGACCCAGCTTCTGTAATGTGTCTCATGTGATGCACACTGATTAAAGGGCCTGTGTGTAAAGATGATGGTTCTTTGCTGGTGCAGAGAAGCAGATCACAAACAATTTTGGCAAAGGAAAATGCAGCTGAAGTGGAATGAGGACATACTAGCTCTGTGGTGCCAGAGCTAAGGCTGGCCACTTCTATGCTTCCGGTTAATATTCTGATTAAAATGGGCATCTTTTTCAATGGAGCTTCTCCATCAGCTCAGAGCCAGCGTCTGCCACAAAGAAATTAATGGGAAGGATGAATTTTCAAGTTCTCACCTTTCTCTCTCTTTCTTGTTCAAAATAGGTATGTTTTTCCTCCAGATTAATTAAACTGAAGTAAAATAAGACTAGACAAATTCTGAGTAAAAAGCTCCTCTCCTAGAGTGGAGAAAAGCCTAGAGTAGGACAGCCCAGAGAGTCCTTTTCTCCTGGACTTCCCTTTCTAGTGTGAAGAGCATCAGGCCATCCTGAAGTTCGTTCAGCTGTCACATGCCCAGGAATATCAGCCATGAAAGGTTTCTGTACAACTAGAAAAGATAATTTTTGCAGTTCAAGTTTGAGAGAGATGTTTCAGACTTGGGTTTCAGAGCTGGAGGGACAATCCAGGAAAAGCTATTCCACTCCAGCTTTTTTCCCAGAAGAAGCAAGGGGTGAGGGCTCAGCTCAGGAGAAACTTCTTGGCTTTGCTTGCCTAGAAAAAACTGACCAACAACTTTACTGATGTTACTGTGCCAGGAACCTGTGCAAGGCCCCTATTTCAAATAAGACTGACTACTTTGGGGATAATTATACAGGGAGCATTTTATGAAATGGCATTAGAATAACTCCATTATCCCTTGGATCACCAATTTTCCCGTGTCAATAAAATGAGTTTGTTGAGTCTGCAGAATTCCTTTGTGTCCTTAGCAGATTGTAATAATCCTCCAGGTTTATCCTCTGTGATAAACCCTCTACAACCAGAACCGAAGCACAGTGGGACAAATCTACCTACATATGGTAGTTGCGTGGGCTCCAGCACCACAGCATATGAAAACCGTGTCCTTGCAAGGAAAGGCACTTCCGTTTTACAGCTGTGAAGCTGAGACATGTGGAGTCTTTTAAAATCTTGTTAAACGCCTATCAGCATTTCTGGTGAGTGAACAGCATTAAAGACATGTTGTTAACGGAGCCTATGGCTTTTCTGGCCCCAGCTTGGCTACCTATGTCCTTTCCATGTCCTCCACAAAGTCAATGCTAAATAAAAAGCCTCTGTAAAGACCATGACAGCAATTCCCCTCTGCCTCTGTGCTTTACACGTGTTAGATACTGAAGTCTTAATCACACAGGTACAGCAAAGATGATTTTGTAGTTAAGAAAAGCTGTACAGTGTGGGAGGTCCTTTATTTGCACTGTTTCTACTGCTCCTGGGGAGGAGGAAGCAGTTCCTCTTGCCAGGCTTTTGCACACTGTTTTCTCTCAGTTGAGGACCAGATGAAAAGGGGCAAACTTTGACAGATCAGGTAAGATTTGAGCACCCAGGATGGGTGCGTATTCTCCCTTACAGTTTGTGATAAAGAAGCAGCCCAGTATTTTGGAGGAACACACTGGTGGGCAGGGTGTACTTTCATTTTGTTACGCTAAAGAAAACAAAGAGCTTCATAAAGGTGTTTACTGCTCAAATATCTGTTACAAACCGGATGTAATAGACTGCACGTGTATCTAACTACTAATATACCAATTAAAGAGCCACATTTTACATTAAACTGTATTATTTTACCTTTTTAATAGATATCAAAGGTTGATAGGCAGCAATTAAATCACAAGCATATTTAGATCCGTAAGCACAAAAAAATTACATTTACAGCTGAACAATCAGCAGAGCTCTTCATTCCCATTCACATGCCATTTTTTGTTTTCAGATTGTTTTTTGGCCTCTTTGTGTCTCTGACCCACGGAGTATGCTCACACTGCTGACAGCACCTTGTTGCACAGCAGTTCAGGCTCAGCACTTCTCTCCTGATTGCCTTTTGTAGCACCAGTCTGAGTTTTTCTAACCACATGTATTGCTGTCCTTATCCTAAAACTGAGTAGAATTTTGCTTAAGACTTTAGTCTAATCTTGTTGAGGTAGAAGAGTTCTATTGCCCATATGGTTTGTCTTAAAGTTTGTTATGTTTGCTTTACAGGAAAACTATAATGCAGAGTGTGAGTTTGTGGAGAGGATCCACGAACTGGGTTATAACACCTACGCATCCCGTCTCTACCGGACTGTACCTAACAGAGCTGGCACCAAGCGCAAAGCCAGTGCGGAGAGACTCTGGTATGTCTCAATCAATGGGAAAGGACGACCCAGAAGGGGCTTTAAAACTCGCAGGACACAGAAATCGTCTCTCTTTCTGCCCAGAGTATTGGATAACAAAGACCATGAAATGGTCCGACTGTTCCACACAAACATGAAATATCGAGACAGTCTCCTGAAGCCCCTGAGCAAGAACCAGCGAAGAAGGAGAGGACACTGACAGGGGTGGGAAGAGCTTGTATGGGGGCTGGAAGTGACCGAGAGTCTTCAAAATGCTACTAAAAAAACTAACAGCTGTGATTGTATGACAGGCATTAACATGGACATTTTTTAGACACTGTGTAATATAACTGAAAGTCACATCACTTAACTTTTAGCTATTGTAGAATTATTGTCTGTGGTAAAAGAGATGTGAGATAAACTAAGGCACATTCAAATGTAAATTGATTGGATGTAATAATTTTGTTAATGACTTTCACATTTTCTTTTCTAAAAAAAAAATCATTTTCATTACTAGTATTTTCATTACTAGTATTTTCATTCTAACTTGCCATAGGGTATTATCTCAGTGACCCCATCCTCCCAGATCATATGAATATTTTACACTGACCAGTTTTGTGTTTACAGAGAAAGTGTAGCACTTCCATGGCTCTTTTGGCAGTTCCTCATAAAAGGCTACATTCCTATTTTTATGGAATACAGGAGTTAGAAAACTGGTTATTTTTTAACTTACGTATATTTATTTTTATTTTATGATCAGTCAGTGTCAATTATACTTTTTCCATGACTGTCCAAGAAAAGTAAAATTTAAGCTACTTCAAACATTTCAACAGACCTACACATTACTAGAGTATTTTTGAATTTGTTTAATTAAAAACCCAAGACACCTGACCTTGTCATTCAAATAAATGAATGTTGGCAAAGTGGCATTTGCATTGGCCAAGCTTTAGCAATATATACCTGTCTACCATCTGATGAATCCTCTCCTAAAATAGGACCCAAATATGATGTGAAAGCTGAGTTTGTGGTTTGGACTGAATTTGCAACACAGAAAAATTCAGCATTGGGGATGAGAATCTTTATCAGGTACTTTTGTTTAGCTAAGTTTTCTACAGGAAGTCCTAGTTCTAGGTTAAATATGTTTTAACTGTTTTGAGGGGGAAATAACAGTCACATCGGGCATACAAAAACTATAATGGTTCGTTAATTTAAGGTGGCTGCTATGTTCTGATTTTCCTTTCTTTTCAAATGCTTGTTATTTTCACAAGGTAGTCCTAAACTGAAAGCTCCAAATCCAGAGTGCGTTTGAAGATCTTGAGTTTTGGTTCAATCCACATAAAAATATGTTTCTATAAATTTTTCTGCTCTGATTCTGGAAGTTAAATTTTACAAAGTTGAGGGGAGTCCACATCACAAGTTTAATTCTGAGCAAGGGATTAAGCTTTTAGCATTTCTTTTCACAGCCAGGAGATGATAGAGTAGTACAAAGATTTAGATGTGCTTGACAAGCAGAAATAATGGTCATTTCAATGAGGTTTGGCCTTGTGTTCTTCAATTCCTAGTATTAGGCCCTGATACAGCACAGCTGCAGAAAAGAGAGACTGCACTGAAATAAACATTCAATCTGAATTTAACAAAAGATCTGTAAGTTAAATATGACATTATGTAGAAACAGACAGGTGCAAATCCCATTCCTGGTCATATTGACACAAAGGTCATCTTGTGAGCTACCTACTGAATAACAGTATAATCATTTAAAACTAGGTAGTGAAAATCTTGCATCACTAAGGGGTGAATTCTGTGAGAGAGAGAACTGAAATGAGTCCATAGAATGGGTTTACGAAGCCTAGTAGTTATAGGTTTAGCACTGCTTACATCCCTATAAAGGCAAAAACAGGAAGGTGTCTTTATACCAAAAAGTATGCTTCATTCCTTCCACCTTTGTACCTTTTCTGTAATATTCTAACAAAGCAGGAAACTATGTTTGAATAAGAAAGTAAAAATTCTTTGATCTCTGCTTTACTTTATACTGAAACAATGTAAAAAGACAGTTAAGTGATGTACATTAAATAATGCAATGTGGTGCACACAGAACAGACCTAGGTTTAAAATAGGGTACAGAAAACCATGACCATGTTCCCAAATGTTCTTGCTTTTACAAAATAACTGAAAATAGTGATGGGATCTTCACAGAAGTAATCAGGCAGTATCACATCAGGAACCACTGAAAAATCTGTGCAAAGGAGAAACATAAAGACTGAAACAGAAACAGAAGAATTCAGATTTTCTGTTTTGTTTACTCTCCTATGAACCACACAAGGTCCAAACTACTGCAGAATTCAAGATGTCTTTTGAAAGTTGGTTGTATCACTGAAGAAAATTAAGTTTTGCATCCTGGGCATCAGGGGTGTTTTGGGGACATATAGTTGAGTACACCAGCTACTCTATCTCAGTTCTGTATTTCCTTTCAGGCTACTGGTGGGGCCTGAACAATTTGACTGGGCAGGAAAGAGAGGGACGTAGGGAGTCCTCACAGCTCTCAAGCTTCAAGAGCAAAATGCAAGGGAAGAAAAGTGTCAGTAAGCCCAGCTGGCAGGGAAAGATCACCTACAGCTGAAGATTCAGAGAGCTGGTTTTCCCCGTGTCTAATTTCTGGGCTATATTTATTTTGGCTGCTTTCAGATCTACTTCACCTCAACTCATAAGAAAAACAAGCTCCATTCTCAGCTTTCTCTCCCCTAAAAATTGTTGTTGTAAAGCTAATGACTAATGACTGCATCAGGTGTTTTTGATACAAACCTGATTGTCTAAAGAAAGTGGACAAACTCTTGTTTCCCATGACACAAAGAGGGCATCTTCACGCCAGCTTTTCTCAAGGGCAAGTGCTTGGGCTGACTGTATCCCTTGCTTTTCTGCCTCCGTTTTTACCAAATTTTCCTCTCATTCTTTTCTCATTCTAATTTTCTTTTACAGACGGTCAAACTACCTGCCATAATGCAACAGAAGGTCATTGCTATAGGTGATATAGGAATATCATTAATTACAAAACACCTGCTTACCCCTGTCTTTGTTTTGAGCTGTATTGCCTGCTTATTGTAGTACTGTTTTAAGCACCTTCCCATAGGAAATTGCAATGAAGTTTAGCTTAACAGATGAGCTATACTCTTATTTCAGTTTCAGTTTTCATCTCAACGAAGTCTAAAATACTGACACTGAGAAAAAGGAGGGAGGAGACAAAAGAAAAAATAATTAACTGATTGGACGCAATGGCATTTTAACTACTGTAGGTAAGTGATGATTTTCACATCAACCTAAAACAATTTTACTGGCATTCTTAGAATTTTTCTTTGCTCAGTCTCATTGCAACAATTCAAAGGAGATGGCTTTAGGATTTGTCTTTTTTTTTTATCTTCTAAGAAATATTAATGTTCTTGTTGAAATACTTTTCATTACAGACATTCATTACTTAATACTCTTTTAGCAACCTTGAATTCCACAGTTCCCAGATACTGACAGGCTGAAATCCTATTCATGATAATTATCCCAGTTGTATCCTATATCCTTTTTTATTTATTTGGACCAGAACCCTACAGGATACCTTACAAGAGGCAGTAGATTTGAGTTACTGTTACTTTCTCCTTAGGACTGTAAAGTCAAGATGTGTCTCCTCTTTTAAAAGTTTCTTGAGTGACTTTATACCTTTCCATCGTACAGGCTATTATCAGACTTTTTTTTTCTTTTTGAGGTAGATGTAAACTTTACCCATTTTGGATGGTAGCGTTTCTGCAAACTTCACATACTGCGTAAGTTCACTGGCATCCTTAAATTCATCACAAAACAGAGATCATAGAAAGGGTCATTCAGGGAAGGCAGACCTGGTGAAGAGCTCGTCTGCTGCAGCCTTTTGGTTATATACCAGGTCAATTTTCAATTGTTTTGTGGTACAGAGTCCATTTCAGGGCCATCATCAGCATTCTGTGGTTACATCTGCATTAGCACGTAGTGCAGACCCACAGCAACAGATCTGCAGAGCAAAACCTTTGGTGTCCAGTACCCAATGTCCACACTAGGCATATTTTGGGAGTGTGTGGGAGGGTTACTTCAGATAACTCCCAGTCTGGCCCTAAGGACTGAAAGCTCTTTGGCAGGTGGAACGCTCTGAGAGGGTCTTTGGGTTGATTGTCACCAAGAAGGAATCCACTTCACACGCTCAGCAAATCTTGACATAACTCCCAACTAGCAGGAGACCTTGCTCGAAAGCATGCTTCTGATTTGAACCAAACGCCAGTGTAGATGCACCCTGTGTGCGATCCACTCATTCATACCCTGTAACTGTTTCCTTTTGGGGCAGAAACCAGATTTTGAGACCATGACTGCAACCCTCTCCATCCTGGGTGGCAAATCAGTTATCAGAGCACAAAACTATTGCTGTTCTCATCTGGAACCAGGAAAGCATGGTCACCATGTATGAATCGCCTATTCCTGGGCAACCTGCTCTAGGTGGCCTTGCTTGAGGAGAGGGGTTGGACCACATGCTCTCCAGAGGTCCAGTCTAACCTCAACCTTTCTGTGATTCAGTGATTCAATTATTAGTTGTACTGAATTCAAACTGATTATCAGTTTGCCTTCACCTTTGGATGTTCAGACTCATGTTGTGCATTTCAGAGACCAGTTCCTTATCCCAGCCCCTCAGATTTCTCTCCATTCACAAACTTCATCTGAAACCAAGCATGCTGTTCAGTTTTGGATCAGTTATCCTCTAGCCCATTTTAACCGTCTGGTGCACTATCTGTTCCTTCCCTTAAAATCACTTATTGCACATTCAGTATAGTCATTCAATTGCCAGATACAAACAAAAATTGAGCAGCTGGTGTGTGTACTTCTAAAACCTACCTTTTCAGCTTGCTGTCCTGTTGTTCTGTGGAAATTGTACAAATTATACAAATATTGTGTTACTTTCCCAGCCACTCATACATTACTTGAACTGGACTTGATTGTCATTTTCTTTCATGGGTATGAGGCAGAGAACAGTGCATCAAGGGGTTTTGGCAGACAGTTTTCTTTCACTTGCTTCCAGACAGAAGACATGCAGCCTGATCCATGACTTCTTGATTTATATCTGAAGCAGATTTTTTAAATTCCTTTAATCCTTGCTTAGCCCATCACAGCTCTTATATTCCAAGCTGTTCAAAACTTCACGTAGAATATTCTGGTCTTCGGTGATTATGTTAGTACTTTTGTGGTTGTCTGTTCATAAAAAGTGAGAGTTGTGCATGAAACATAAATAGCTACCCCACGTCGAATAACTAAGTTACAAAGCATGAATTGTTTCCCAATTTACTCACGCATTTTTCTCAGCATGGATTTTCCCTCTCTTTGAGGGTCATTACTCTGCCATCCTGAGACTGTATTTTAGTAATCTTGTGATATTTCTGACTCTTTGTTTCACCACTTGCTATAGGTCTGATACTTGTTGCTACAAGCCCTGCTACCATTACCTGTTTGCTTCAGCAAGAAGAGCAGTGCACCCCATTTGTATTTGGAAACTGCTTCACACTCATATCTTCAGCATTTAGAAGAGATACTGGTGATATTTCCCAAGGTAATCTTATTTAATTACAAAGAATGTACAAGTTCTGTTTTCTTCAGTCACCACCAGCATGAAATAATGCTAGAGGGGATCTTTTGTTCATACTTTTTAATAGCAGTATCTAGCCCCAAACCCTCTCTCTTTCGAGTCTTTTTGTGAGCTCTTGGATTTCCTGCTTTACTTCCTGATGTTTCCTCTTTCTTCTCTGCTTTTCTTCGCAGATGTACAACCCTCTGCAAAACAATAGGCAAAGAAATCCTTTTGACTACACGTGCCTTTGCTTTGGGTGGTTGCATGGACCTGGTTGTGGAATGGGGATGGTATTAGTTCAACTATTCAGTCGACAAGGCTTAACTGTTTCTTATAATTGTCTGAATTGAGGATGTGGTTACTCCCCCAGCTTTCAGAAGGTTTAGTCCCATCCAGAACAGTTCAGGCTGAAAAAAATCTAGACAGCAAAGCTGTTATAATACACTGATATTCATCATCAACTATTTGTTTCACAGCCTCATCAGTAAATATGAGCTCAGAGGAGCAGACAAGCAATTATATTTAAAGTTGTAGCAGGCAGAGCAGTGTGAGACATCACAAAACACTGCCATTGAGAAGTCTCTTTGAGTTACAGCGAAAACCTTTCCCCTGAGCACCCTGCCACCACTGGGCATTGACGTCCAGAATCTCCTTCCCAGACCTAAACAATAACCTCAGAAAATAAAGCTGTTAATGATGCCAATGAAAACTTTGAATCTTAGAGCTTATTTGTATTTGATATAAAGCGTAAGATTCTTCATACTTATATGTACATGTATTGCATAGTTATATGGAATTTTCTGCAGAAAAGTGTATAATCAATAGCATTAAAAATGAGGAATCCTTTTTCTGGCCTCAAAAACTCAGGGAAGGTACTAAAAGAGAGTGGTTTACAACGTACCTCTCCAAAAATGTATTAAAACAAAATAAGCCAAACCTTTCTAAGTTTAGTCATCATGAAATTACTGAATGTCATATACATACAGCAAATACAATTACATCTTTGAGCCCAAAGCAAACAAGATTCTACGTATTTTTACACTCCTGGAATTGAGATGTTTCAATTTTAATTACCAGTAATGTGTTGAAGGTCTTGTAAAAAGAGGCATTTAATTAGGACAACTATTTATACATTGTTTATGTGCAGAATTGTTTCCTAAGAACCAAACATTTGCAAGGAGATAAAGCATGCCACTCTGCCAAAAAGATCTTTATAGGAACTGCTGTCATCTGTTTTATCAAAACAATAATCTGTGCACAGAAGGACCTTACTGACAGCTTTTCTTTTTCTCCTTTTGGAATGCAAACTATTTTTATTGGTAATAAATAGAGCATTTAGAAGTATCACAAAAGAATTATCTTTTACCAGGAAAATACACCAACAAAGAAACAAACAAGTGAAACAACATATGGTGGACTGAAATACATTAACATCCACTGATTCAAATTGATCTTGTTAGAATATTCGTGATATCAGTCATTTAGCATTTACATTGTGTAAGCTATATCTGATACGATTTACGAACGAGCTAACAACAAGCTGTTCAGACTTCACAGGCAAGAGACTGATGTGGGAGTTTGGGCTTCAAGCTTTGTCGAAGTGGCCCAAGCACAGGACACGGACAAGCAGCCTGGTCTCTGCCCCAGCTCTGCATGCTGATGTGGTGGTCAGGGCTAAAATGGGGTCCATCTCCATATTTCACTTTGTTTTCCTGACTCTAGGATGCAAGCATTCATACCCATCTGTGTCACAACATGAAATACGGCTGCAGTTGCTGACAGTCTCCCCAGTCTCCATTTTCTCTGTGGGCAGGTAAGGCAGAGGGGAGGGATGCTAACATGTCAAAAACAGGAGACTGCAAAGAGTGTCTGCTGATGAACCAGATCCTGACAGATATTACTGCATCTTCTAGAACTTAAGAAGTGGATGTGAGATGTCTTTGATCACCCCTTGGTTGCTTCTGGTCTTCTCAGCATGTCATCACAGCGGTACAACTCTTAGGGGACTGAAGAATTTTTATTTTTTCTCTGTTCTGGTAATGGCATTTAAAAAAACCTGATCATGGATTCCTAGCTTTTGCTATAACCATTTTTCCAAACAGTGAGTTCCTTGGTTTGTCCACAGAAAAGCTTAGCTGCAAGCGTGGATATGAGCAACGTGAGGGAGGTTCCCTCCTTGTGGTTGTTTTTCACGTTCTTCACTTGCTGGTGTATAGGCTAAGAAGGCACCTGTGATGGGAAGTAGATGTTCTCACCCATTTCTGTGTCGTGGACGCAACCCTGAGAGACAAATTGGCCCAGGGAATGAAGTATTTGCAGCTGCAAATGTTGCTTTACACATATTGTGGCCATTAAAGTGACAGCAAAAAGAAGTGACCAGCTTCTAAAATATAAAAAAAGAGACCTGAAAATATTACGTGAGTAAAAGCAGACACATAAGTATCTAGGTGTAAAATTTTTTACCTGAATTTGACATATTTCTCTCCAGTTTGAGGCCAAATTTCATTCTTGTTACTATCTTCAGGGAAGCTATTGGGCAGAATGTACACCAAAATCACTCTGTGGAGTGATTTGAATCAATTCCTACCATAAAGTTCAGTTTTTCAGCTATGATTGCTTGGTTTGACTCCAGCATGGTCCAGTTCCCACCACAGGTGGTGGGACTTGTTCTATTATTCTCAGTGGACTTGAATAATTTTCCACCTGACGTTACAACATTGTCAAAACTTAAAGACGACTTTGGAATACTTTGAGCCTTTTGTAAATGTGTGCAGTAAACAGGTCAGGGGCACATTTGAATAAAATAGTTATTTGTAAGTGAAAGGTGCCCTGGTTTTTGGAGGTACTGTTCCTCAGATGAGAGCACTGCCCATAACCATGGTGTTGGGAAGGTTTATTTCAGCATCATGAATTAGCAAAGCAGCGGGAGAAAGAGAGGGAGAATACATATAAATCCCTAGGGAAATTTGGGAGGCTTGTACCCCTGTGAGAACTAAGGAATATAACAAAACTGAATAGCTTGGATAAGGTAGGAGTTTTCTTTAGCCCACGTATCTGCTTCCTCTTCTATCAAAGAAGATTTGTGTTATTCCTTCTTGGATTTTAAGTGGTAAAATGCTTTGCATAGGGAGAAAATGTATTGAACTGATTGATTTATTTTTTTTTTAAGCTGTCTTAAATAGTGCCTTTGAAGTTCGCAGCAGCACTGAAGTTCAAATGTCTCCTGTTTCCTTTCGGAAGGTTTGAAGGGTTTGGGAAGGTGAACAAGCAGATCTATAATTAAAGAACAGTTGATGGTAACTGTCCTCCTTTGTTAACATTCTCGGGCCACCTCCAAATTTAGACAGTTAAAGAGAACTCTGTCCCGTTTTAGTTCTGCAATAGTTTAGATGCCACCATTGCATAGCAGGAGAGAAACCTTTCTGAAATCCAGGGCACATCCCCTTTCTGACCACAAAAACAAGTTCACGGTATTCACTTTACATATTAAAGAAAATGCTATGCTTTCCCACAGTAACAATCCTAAGCACTCTAGTATCTTTATTGCAGTCTGAAATGTCTGGATTTGAAGAACAGTGATTTGTCTGTGTGGAGAATTTAGAGACATCGTGATGCTAATGCAAAAGTAAGTAAGAAGCATGGGGCAGCAGGGCTGGCTGCAGAGCTCTTGAAGGATCCCTCTCTGGCACCGGCTGCTTGATGTCGCAAGTTTTTCTCCTGGAACAAAGAAAACCAGGTCTGATAGTGTCAAAATATCACAAGATCTCCCACCAAGATGTTTTTGAATGGCATGTCTTTTTCATTTGGGAATAAACTTTTCTGGAAGTAGTTCATGTAAGTTTGATTATACTGTCCGATAATACATCGTATGTGATGACCTGTGATGACCAGCCACAGAAGATAATAATTTCTCTTAAGTCAATTTTTATCTTTTGAAATTATTCCTTGCATGGATTTTGGAGGGAGAAATGGGCTCATTCATAAAGTACGACTAGAATTCAGTGTCTTTAGATACTTCATCAAATATGGCTCAAAAAAAAAATATTGACAGCAGATCAAGGCTCCATCTTCCTTTTATGTTCCTACTAGGAAAAGTCACACAAACATTACTTTATGCAGCCAGAAATGACCTAGTCTGAAAGAAGTCTGCTGGTGATCTCTGAGACAGTGGCACTAGAAGATAGGTGACATACGTTACTCGGCAGAGCATAGTTATGGTATGGTCGTACATGCTTGGTTTACACTGCAGACATTGGAGTCTCACAGGCATGTGTTGCTCAGACCATGAAACCAACTGAAAATTATTCTTAAATCCTTAGACATTTTTTCATGGCAACATAGGTCTAAAACTACAGCAGCAGAAACTGAGTTTATTTGTGTCCCATAGTCTGTCTGCTCTGAGGATCTGTTAGCCATATTCAGTAGTGCAGATGGAAAGAAAACCCTCTGGATCAGATTAACCCTTTCTTTCCCCAGTTCTGAATGAAGAGCACATTGCATTTCCAGCGCTTTACTGCAAATGCATTTGAAAATAGCTATAGGAAATTGAGATGCTCTAAGATCTTCCCAGAGGGGGACCAGGATGGTAAAACAAAGCTCTTCAGAATTGAGATTTTCCTTCTTTTCTTTTCTTTTTTTTAAAACACCCTAAATTTCCTAAATCTGAATGGAGCAAGGTGATCCTCCATATTGTTTGCTTTTTCTTAGAGAACTCAATGCAATGTTAAGTTTCCTCTTATATCTGTATTGCACAGACCAAATTCACTCTCTTGTTGTATATCATCTCTTTCTGCGGTCTACTTCTCTAAGCATTTTCCCAGCTTTATAAAAACTTGTACCAAAGCCTTCTCCCCTACAACTTCCCTTCCTATAGGCCCATGTTTTTACTTCTGGTTCAATACTTCTCTATACATTTTCAGAGAAGACAATCCCTTCTTTACATTTTCTCTCCTCTGTTCTACATAGATAGAATACCTATATAGACAAAGTCAGAACAGCCTCCTCCCAGAAAGCCTGAAAGCACCCAGCAGCCTAGTGATCCAACCCCAGAATGGTCTCAAAGAAACCCCACCACCCTTCAGAAAGAGCCCCCTGAGCCAGAAAAAAAGGCCCAGGTACTCCAGCACACCTCTCTCAGAGCCTGTGGAGGGCACAGGTTCATTAATTCCCTGCATGTGTGCCCAAGGAAGGCAACTGCTGACCATCCTCTGGCCAGAATCAACTCTTTCCTCATTAATCCCCATAAAAGACATGGCTACCTCTGCTTCTAGTTTTTCCCTAAGGGGCTGTAACAAACCCCATAACTCAACTGCTTCTGAAACCTGATCTGCAGACAAATATAAAGCTTCAGCTGCTGGAAAGAGGGGTAACAGTGCTTGAACTCAGGGCCTAGGTTTCATTTTATTTGGTAACTATTTGGGTTTCTGACTATGTAGAGATATTTTGGGGCAGGACAATAAGAAACTGGAATTTGATCAGGTTTAATAGCAGGTTGAGTACCTCCTAAGAGGAAGGAACTCAATCTAGCTTTCTTTTAATACTTTTTCCTAAAGGATGGGGACAGACTCCTGTCCCATAGCTCAATGTAAGGTAAGAGTACTTTAATGTAAACTTAATACTGTTTATTGTTTTAAGTTCTAACAAATGTTGGCTTCTCTACTAAGAGCAAAAAAGAAGAAAGCTTTTCTGATTTAAAAAATTAATATAAAAAAATTGTTGATTTTTTGCAATGGCACTGTCTCATGGCATCAGCCAAACACTCCCTCCAACTTCTTCTCCACAGAAAACTTAAATTAAAAAAAAAATTCTTATCATCTGTGCTGCTACATTTTTGTATCAATTTCCCATGGCATCTGTAGTGAGATTAAGAACTCTAAATTTATGAAACAATAAGATTCTTAAATAAACCCTTATAAAATAATACAATTTATGAAGCCTATATGTGGAATATTCTGGTGTTTGAATATTGGAAAAATTTTGGAGGTGAATTAGAAATGTAGGCAAGAATTTGCTTTCTTGGTAAGTTTTGGAGCAAATCTAGGTTATGGTCCATGTAAAGAACATGTATGGCTAAACACAAACTTTTTTTTTTTTTTTTAGAAAATAATGAATCATTTGGTCAAAAAGCTGTGGAAAGACTGAAGGACATTTTGTGCCTCTTCTCCATGCAACCTTGACAAAGCAGAATCAGAAAGGAAGCATGGACTGATTAAAATGCAATCAAAGAGAGATAAGAAAAATGCTTTGACATCTTGAGCTGCTACTGTGGTGCTGCTCCTTCCATGAGATTGATAGAGGAAAAAGAAGCAGAGGCAGGGAGAAAGAAGAAATGAATCAGTTTAGAAAACTGCCCTGGAGAACTCTGCCAGGTGAAGGCCTGTGGGTTTTTATTCTACACACACTTCCAGGAGACAAACAAAATGCATATTTTCACACCAATGACATCATTTACTTGCAGATGTGGTATTTTACGTTCATGTATTTCTGAAACAAACTCATACTTTCTATTTGGCTAGACTGTGATGGCAAACCACTAATACATTCAACAGTTGTAAAACTGTGTATTCAACTTTGGTGGCACGTGTATATTTGTACTTGGAGACCCCATGAGCAGAGAAGTTCATGTTATGCAAAGAAACAACGAGGTGAGACTTATGTGCATGAAGGTTGTTGGAGAGTCTGATCCTGATCACTTGCCCATCATGGCAGCCATGGGCATGAGCCCTGGGTGCAGTCCTGCAGACGGTAGAGGGAGCACGAGCTGGTGCAGCTCTGCACAGGCTTCACGTGTGATGGTGGGAAAGCAAAATAAACAAAATGTTAAACCAGGAAATGGGTTACTATTGTCCTCAGTGGGTATCGTGGCTTTGCAAGAGTCAGTGCAGTAGAAACTGGTATTACATTTCAGGAACTTGGCTCAACTCTCCAACCCCATTATATTTGAGCCACTGTTCAACCTTGGTGCTAGTGAAAAGCAGCATTTTCAATTAATTCTACATTTCAGAGAGGAAGGATGGCCAGTTTTCTTGCTCCTGCAAAGATATAAACCTGCCAAAAGTTCCAGGATTATTAGGACTCTGTGAGATCTCTTCCTCTTTCTTGCTTTCAACAAAAGTATTCAGAGTAAAGCTAGGTCTTTCCCTTTTTGAATAGTTCTGTGCAAACTTTTACATGCTTCAGCACAGTTATGAGAGGGGAAATGGTTTTGGGTGAGCTGAATTAATTGCAAATTGATTTAATGGGTCCAATTGCTGAATTTGTGTAACCAAGGTTTTGAATAACTGAGATACTTTTCAATGTAAGCAATAAATACCAGGGATAGAACTGTATTATAGGAAACAGAGACTATGACTGAGCTTTGGATAATCAAGATTCTAGTTTGTATCATGTGTACTTTGGCAGCAGCTGATTCCTATAGGAATAAAAAAGCAAGAACATGTGCAAACTGCAGTATGACACTACCACTGTGACCTCGTCAACAACTTCAAGGTCATCATTTAGAGAGTCTTCAGCTTTTTTTGCCTGGTTGCACGTGGGTTGTTAAGATTTATTACAATCATTACAAGAGAACACCTGCTAAATGTCAAAAGATTCCTGGGAAACTTCAAGTGTTTTGCTAAGGCAAAACTACACCTTTTACACAGCTTTCAGGAATCCAGCTCAGTGGAACACAGTCTAGTCTTCATTGATTTGTGACTCTAAAGCAGATGTATAATCACAAGTGATTCAGAAACATATTTGTCCTCCAGACAAGTTTACCTGTGTCTAGTATGATCCATGTCTTGCTTCCTGGGATTCCTGATGTACATCATACTCTGAGTAAGGACCAGATCCTTGGCTGAAGTTGGTTGGCATTGCTGTATTGGCTTTGGTGAAGCTGTGAGGAGTCACGCTAGCTGAGCGTTTAACCAGGTGACTAAGCACTGTCTAAAAGTATTAGGAAAAATTAAATTTGACTTGTGAAATTTCTACTAAACGAACATGGAGAAATATCTTAACTTTCAAATTTCTAGAGGTTTTTGCTGAAATTTGCCATTTGTCTCTTTTGACTGTGTTGCAGTGTTTCTCCTCTACATCACCATTTTATTTTCAGCTCAGTGATTCTCTCTTTTTCTTTTTTTTTTCCTTGAGCGATGAAACTCTGTCTGCTTTTCAAGACTAATATATGGCCCCTGAGTGAAGGCAAGGCTGGGATTCAAATCAAGAGTTCTGTTGACATTATAATCCTTAGGAGCACAGCTGGAGCATTTCATGAACGGTAGCAAAGAGCCTCCATTGATTTACTGCCTTGGTATTCAATCAGGAGTCCATGTTCTGTGTCGTTAGCTGCAACATACAAAAAATAACTCAGTGAACTTCTAATTAAGGCATTTAGCTTCTTGCCTATCTTGTAAGAAAAGATTTGTGCTATATATGAGATGCTGCTGCTTTTATGGATTCTCCCCTATTTTTATAGCAGGAGGGCTTCAGGCTCTAAGAAGGTCCTGTGGGCTATAAATGGGATGTACACCAAAGTTGCTCTCTGACCCTTCCAAGCAGAAGACTAAGCAGTGTGGGATGGCAGGAATTTTCATGTGTCTCCCCCAAGCTCTGCACCTTTTCTTTTTATTCCAGTTTTATGTAAACCTTTCATAGCCATAATCATCCCTTAAGCACAAAAACCCCAAAATCATTCCAGTTCTCACGAGAGCCATAAAGGGGATCCACAGCTCTGCTTCTGGGCAGCAAATAAACCCTTCCCTTTCTGCAGTGCCAGTCCCCAGCCACAGCATGCACGAGAGCAATTTCGAAGCCGTGCTCTTTCTCGTCTCGCCCCTCGTTCCCAGGGAGAGGGTGACTGTGCTGCCAGCCCCCACTGACCTGAAGATGAGAGTTCCCTAGATTGTTTCCAGCTTGCACTGCTAGTCCTGCTGAACGAATAGCACTTACAGTATTTTTGGGGTGGTGACTCACAAGAAAGTCATGAATGCCCCTTAAGAGGCTGTCAAAAGCCCCCTGGTAAGAAGTGTTTTGTTTTTCCCGTTTTCGTTGTCCAGGCTGCCTGCAGACATTTCCACAAGTCTCCAACACTGTTTTCTCAAATCAATGTCCATGCAGCAAGTGGTACCCTAAAAGGCAACAGAGCAGAGATGCAGACCCTAATCTAACACCATTCCTGTTTATCACCCCCCTATAGTAACAGCCAGAACATATAGCCCTTCCAGTCATCGCAGAGGGTACCAAAGTGCCAGCCAGGACCAAAGCCCCTGATGCTCCTGAATGCCTTTCACTTGCTTATCTGTCTCCTAATTTCAGTGGTACTTCAGGCAGCTAAGCACCATGGAGATTCAAGGGTTTAGGGATAAAGGTGTCTTGGTGGATCTGGTATCAAGTGTGTCAGTCATATTTTTTTTTTTTACCTTCAGAAAGTGTTTCAGAAACTTTATTGATCCTCTCAAAACCAACATGAAATAGTCAGGGGTTGTTATCACAGATACTTTTATCTCCAAGAGTTATGAGGTTTAATGACTTGATCCAGACCAAAGAAAAGCTGGTATTGAAGCATGGTCTGGATTCAAAAAAAGGGCTCAGAACAGCCGTAAGATCTGGAGTTATGAGTGTTATATTTGGACTGAAAGACAGCTGTGAAATGGAAAAATGGCATATGTCCATTTTTTCGTCTGAACACATGACAGGAGATACAGTGCTTTAATAGAAGGTGTTGCCTGTTTACTTTCTTTCATCTCTAACATTTACATTCTTCAGGTGCCTTCTTTGTGGTTCAAGCCCTAGTAGTGGCTGGGTTTCCAACCTTCCTTCTCTTACTGAGCCACAACTTCAGCTGGTCAGAGCTCTGCCAAAGCCACCCTGTGCCAGGAAGATGGTAGTCAAGACCTGCCCTGATGTCTGTTGGTACATCTAGAGCTTAGTGACACAAACCTTACTGAATAATTCTTCAACCCACATTGTTAGGGCTGGATTTTCTAAGAGGTGTATGATGGCAGCATGACAACACTATGAAATCGCAAGGCTGGCTCTCGGCTCAGCAGCAATCCCTCCATCGAGATGATCCCCCAACCATAAAGACCCATCATCTTCTCAAAAGTGGGCCATTAGAAACACTAAATAAGTCAAAGGAAAGCCCAAGCCAAAACTTTTGAGCCTGGAAATCTCACAGGGCAAAGCAGAGCAGACCTCTCCCGAATCACTCTCAGCTTTACAGGTTGATGAAACAGGTCTGAACCCTGTGGAATGTGCAACTGCGGGGGCCAGCCTCTCGTGCCAGAGTTACTCTGCACGTGGATTAACTGCTGCTTCCCAGGGTGACCCCACATCCCGGGAAAAATTGGAAAAGAGTTTGGCGATACTGAGCAGGACTGTAAGAACAAAATTCTGTGTGTTTGTGGGCTTTTTGGAATAATTTTATCCCCTGTCAATTTGCTATGAACAACTGGGTAGAGACTGGCTAAGAACAGAAGGGCTGGATTGCCTTCTTTGTTATTTAAGGGTGCAGTATCTGCTGCAATGGGGTCCCGATATTTTAGCGAGCCTTTGGGGTATAATAAAAACAAGCAGAATAATAGGTGGTTTATGGCTGCTGGTTTATTGCTGATCTATAGTTGCAGCAGAGGCATTCACTGAAAACCTCTCTCAAGAACTGTTTGGTATATTCCTTTTGAAAATACTCAGCTGTGATTTCTCTCACTGTCATGAAGAGGAAGAACTGTTACAATATCTCACTTTCAGAACAGCAAAAAGCTTTCTAGTCCACGTATGGTTAAAGACTAAGTGCAAGTTCTGCAGGAGTTGAATGACAGTAGGTAGATAAACCAGCCATGAAATATTTCTATTATTGCTACTTTAAAAGTATTTCTTAATGTTTTTCTTGTCAAACAAATAAAATATTCCATTGTATGCTTTTCTCTTGGAGCACGGATTCTAACTTAGTGGAAAAAACCCACTCCACTGATTTAAACAGTGCAGGATCTGACATTAGTAAAATAATGTCATGTAAAATAATGAGAGCGTAAGGTTTATGACTGCTTATTTGGTGGGGCTGGGGTTATCCAATGGGAGAAATACTACCAAAGTCCAGCGAGATATGGTTACCAGGCAGGAATCCCAGGAGATTCTGTTACCACACAGGAATCCCATGAGACACTATTATCAAGAAGGAATCTGTAGTATTCAGTTCACCACAAGGCAGTAATATTAGATTTTTAGAATTAAATCCTGTGGTATCTTGTTTTATAAGAGTTGGCACAGAAGAAACAGCAAAAAATGCAATGGAAGAAAGATGTCTCTCTGGAACCTGAGCTGGAAGCCCTAATTATTACACCAATTTCTAGCAGAAATAAAGTGTCACAGATTTTCCTCATGATCCTGAGATATTTTTACTAAACATGTTATCAATCATTTATTAGTGAAATAATTATTTTTATTTAATTAATCAAATACAGATTTGATCCCTAAAATGCCAAGACACGAATACTATTGTGACTGTTCTTTTCTTGGCATAAATAACTTTTGGATTTTTTATTTATAATGGTTTTTACTTTTCTCACGAGTAGTACTCCTTTGTTGTAGGTGTGCAATATATGGCTATTTTACATTGGCACTAACCAAGCTAATGAGCTGTTCAGATCAGTGTCTTACACTGCACGTTTGTGTGATGCCTCACACAATGACGTTTGCAGCATTTGAAGAGTACAGAAATATAAGAGAATTAATAAAACAATATTTGATTTCGTCGCTATCTTTTTCTTGTAGTACCAGTAACACTGGCATATTTGGCAAGAAGCGATTGGACATTTGTTTCAAGAAGACCTAGTTTAATTTCAGCCTCTCTCTGGAAGTTTTGAGAGCCTTTTGGCAGCGATGGAGAGCGTTCTCAGAAAGCTACCACCAAGCTGCCCAAAGGAGGAAACTAAGGCTTGCTATTTCCATTTGATCACAACAGTGAAGTCTGAACGCCCATCTTCTATTAAATGCAATATTTTGCCTGCCTGTATCATAGTATGCCTTTATCAGTGTTTAGTCAGACAAACTCTGATCAAGGACAAAGTCCCCTTGACATGAAAAGAGTTTAGTGTGAAGAGGCAGATCAGTTTTGTGATTAGCCTAAATAAAGGCTGAGTATGTGTTAAATTAGGACCTAATACCAGGCTCCAAGTGCACTCTTAATTCGTCAATATTTCTAAATAGAGCCTTTGAGAGACGTATCTCTGAAGCTGTGCTTTGGAAGGTGAGTGACAGAGGCAGTAGGTCACAGAATCCCATGGCCCCACACCTCCACACTGTGAGTCAGGAACATGTCAGAATGGCTCGTCCCTCAAAAGTTTATCTTATTGAAGAGGGACACAGGAAAACTCAGGACTTTAGGTGAGAAACTAGAAGTGAAAGTGGAAACCTGTTGAAAGCATTGGTAATCTGTGCTGGGAAATTTTTAAAAAATCAATCAACAGGGGTGCCAAGCACAAGGATCAAGACTGAAAGCCATCGAGGAGAGCGCAGTGGCCCCACAGATGTCATTGCTCCTTGCATCCAGCCCTCAGTGTGACATACGGACAGCCATCCCCAAGCATCGCATCCTCCCGGCTGCGCTGACAGCAAAGGTGTCACCCATGGGACAGCGCCAGGTATCCCCACCACTTTTCAAAGCTGCGGAAGGACTTGTCCCTGGTATTCAGATGTGATTACAGCAAGCTGAAGAAAAAGAAAAGGAGGAGGCAGGAAGGAATATAAAACTCAAGAGGCATTAGCCTGTTTGCTGTGTTTGAGAATACATTTGCTTGAGTGCCTGTGAACAAGAAAGCAGGCACAGCTGAATAGTAGGCTTAAGGAAAGTCAGTTTAGCTTCAGAAGAGGGTGTACATATACTGATCAGGTCTTAACCCTAGAAGACATAATCAAACAATAGTGTGAGCATGGAAGACTTCTGAATGTGCTAAGTGGACCGTTAGAAAACACAACACCTATAGTGGGGATACTGGTGACACAGAGGTACTAGGAAGATCACAAAGAGAGATTACTGGTAATGACAGATGGAAAAGTTACTGAACCCACTCATTGGAGAGATGCAAATCACATCCATAGCACTTTTGTGATAAGGATTTCAACTCGTAGGTAATGGTTTGGGACCATTAGTTCACATACCGTGGCTTTACCCAACAGCCCTCGGATGCTAATGGCTTGCAGCCCTGGTGACAACAGGGTTGCATCACCCCAGCGGTCCTGGGGCAGCTGAATCATCGGGGTCTTTGTGAGCACCTGAGGACTCCCCACACACCTCCGATGCATTTTTTGCTCCGTGCATGACACGTACCTCTGTCCAGAAGGCTATGAAAATTTTAAGTGGAACGTTATTTGTGAGTGAACCCCACAGTGAAATTCATTCTCTATGCGCAGCGACCCATATCACCGTTGTTACAAGAAGGAAGAAAAGTCAAAGGACCGTATCATCTTGGAAGGATTAACAACATTAGTATGTTCAACATTAAGCCAAAAGCCAGGCCAATAGTTTGTGGATCTCTCGAGACTGACAGTCTGTCAGGGAAATCTCCTCACCTATAAGAAACCATTGACATTTCACAAAGTTTGTCTTGTCCTGCTTAGTTAAATGCCTTTTTCTTAATATAATGTGCTTCTAAAAGCTTTTTCTCTTGTATTGCAAAGAAATCGTTCTCATCTTCCCTTGTTTCCCCAGAGCCTTTAACAAATATTTTCAGTGTTGTCAATCTCACCTGCAGCATCTCCTATGCTTACCTGTATGAATGAGTGTGCAACGTCTATTTTCAAAAATTTTATTTAGGAGCCACTTGTTTCAGAGACAGAGTGGTGTTTTTGCAGAGTGACGATGAAGTCAGGTGGAGTTGCAAAGCAGCCTACGTGGCAAGTCACAAGATTGAGACTTGGAGCAGAAATCTGGTCATGAATTTGGTTTGGGATTTATTGCTCAGCAACTTGGAGCGCAGCTAGTCAACAGCTGGCTCTCTAGCCAAAACACACTGGCAAACAGAGAAAAATTGTCATGGTAACAGCGTTACAGCGCATATTGCAATGGCCCTCTGGTCTACTAAGGGAATTCCTAAGTGGTACCACAGTAAAAATTATGACTAATAATAGCCAGTAAGAGTAACTATTGCTACTACTAATAATAGCAATAATTATATTTATACTATAACAACAGCGAGATATATTTGGCTAGTATTTGGTGATTCCAAATTGCTGTTTAAACATGTCTGGCTGATTTCTTATAAGCTCTCTGCTGAGGTATTGTAGTTCCTCCAGCAGTATAGAGTTAGTCATGAGCAAAGGCGTTCTGCATGCTCCCCTCTGCAGCTAATGGAAATGTCTTTCCCTTATCCCTAATCGTCACAGAAGCTTATATAGTATATGTATTTAGTAATATGCAACTTTGTCATAAATGAGTATGGCGTTGGACATGGAAGTGCTGAACCCCCCAAAGGAGCAGGAGTAGTACCACAGCAGGGCGTTGGGTACAAACCGTTGCAGCCCCAAAAGGGAAGAGTTCCTGAAGCCGCTTTGCTGACATCATCAAATCATGATGCGATGTATATGGGAGCTAACTCTGCAGCCTGTGTTCATGTTGAGTTGAAAGCACCGTGAAACATGAGAAGGGGTTGCAAACCACCCCTTAGGCTCAGTAAAAAATAATGGCAATTTGCTGCTGTTAAATACTGAACTACAACAGTGTATGAGGTTTGTTCCCATGGTTCTGAATTATGATTGCACTTGCACCAAAGCTGCTGCAGGAGGGAGTTTTGGAGTAGCTTTTTTATTTACACTCCATAATTTTCCTGCTGCAATTTAGATAAACTACTGTGGTGATGGGGGGGAGGAGGGAGGAGAAACTTTCTAAGCTCTGCAAAATTCTAAGGTGGAACACCACTTGCCAGCACGATTCTTCTCCCTCCTCTTCTTCGTCCTCCCAGCTCCCCAGCAGTGGCCGCAGGTAAACCCCTTCCCCAGGCAGTGTGATAAAGAGCAGAGGAGTTCTAGAGGGAAAGGAGAAGAGGAGATCTGACTGCAGGTGTAACACATCCCCAAACTGCAATGTGTTTGTTACGGATGATATTGCTTGCCTCTTCAAATACTGATGGTGAAAACTCGCTACCACCAAAACTAACATTCTTATTAAATCATTTGGCAGCAGTTCAGTGGGGACTTCCAGGCAAACAAACAGGGTAGCTGTGAGGTCTCCCTGGCTCTCGCTCCCTCCAATACCTTCTAGTCCCCAGCTAGTGGGATTTTTCCTGGGGTCACAGTCCAGCACTCCACAGAAAAGGCTACCAAGCCAGGCTTTCCATCTACCCTCGCAGTGCAGGGCAGAGTCAGCACCAACAAACGCCCACCTTCCCTGGGCTCCCTTGCTTGACAGGATCTTCAGGACTGGTCCGATCTCCCCAAGGGTGGCTCTGGTTTGACACCATGCTCTAGTCCTGGCATAATGTCTTGACCACCTTCTGCAGCCGCTCTTCTTGTGTGGGACAAGACATGACCTGCCCGATCCTCTTCTTGAAACTAATGCACAAATACATAGGTACCATTCATCCAGGTTGCTACGCTGGTGTTGGCCAATAAAGACCAAATGAAAATTACCTGACTGCACTAATTTGTAATTACAGCATAGAATCATTTAGGTCAGAAAGGACCTTTAAGATCATCAAGTCCAACCTTAAACCTAACCCTGTTAAGTCCACCACTAAACCATGTCCCTAAGTGCCTCATCCACATGTCTTTTAAAAACCTCCAGGGATGGTGACATGTAGAAACACCATTGAAAACTAGCAGCTGCCTGAGCATTTTGGAAGACAAGTCAGTCAGCAGCTTATTGTGTTTGCTGTTTTGTCCTGTTTGCGGTTTGATTGTAACTGAAGCCTTAGGCTGATATTTTTCAGAAAAATAATAATGGGAATGATAATATGTACAGTGTTGTAGACAATAGGAATGGCATTTTACAGTAAGGACTATTGTATCATCATTATGTTCCTTTGTCTTCCAATCCAAGAAGCACTCATAAAGACTCCAATGCTTTTTATTTTTCTGAGTTCCTGCATTAGAACTTCAAGTGACAAGTAGCCTCATAGTATGCTGGTCCAAAAACTCTCAGGAGTATAGATTTACAAATTAAAAAGTACAAGGAATGGGGAGAAGAACACAAATTAGTTTTGAAAGGATTTTTTTTTTAATGACAGAATCCTTTTCCACTCAAATTCTGGTACCCAAATTTAGTTTTTATCCCCTAAAATAAATGGATATTCTGAAAACTCCAGATAATTTTATAATACCTCCTTCTGGCATTATGAAATTTCATTAAGGTAGCCAAAAATGTTTGCTTTGCAGTTCCAGAGCAATACTAAATGGCCATGGATGTACTGAAACCAGTCCCCCTCATTTTGCCTGCTTCTTCACATACTGGAATAAATTGCGTGCAGTTTGTCCCATGTGGGTCAACAGGAGCTCTGCTGTGCTCCTTTTGTGGTGGAGGGCGTGCTTCAGCGGTTATTATAAGACTGTAAGACTTTGGGGTTTGCAGGGCTTTTTCTGGCCATGTCTCTGACTGAGTGGAATATTTTGTGACTGTATATAGCACGTGGCAAATAGCACAGCAGTGACTCCACAGCACTGTCTGAATTCCCTGGGCAGGGAGTTTTCCCTTCATTATGTATCATTCACATCCCACTCCACTGTCCTGATTCCAACAGCTCACGTGTATATCCTCCATTCCCATTAATATCAATAATAATGTACATGGAGATTCATATCAGAATAATCATCCTGAATGGCTGTGCTCTGAACATAAAACAATATGTCTCGTAGGGATCAGACTTTCCGTAGGCTCAGTTTCTTTCTTTTTTTCCAATCATCTCAGGACGTTACATGGAAATGAGTGAGAATAGAGTTTAGCTCAGTGTCTTTCATGCAATAATTTATCCATGATTCCAGCTGGGTAGTAGCAAAGTGAAAATGTTGGAGCTGTGGGACATGTTCTGCTTGCTTGTGACAGCTAACAGATTTTAGATGACCACACTATTACACTCAACATTTGCAGGACATACCTATTCAGGAAGGAGACTTGGCTTAGTTCCAAGTGGTTTCCAATCCACCAATGGATGCAATGATGGGTTAGCCCTGGTAAACTATTAAGAATACTGAAGTCTTCATTCGGTTGTTGTTTGCCTGGTTTAAGACGGTTTTCTTCTCAAGACAATCTTTAAAATGGTCATTTCAAGTTTGCATTTAACTCATGCCACATCTTAAAAACAAAAAGGTAAATTTCTAAGCTAATTTCCTGGGGATCTCTTCCTACAGAGCACATTAGCAGTACGGATTCTGTACATTCTCTTGATCCAAATATACACATATTTTGAAATGGAAGAAAAAATCATAAACTGAGTGTTCATTGCTGAGAGCTAAGGAGACTGTGTGGCTCCATCAGACAAACTGACTGAGAATCCAAACGTGTTCCTCCTTTCATCTGCAGGAACAAAAGTAGACCCTGTGAGAGATGTACTCTTAGAGCAGGACTATGGCACCAGGAATTGTCCAAAAGGAGATAAGCAGCCTCTGTCTTTTTCTTTTGCTTGTTTATTTTTTAACCTGCATGTATTAGTTCCTGTAATGCTGATGTTACTGTAGCTTTTGTAGTTTATTAGTGAAGTGAGAAAGATGGAGGAGAAACAGAGGTAATATTTCAATGGTTGACAGAATGAAGTTGCTCTGGGCCTTGAATGACAAGAGGAATTAAGTGATTAAGTCAAAAAATCATGCAGTGCAGTATGCCATCTCGCAGGTTTCTTGGTGTCAAGGGGATTTTTCTGGGCAAGGATCATTCATCCAAAACTTATTTACTTATATCTTGTGTGAGCCAAACTTGGAGTGAGAACTGGCTCCCATTGTCATCTGTAAAGCCTGAGAGAGTGAATAATGAATGTGCCAAAATCTAAGCCAAATCCTCTAGATGTGTCTGATGACAGGTGACTGATGTGTCTGTTGACAGATAACCTGTTTTACACACTTCTGCAATGTGCTTCTTAGCTACATATTTGGCTTCTTAGCTTTTCTTTCCAAACTCCTTGAAGGGGAAGAAGTTACATTTTACCTAGTTATTACTGCTGTCACCACCTTCAAGCAACACAGAATTTGACGGGTAACCTCCGTGCTGGTTGGTCTTCAAGCTCTAGAGCTGTTATTTGTGTAACAGCTCTTATCTGTTATCTTTGCAGTTTACTTTTCGAAAACTCACCCAGCAAACCGTGCAGTCGTTTCTGGCTGTTCTCTGTCTCCAGGCTGACTTCATCAGGAGTGATGTAGTGCTGAACTGGATACTTTTTTGAGTGAGCTGCCTCTTAAACGGTGTTTTTGTAACTGTTTTCAGGGCCTTTTGTGTGCCAGACTGCAAGATAAAGCTTTAGCCATTGCCAATACCACTGGTGGTTATTAGAAAAGAAGACTATTTGGAGTCGTTTCAGGATGTCTGTGTTCCGGCTGTCACCCCACGCAGCCCATAAGGTACAGAACTTGTCCAAAATCAAAGGACTCCAGATGTGTCTCCTGGTGCAGGTGGGTGCCGTGGTCCTGCTGGACCCGTGCAGCTGTCCTGTCCTTGGGGTCAAAGTCAGCATCGTAATTTCTCTGCACGCTGTGCCACATTGGGAAAGCAACTTGCCTAGAGCAGGCTTTGAGAACCTCTACCACAGTAGTTCATCAACCCCGACAGATCGTGCAGATCTTCCACAACCTCTCCGGTCTTGATTCCCCCTCTGCCACCCCAGACGTATGTGAAGGCACTCATCTGATGGCAGCATAGCTGCCCCTCGCTGCCGCAGCGAGCTATGGGCTGGGAAGGAGGATCGCAACACCCAGCTCACGGAGGTATTCTGAGGATACGGCCACTACCTCCTCACAGGACTCCGACCTTGCAGTGATGAGCACCGCGAAAAGTCCAAGAGTAAATAAGGAAAAGAGACATCCGTTTGTTTCACGGTTGTGACACTAAAGGTCAACTGGAAAAGCTCGTCTCCTACATGCTCGGAGAAGTTACGAATTGTACAGCTATGTCCATATATGTTCTGACAGATTTTAAGTGGTGCTTTGCTGGGAATTTTTAAAATTCAGCAATACACGTCATTTGCTTACAACAGCCACTTTTCTTCACATTAGCCACTGGTAAAAAATGACTCATACAAGAGAGGCCACATGTTGAACAGACTCGTGTAAACCAATTATGCTACATTGAAAGTCAGCTAAAACATTCTCACACAAAAAGTTAACTTAAGCTACTATTTCCCACAATAACAATAATAAAAATAAGCTTAAAAAACACTTACCCTGATTCTCAAAACTCATTTTCTATTATGTTTCCCTTTACCAGTTTTGTTTGGCAGACTGTCAAGTAATGTATCAGCAAAAGTATGTGTGCCATAATCTGACAAAAGGAAAAAAAAGTATATTTTTAGTTTTAAAGTGTTTATAATTTCAATAGGTAAAAAGAATACAGGACAAGGAAGAACAAAATAGCACATGCAGAAATGTCAGCAATGAATATGAAAGTATAAGCATATGAGTTTTAGCGTAAGAATGAGGATGGCTGGGCACTAAGTTTTCTAAAAGAGACCTACATTAATAACCGGAGCCCTCTGAACTTATTTCTCCATCCAGGTTCTTAGCAGACTCCCTTCCAAACTTTGGTTCAAAGCTCATGAGGATGACGGCTGTGAGGCTATGACAAGACCCCGGGACATGATTGCCCTCAAAAATGATCTGGCTTGACTGATGACTTCCAGGACATTTCCGTGTATCATCGCACTGAGTCCTGTTCTTCAATAATACAAACTCCAATGATCTCCTGAGGACTCCTCAGATCCTCCATGTTCTCCACTCTTCCACCACCCCACGGAAAAGCATCTCAGGCTTCAGGAACTGACACTAATCACAACATCAGAGAGAAATCCCACTTAGGGCTGCTAAGAATTCCTCCCTTAGCTGGTTCTCGTGACACTGATCCCCAAAGTTCATTTTCATGCCAGCCATAGTTCACACATTCAAGTAAGCAGCGGCACCATAAAGGTGACTGCAGAAGATCCACCAAGATCCTTCAGCCCTGCAGTGAAGGTCTGGGTGTTGTTTAGTCATCCTTTTCCATGAATGCAACTTCCAGGAAGGGCATTTGTTTCTGTAAGCCTGTCATCTTGTCCTGAGGATGGAGAAGAGAGTGGAACAGCTACAGAAAAAGGGAGAGGGTAGTGGACAACAGGAAGCACGTGGAGCAAAAAGAGCTGATAACAGAGCAAAAGCCAAAGGAGCAAAGAAAACTGCTGGGAATATGGAGCAGTAGTGACAGTAGGGCTGGGAATTTCTGCTGTGGGGAATGCGTAGTGAAAGAAAAGCATGGAGCAAAGCTGCAGCCTGCAGAAACAGGGTGCGAAGCAGTGGGTATAATATATTGTTTGGACATGGTTCTTCACTAGAGAGCCGTTCATACGTTGGTCAGTGACAAGGACCAGCAGGACAAGGCAACGGCTTGCCATCACCACACCAGGTTGCTTGGCTAATGGCCTCGGGTCTCCCAGAAGGTCACTCTCACCACACCACCCCCTCACACCTTTGAGCTGATGTTGCAGGAACAGCAACCTCACAGCTCAAAAGCAATAAAGCAAACAAATCAAGCACAGAAGCTGAGAAAAAGGCTGCTAAGGCACTGACTGTATTTCACAGAAAGTCAAATGTCTGTGGCTTGATCTTCCAGGTGGAGCTCCTTGGTGCCCATCCCTGCTGCAGCGGGTGTATATTAGCAGCACGGTCACGAGCTGGAGGTGTGAATTGCAACATCTAAGCTGCTGAAGACCTGGAGGAGCCACACAGATGGACGCAGTCGTGTCCTCTCTGATCTCTGCTTTATAGAGAGGTACACAGAGATGTACGACTGCACAAGCTCGACAGCAGCAGAGGGAGTAGCTGTTCAAAACTCCATACCCGTCACAAGCAAAGTGACGTTCAGTCCTCTCACTGAATCAGTCCAAGTACACTGGAGAGAGGGTATTGGTGCCTTTGTTATCTGCCCAGTATTGTAGCTGCCTGCTGCTATACTCCGCTGCCCTTTTCCAATGTATAACACTACAACATCACTCGAGATAATAAGGTTTTGATCATGGCAAGACGCTCACAACAGCAAACAGCCCAGGCACACAGAGATCAAACAGACCAGCTGCAAACAGAGAGAAAAAAAAAAAAAGGGAGCGCATATGACTTGCTAGCTTGTGTGTGGGTATGCGTGTTATGCAGGCAGCAGAGGCCTGGATGGCGAAGGTCTCCCAGCGACCCCGGCCATTCGGGGCTTGGGCCCCCAGCACCGCGCTGCATTCCAGCCTGCCTCCTCTCCGGGGACCGCTGCCCCTGCTCACACAGAGAGGCAGCCAGACGTGAACGTGAGAAAGCTTTCTCAGGCGAGTCCCTTCTGCAGATCGCTGGGTAGTTGTCTTCCAAAATAATCATAATTAAAAGGGGCGTGCGCAAAGGGGGAGCTGGGGTACGGGTTTGCTTTTTTACCGTGTCTTCGTAGCATGCAAACATGGTGAAAGGGATTTTTTTCCTAACAATATACTTCTCCATGCCCCTTCCAGTCCACTCCCCATCCTTCCAGATCAAAGGATCTCAGTACAATATTTGCCTTCAGCAGAAAAGCTCACGAGCAATATCTTTCAGGGTCATTTACATCTATTTACCGGGGTTAATAAATATGTAAATTGATTTTTAAATTGTGGACCCAGACCCCTTTAGAGATATAGACACAGAGCCAAGTTCGGATGACTGCTGTGCCAGTGCAATTGCAGAATAGTTTCTATAAAGGTTGTAAAGATATTCCAGATTCCTTCTTCTTCTCCCTTTTTCTTTCAGAATAGGTGATATGGGGCTTGAACCTGGGTGTGGACCTGAATCCTGTGAATCCTTTCTTCTTTTTTATACTTTAAGCCTAGAGGAATTTGGAAAGCAGAGCTGTCTGAACTGTGACATCCCCATATGCTTCTTAGGGAACAGAGCCAATACAAAGATGAAGACATTTTACCTGGTTCAATATTTAAATCATTGCTGTGAAAGAGTGTGTGACACAAGGCGTAGGGGGCACACAGCAGTGGAGCATGGCACGATATGGAAGATTCAGAAGAATTAATTACGGGACGATCTGGAGACGCCCAGCTCCCCTTCACTGCGTGAAAGCGGCTGGCGAGTTGGAGGGTCGGTTCCTGGCTCTGCCCTGGAGAGCCTGGCTGGCACAGTGTCAGCGGCTTCCATAGGGAATATGCTGCTTTAATGGTTTCCTGTGACAATAATTTCCAACTGACAATCTCTGTGGTGCAGCACACAGACCCCAAAGGTCAGCAGTTCCCACCTGACATTTACACCTGGAGCAAACTGAAAAAGCTCCAGTTCTGCTTTGCTTTCATCCCGATGGGGTTTTCACCGGTACGGACAACTCGGCGATCAGAGAACTTTGAAGGATCAGGACTAGTGTTTCATAGGTAGACTGTACGCAAGCTCACACACACATAGATATGTAACATTTGGAAACAAAACCAAACCTCATCATTTCATTCTTAGCTGAGAACTTGTCGCTTTTCCTCTCAGAAAGGTTCGTTTGAAGCCTTTATGGAAAGAGTGCCATTTAATTCTGTAACAAGTTTAAGCATGAGCTTGTAGAAGCATCCCTTTTTAATCAGTGATATTGTGGCAACGTAATTTGACATTCTGGGTGCTCTGCATAATCATTTAGGACTTGATCTTGCAAACATCAGAGCCTAACAGGGTGTTTTAGGACCCACTTCCCTACGTCCCAAAGGGATGGAGGTACCACAGCCCTCGGGGCACATCCCTAACTTCAAGTTTTAACATGCTTTCACATTCACAGGGCTAAGGCCTCGGAGTTCATGCTTTTTTGGGTGAGGGACAATCGCTGTCAGTGGCAGCAAGGCTGAGCAGACCGGGGCCTGGCCCATGAGCTGTGGGTGCTGGACTACAATTCTGCTGCAGGAGGGGAGCTGCCGGGTAGGTGTGTTGGCAGAAGTGCCTCTCCTTGGCCTTATCCTTCAGAGGGTAAATAAACTTAATCCCAAATTCATCCGCTGCTGTTTGCTAACAGCAAATAATTCTGATTTTGAGGTGAGCGGGGATCACGCTGTGCCAAGGGCGCTGGGGAAGGACAGGGGGTCCAGCGCAGCCCCTGCGGAGCAGAGCAGTTTCCAGCCCGGTGAGCGGCTGCCCTTTGCCTCATGCACAGCCCTTTCGTCCAGAACTGATCCGCCAGGATTGTCAGGGGTAAGAGGGCTCCGGATGGACCTGATGCAAAGAGAAATGTAGTAAATGTCTGTGCATTTAACCCCCACTGGATTTACCAGCCTGTAAACTTCCACAGAGAACAGAATCTAAAGTCTGCTGCCTTTAAACACACACACAGAAATGAACTTGTTTGACATCATTGAGACAAGACTACACCTAGGAGTCTTTTCCCTCTGTAGCACCAGATTGCAATCACCCACAAAGCAGCAGCAGACTCTTTTCCATTCCGAGACGTGTGGTAGGAGAAAGACACACACACACACAGAGTGTATATGCACCTCACAAGAAGAAATAAAAGCACATCATCTAAGTTTGCTTAGGTTTAGCGAAGGTCAGAGATTTTCGCACCTAGGTGAGCTGTCATCTGGCTTGGGGCAATTCTCTTTTCTCTCGCATCCTTTGCTGGAACAGCAGGAGAGCTTTACTGGTGTGAAAGACTAAACTGTCCTCAGGCTATAAAGGACTTGAGTCACAAACCACTTCCCCCCCCACAACACACACACTTTCGTATTAATTCAGGACCTTCCAAAATTGTCCTAACGTCTCCTCACCTGTTGGTTCTGAAAACCTGTTGAGGGCCGAGGCTTAAGCTAAGAGAGGTGACAAAACATATGGGATTTGCTCTAAACAAAGTAATTCTAGGCTGATGGGGTCAAAACTTCTCCTACTTTTAAATACTGAGCTTCATTTTCCTGAACTTAAACCAAATGAAGTAATTACCTAAGAACAACTGCATCATTAAGACACAACAGCAACATCTAAGTAAGTGCACGCATAGTAAAGGTTAGAAAATAACCACACCATTAAAAAGCGCCACGATACTTGCATGAACGGGCAGCCTCCAAAGCTCGGGAATAAACTCTGTCACTACAGCCCCCATCAGTACAGTGACCAAGAGGGAGCTCCACATGTCTTGTACTCCAGAGCAACGCTGTGCTTTCTGATTTCTTAAAGGGATATTTAGAATAAAAAACTTTATTACGGCTTTTGAGCACATGCTGCCTCTTTAAATGTTTTCCTCTTTATTAAAGCCTTGGCCCTTTCCTTTGTTAATTTTTTTTTTTTTGCAAGTTCTTTCATTTTTCATTTCTTAAACCTCCCATGCAACAACTATTTTGGCTTTTAATGAAGGGAATTTTTCTGCATCCAGCAAACTGTAAACCATGTCGCTTGGATACAGCAAAAGCCGAAATTCCACAGATTTCCACAAAGTCATACATTGTGCTGGGGGTAAAGTGTGCTGGGCATTCTTTGATTTTTGTGTCCTGCATTAGCATTTGTAAGCACTTACAAAAGAGAAAAAGAGAAAGAAAAGAGAAAGAAAGAGAAAAGAAGAAAGAAGGAGAATCAGAAAGAAAGAAGGAGAGAAAGAAGGAAAGAAAGAAGGAAGGAAGGAAGGAAGGAAAGAAAGAAAGAAAGAAAGAAACAGAAGGAAGGAAGGAAGGAAGGAAGGAAGGAAAGAAGAAAGAAAGAGGGGGAGAGAAAGGAAGGAAGGAAAAGAAAGGAAGGAAAAGAAAGAAAGGAGAGAGAAGGAAGCTGCTGTGATGAATGCAAAATATGACATTTTCTTTTTAAAAGTTTGTGCTGTCCCTCTTGTTTAGCACCAGTGCTGCTCACCCTTTCCCTTCAAGATGCTTCGGAGTTGTTAAGCATCTAGGGGTGATAATTTGACTTTCAGCTAAACCGGAGGGCTGCAGCAGACAGCAGTAGGTGGTGATGTAATAGGTACCAACGCACATGGATATATAAATATCGTGGCTAGGGCTGAAGCGCTATGGCTGAGCAGCTATAGAAGAAGATCAGCACTTCAGACAAGACTCCTGGAGTTGAGATCAAGTTCAGAAGCTCTTGCTCCCGGGATTTCCTCTCATGCAGCCAGCCCAGGGAAACCGCAGATCCTCGGGGGACTGAGCGCGGGGCTCCCTCCCCCCCCCCCCCCCCCCCCCCCCCCGCCTTGCTTTTTGGTTTTTTTTGTTTGTTTGTTTCGTTTTGGTTTTTTGTTGGTTTTCTTTTTTTCTCCCCCCCTTTGACCTCAGTATAAAGTGGGAGCTGGGGGGCGAGCGTATTTTCGGAGCGACCGGCCGCCGGCCCGTGGCTGCGCGCCCTTAGCCGGGATGCCTCTCCCCGCAGCGCTGCTGTCGGCTCTGCTCCTGGGGCTGCTGTGGCCGGGGGCGGTACGCGGACGGCCGCCCCCGGGTCGCCTCCCCGCCGGCCCCCGCCAGCGCCGCTGGGACGCGGCTCTCTTCGCCCGCTCCGTCGCTCGTCTCCCGGCGGAGCGCCGCGACGCCGCCCGCGACGGCGACTACCTCCTGGGCATCAAACGGCTGCGGCGCCTCTACTGCAACGTGGGCATCGGTTTCCACATCCAGGTCCTGCCCGACGGCCGCATCGACGGGATCCACAGCGAGAATCGATACAGTAAGCCGGCGACGACCCCCGCGGCGGGGCAGGTGAGCCGCTCCGCGCCCGCGGAACCGCCCTAGGGGCGGTTCCGCGGGCGCGGAGCGGCTCACCTGCCCCGGAGAGCGGGTATGTGCCAAAAGGAGGGTGGGTGCGTGGCGGATCCCGAACTCCCCTAAAAGTCCACCCGCCCACGGCACCGAGGCGCTGCCCGCCTCGGCTCCCCCGAGGGCGGCGGGCGCCGGGGGCAGCGGGGCGGCGGCGGAGCTCATCGGGCGCTCCGGAGGCGCTCATCGGCGCTGCTCAAAGTCGTGCTGTCCTCTTGCCGCCTGCAGGCATCAGGTGTCGGGGTTGCCTCAACATCTGGAGGGTCCGCAGTCCCGTGGGCTGCCCACTCTGAGCAGGGGCCGGGGAGAGCCCAGCTCTCCCCCAAACTTGAAAAGCATCTGCTGGGGACTTAACCCCGTGGCCCCATGACTCTGATATCCAACTGAAACAATAAAATCCGGGAGGGGGGATATAAGCCACTTGATGACAAATGTTTCATTCGCCCCAAGCACACCCTGGCTTATTTTAACCTTGTCTACACAGGAGGATGCCTCGGGGCAAAGTAAAAATAGATACTTAGCTAAAAGAAGAGAGTTCCCAGCATGGGGCATGGGGCAGCATGTGGAGCATGAGCCTGGGGTTCTGCGGCCACCCACAGCAATGCTGGGGCATGGGGATCCACACCACACTGGGGATGGGAGCTTCTGGGTGAGCACAGCACTGGCACCACACACTCCTTCAGGGCACAGCCCATTGTCCCTCTGATTCCTGTGTCTCCTCTGTAGGTCTGCTGGAAATCTCCCCCGTGGAAAGAGGAGTGGTGAGCATATTTGGTGTTAGAAGTGGACTCTTCGTGGCCATGAATAGCAAAGGCAAACTCTATGGATCTGTAAGTAGCCACCGAGTGTATGCCTGGGGAGGGGACCATGGTCAGCTGGGGTGACAGGTGTGCATGGTGCTAAAAGCTGCCCAAGCCCCATCCTTGCCCCTCCTGGGTCAGGCAACACAGAGCAGCCCTTGCTGCCTTGCCAACAGAAGGTGTGCTGCCCAGATATGCTGCTTACTGAGATTTTGAAGTGAAACCCACTCTTTTGCATTACACTTCCTTGGTTCCCCCATAAAAACTATAGTCATCCAGCCATGGCTACCCATCTTGCCCACCACAGAGACCAACAGAGTAGTCATTTGTGTGGCAAGACCTGAAGCTAGCCTCAGTTCGCATCTTTCTTATATTGAAGTACAAACAGCCTTAAGCAGGTATGGCAATCACTCACTCCATCTCTGAGAGGGCACTTGAACTTGTGATCAGCCAGGCCCCCACAAATGACCCTTTATGATGTGGTGGATCAGTGCCTGCCACATACCTATTGATCACTCTTTGTTAGTGCTCTTGATCGGAGAGTCTGTTCTCATGACAGTTCAGCATCCTCAGAGTTTGGACTTCTACTTATAAGATGGCAGATCTATTAGGAGAAAATACAGATCTTTTTTTGCATTGAATCTTTGGAAAAGATAGAGGCATCTTATAAAATATACTTGAGGGGGACAGTAACAGTGCATGTCTTTGCCCATGTTGAGCTGTCCTCCTGCTTTTGAGTTCACCTCTGTATAAGTTACCGTGATGAGCATCATTTCAAACCCATGTTCCTGGGTCTCCTTCCTTACCCATGGCTTTTCTATTTCATGTTTCTTAAGTATGCTTTGAAGAAACTTGGGCTGAGGAAAAGCCAAACTATGTCAAAGTTAACCAGGGCACTTTCACATGAAGTCATGAAGCATCCAGAATTACTTTCTGGGGCATCAGTCCTGTTACAGAGGATTTTGACTTCTATAAAAGCCAGGCAGAATCAGTCACCAAAGTGCAAGATCTCCCTTTGCATCATTTCTTAGGAAGACTGCTGCTTTGGTGTCCTGGATAAAGTAATTCCCAGTGCAGTGTTCAGCTTGGCAGGCTGAGACCTCGCTTACAAAACCCTAGGCTTTTGCCCAGTAGTAAGAGATGAGTTCATTTGTTACTCTCCAGATAACAACACACTTGTAACACCTATCCCTCTTTGTACTTACTTGCAAATGAAATCTCTTCACTGCAAGGGTGCCTTTTGTCAGCTCTGTTTTCCTGATCCATTAACATAACTGAATCCACACACTTCCTTCGATTTTAAAACTGAAAGAGCAGAAAATACTGTCCACACTGAGTGTCTTTAAAATGCCTCTTTATCCTCAAGTGACATGAGACAGTGCCAGCATTCAGATTTTTCTGAAGCCTCTAAGGCGGTTTATTGCCGGCGGGACAACCACTGAGCAAGTAGCTGAGCAGGGCAGCAGATCCCTGG
Source organism: Gavia stellata (assembly GCF_030936135.1). NCBI lineage: Eukaryota > Metazoa > Chordata > Aves > Gaviiformes > Gaviidae > Gavia > Gavia stellata. Next base: position 4,151,730 of record NC_082610.1, read on the forward strand.
GCAATCTGGGCATGGGGGGGTTGGTTGATGGTTGGACTTGATGATCCTACAGGTCTTTTCCAACCTTAGTGATTCTGTGATTCTGTGATCTGGGCTTGGGCCCTACCCCACTGCGGCTCTGTTGAAATGTGCCCCTTTCCCTCAAGAGCGAGACATAGCTACGGGTGTCCTTCCCACCTTTAGGTGTACATGCCCAGCCTGGACGCAGCATCCTTAATGATCCTCTGACTCCTGAGTCCTGTTTGAAGCTTCGTTTGGGCGACCACTTCAAAAGATTACTAAGGGGGAGGGAGTCAGCTGCACATTTCCCCGCAGCACACCTTCCACACCTGGTAGCAAGAATATTTCCACACCTGATGTTTAAAATTCCCTCCCTCTCATTCTTTCCTTTTCATTTCAGACCCATTTCAATGACGAGTGCAAATTCAAAGAGATTCTCCTGCCAAACAACTACAATGCTTACGAATCCAGGATTTATCCCGGGATGTACATAGCCCTGAGCAAAAATGGAAGAACAAAGAAAGGCAATAAAGTATCTCCCACAATGACAGTGACACATTTTCTTCCTAGAATCTGAGACATCTCCCTTCAGACCTACCTCAGCACAGGGGAAGAAGCAGAACATGTTTGGGGAAAAGAAACATGGTGCACTTTTACTGGAGAGTTTTATGCAAGAGTAGGTGTAAGATATTTAAGTTAATTATTTAAATCTGTATATATTGCCACAAAATTTATTTATAGTTCCGATATTTTTTTTTTTTTAATTTCTGAAAACAAAACAAACCTCCAACCCAAGGTATTTCATTTCATGGTGCAACAGTAGACAAACTTCTGCTTTGTGGTCTATTTAATTCATTTCTAAGTTATCACAGGTGTGCTGCTACTCCGTGTCCTAAACCAGGTGAAATTCAATTCCTCTATTACAATGTTTTGCACTGTTTGTGTGTTGTACGGTGTCTATCGTTGTACACGTGTTGTTTGTTTGTTATGGTGGCTTTGTTCTCCTCTGCGTGTTTTCCAAACCCCCCGTGACTCTCAAAGAAGCTCTTGGCCTCCGAGAAGGAGCGGTGGCGGAGGTGCCTGGGTGGGATGCCAGCGTGGAGCCACACACAATGCCTGACCTCCTTTGTGCGGCGTTGCTATTTAATCGGAACAGTATCGGTTTACCTCGGTACAGAAAGCGCGGTGCTGAAGAGCTACCCCACAAATCTGTTTTTAGATCTGCCAGTGCTGAACTTTGAACTTTCCTGCAGTCAGTCTTCTTAGAGCTGCCAGGCGGTAGAGAGGCTTAAACACCTATATAAACTCAGCAGAGTTGTTTTTGGTTTTTTTTCTATTTAGATAAACAGGAGTGTATGATCTTTCATGGTCCTTAATGGAAGCTTATATACGATTGCTTGGCATTAGGCTAAAAAAAAATGTGTCTGTGTGTCCCCCCCCCCAACAAGCGCACTGTGAAACACGCTCCCGTGAATGAATTATACTTTATTCAACTCAAATTCCCTTTCACATTTGGAGACTACATTCATTTTTGAAACTCTATAATGCTCATAAGTTTTTAAAAGGCAAAAGCATTTCCTGGTTCCTAGAAAACACAAGGTCCACCGAGAGAATTTAGATTGATTACAAGGAATTGAGGTTGTTTTGTACTATTTATTATTTTTGGTGCAGTATTTGGAAGGAGAAATATGCTGCTTTTTTCTGTCTCATTCCCTGACAAAGTTGATTGATTAATTTCTACCTCACTAACTCTCAAAGCCAGTCTCCTAACAAAATCTGCATGGAAGGAAGGTACACGCTTTTCTCTCGGTCTTACAGTTCTGGAGGAGGACCTGGGGGAACAATTGTAATCCCAAATCTCTCTTTTTCCATATGTAGCCAAAAGTATTCAGGATAGAGTTGGTTGCATCCTATTTGAGCCTTGTCACGTTTGAGCTATCTTTACCCAGTGGTTTACTTTTAGTAAGGATAATCATGGTGAAAATATTTGCAGACAGCTGTCAGGCTGCAGTACTATATCGTCATCAAGTAACCCTATATTTTTCTTTATATATTTTGCAAGTGTAACTCATGTCTCTAATGTGATGAAGGAAAAGACAGGTTTGATTATGGGGGAATCACTAAAAGAATCCATTTGTCCTTCCTTCTTTCTTTCTTTCTTTCTTTCTTTCTTTCTTTCTTTCTTTTCTTTCTTTTCTTTCTTTTCTTCCTTTTCTTTCTCTCTTCTCTTCTCTTCTCTTCTCTTCTCTTCTCTTCTCTTCTCTTCTCTTCGCTTCGCTTCGCTTCGCTTCGCTTCGCTTGATACATCATCTCTGGGGCATCAATATGTTAAGTGGTAACCAGGACTAACCACAATGTTTGATGACTTCAGAGGATGTTTACAGATCATCTTCCAATTTAAACTAGTTATTTCTGACTACATGCAAATCTGAATTCAGCTTTTTTTTCTCTTTACATTCCTACACAAAAGCCTTTGTTTCTTTGTAATGGTATAGACTTGCCTGTATCCTCTATTTACACATGACCTTGAAAACAAAATCTACTCACCAAAGCGCAGTAAGACCAGAGCAGACCAGGACCAGACCTTAAGCCAGCTGCTGCCAAAGCAAAAATAACAATTAATAAAAAGGAAGCCAAACCAAGAGAAAGCGCCTAGGAAATGTCATGCCTAAGGATTTTTAATTTTTTTTCTGTTATTTGGGGGATTTCTGTACTTTCTATGTTCTCTATATGTGAGTAATCATTGTGTAATTATCACCACTACCTCTGACAACCGATGATTTTGTTCCAGATTACAGATAACAAAATCACATCACAAAGATTTTCTCTGGGAATGGTTCTTCTTTGTCACTTTCCACTCCATTAAATCCACAACCGACGGCCTCACACAAGATATGCTCAGAGGTAGTTGTTGTAACTTCGAAGTATTGTGATAAAACCTTGATAACAATGTTACATGGTATGAGCTTTCACCATTTACCAGAATCTGTCTGTAGTTTTATACAGGTGCTGTTCAAGACTGTGGTGTATGTGCTGTGCACATTTAAATGCATAATAAACGATAAATGTTTACAACGTATGGCACCCTGGTATTGATTTTAACGCTTTAAAAGGGAATGCATCCTGCAACGAAAGACACAAAAACACGCTATTTCACTTTCCCAAGGACCGGGGAGTCTTTGCACCTATGCCAGATACTTCACGAAAGACAGCCTGGATTTCTTACTCAGCTAAGGTTCCCCCTGCCAAGCTGGAAATTGTCCAGCGAAGCCCAGCTTCACGAGCTCGGTAAGCGATACGCACGCTTGCATCCGCCACGCGCTGGTGCTCTTACTTGTATCATTCGTGTGGTTATTAACAACAGCAGCTTTTCGTGCAGTGTCTAATATTAATGATCAGAGACACAAACCACTTTTTTTGGGCATTTTTGTTGCTGGATGTTAATGTTACAAATGAAACCTGATTGCCTTTTTCTTGGCTTTAATGAGTGCTGCTCGCTCTTTCTGCGAAGTAGGACTAACTACACCGATGCAAGAGATTGCAGGATTACCTGTTTGATTTGAGATACTGTCTCAATAAGTACAATTAATGATTATACTCATACAAGCGTATAGAAATACGAAGTGCTTTGTAGCACACCTTAAGGCAAGATTCTTTTGCACAACTTTTATTTATTAGTACGCGTATGCACTTGTACACACACATGCACACTATGTCAAATCTCCATAATTTCAGTTTTACCCCCTTCCTAGGATTAGGGAAGGCTACATAACAGGAACGACAATATTCAGGTTTGATCTTACACACCTTGATGGCAAAGGGATTTTGTCCACCTAAGTAAGGGCCATACAAAACAGAAAGCCAGACCCCAAGATACAGACTTCTCCACTTCATTTTCCACTGAGAGATGCTCTTTTTCCTGCTCCTAGGAAGGGTGAGGCAACAGATGAGCTGGGAATGTCCAGTGCCCTCACCCTGAGCAAGAGCAATTTCTCTCTAAAGTTGTATAGGCTCTATAAATACGTAGCACAGGTGGGTTTTTTTTAACTGGACAAGTATAGCTGCAGCGTGCTTAATGCTCCTATGAATAGAGCCAGAATAAATAGGCAAGCAGACATATATAATAATTTTTCATAATTCACTTTTTTGTTTACACTGCTCGTAAGAAAGAGCAAACGTTACTGCTAGGTCTTCCAAAATTATAATAAAAAATTATGGCCAGGGACAAAAGTTTGTTTCAGCCTTGGGAAGACATCCAATTATAATTTTAAGATCAGAGATAAATCCTAAGCCTTGGCTCTTAGGAAGGTGAGAATTCAGAGTAGCTGCTTTGCAGATTCATAGCACCAAGAGCACTGGTGCTGCACATGTGGTCCTACCCACACAAAACTAGACGGGTCCATTGTCACTGCAGACAGAGCAGCTTGAGATGTCGTGGAGAACGCTAGAGAAATGGTGTTCCTCCTCTGGCATCACCCATTTTTGCTTCATTGCTAAGCCAGCTTTCCTCACATTGCCTCTGGAGATAGTAAAAGAAATGCATTAAAGGCGAAAATAAATTTTAACTCCCCAAAAAAGGCCCTGATAGATCATGTGTTGCAACATTTCTGAGACCACTGAGAGCATTGCCATGCTCCAGGCGTGCCCCGTGCTCCTGCCATCCTCTACCAAACATTTCTCTGCACAGAACAACCGAAACCCTTTCCTGAGGCTGGATTAACCCCTTCCGTAAGCCAGGGACATCTCCCCCCACCCAGTGACGGTCCAGCCTGTCCCGCAGGATAAAGAGAAGAGGAGCAGTGCCAGCCTGGCCCCGCGCCGTGCCCCTGCTTGCCAGGGGAAGGACAGAGACGAGGCTCCGAGCCCCTGCTCGTTTGCAGACTTGCGTGTTTTAAATGGTCCGTGCTTAACATTTTCTGACTCATCCGTGACATCTACCAAGTTGTCTGTATCTAATCTGTGCTAATAAAAATCAGCATGACAAAACACTGCCTTGTGTATAAATAGCCACAGGTTTCAGAGCAGTCACCGAGTTTATAGTGCCAGATACGGTTGTTCACACTTTACCACTTGGTTTCCACCGCGGTATATTAACTGACCATGCAAGTGGCCAATTAAAGAGAGTCTGTTAAAGGGTGAGGAGTCTTTTGATAAAGGTTAGCAAGCATTTCAGCAGGAAAGTTGAAAGGAATTTCCCGAAACACTGAACACTGCAGCTCCCTTTATATGACACAAAGTATTGTTGCTTGCCAAGCACAGATGAGAACAGATTTTTAATGCAGAAAACCCAACCTGAAGCTAAAAAAAAAAACCAACCAAAAAAAAACCACCAACCCAGTTCTTCCTCTACCAAGTAATCTAAGCATGGATGGGATAGTGCAAAATTGTAATACCTGGCTGCTTTCAGGCAATACAACATGTCAAAGGGAGGCACAGCACGATTTCAGTTTCCTGCCCACCAGCCGTGATTTATGGACTTCAAACAAGAAATATTATCCTGAATTCTTTGGTTTTAAAATTGATTACTTAAAAAAAAAATAGCTTCATATTGCGCCAAGAAATGCCTATGGCCATTCACTTAAGGCAGACAATAACTTAATGTAAAGCAATGACAATCTCTTATATCATAAGTTTCATTACAAAAAAAGAAATTGGTTAGTGCTGTCTATAGAACAGATTGATTGTTTTTTCATTTTTAAGACTATTTATAGATACTTAAAAATTTATAAAATTCAAACAAATGTTCCTGAAAACCAAGGATGAGCATTTTTTTCCTTTTTGCAAGCATGTCCAAAAATGCTGCAATCCCTTTTGGGGATGATATTAGAAGATATGTCTTGCCCATGGTAAAGACAAACTGAATTTTGAGAATCATTTCGTAGCAAAATCTCCTCCTGCTAATGGACCTGCAACCTGAACAGTCCAGTGCTGGCAGTGAAGCAGGTAAGCAAAATGAAAATGAGAGTTGCTGATAGGTTCCCTGTATGCTTTGTTACAGAGGCAGAAATTATATAGTGAAAGGAAGGTTTTTGAGGTGAAAACAGTTCAGTGCCATGCTGGAGAATCAGATGTTAGTGTCACCTCTGCCAGCAGGTAACCTGTGATGCCAACAACGTGGTGCTGCGAGTGGTCCAGCCCTTCCTCTCTGAATGCCAGACACAAACTGTGGCAAAGATGGTGAGCACCTGAAACTTAACTCAGCTGCATCTCTGTTGTGGATATAAATGATGGGTAATGACAAACACTATGAAATATCATGCCAGGAAGGTTTCAACCTGGGCAGTTTACATTACTGCATCTTTTTGACATTAATATCTGTGCTGCAGCTCCTTGTTTCCAAGCTGTCATTAAAAGGTGTTCAAAATATATCCATTAATATATTAAAATTTGTGAGACATGCAGATATTGAGTTTGAGAGAGCGTGGGATCAGTAAGCCATGCAGCTTGTTGTTGAGCAAAATAAAACCAGGAATGGGTGCTCATTTAGTGAACACCCTCTGTACTGGGCACTGAATGGGGCAGGACTCCTGACAAAAAAGGTGGTGCATGACCAGATTTTAGTTGCATGGACAGCTTTAATTAAGTTTTTCTTAAACTCTGAGTGCTGGATTGACCTTGGGTACCTTCTAGTGTCATTCTCTGTGTGTACATGCAATTACATTTTATTACTAATCATACTATTTTATTGTGGGTAGATACAGAAGTACTCATTCTCTATGACTCCCTAGGCTGTGTTGACCTTTGCTATCGTTCATTCACACTACTTCATATAGGTTAAAGAAAGTGATTTAGTGATGTTTGTACCAATTAACATATTCCAGATTCAAATTGGTTGCTAATCAGGTTACCTCTGAAGTACAAATCAGATCTTTATCAGCTTAAAGGTATTTGGCAAGTGTCAAAGCCACTTGGTAAAACTCTCTGGTTTCTGGGGAGCTACTATTTACATAGTTTTTCATTATCTTCGCAGCTACATCTGTTTGCTTCCAGCGCCTTCAAGAAAAGTGTTTGTAATGCTAGCTGGGGCCAATACAGCTGTTCAATGTCACTGAGGTTAAGGGTGCTTGTGAGAAGAAAGGGAGTACCACCTGCAGGATGAGCATCTATTAGAGATGGGAGACCCCAACCTTGTGGGAATCCTCTTAAAGAAGTTTAGAAGAAATGTCTGGCCGTGCATCTCTGACTGACAGCCACTCGGCAAGCTTGAGAGCTCATCCACGAGGAACATTTTGGAGCTTTTGTTGAATAAACCTCTTTTATAAGCTCCTTCACTTGGCCAGATGGTAACTGGGTCCCTGCTCTGATCCCCCGCCTGGGGGGGGAATTGCCCCAGGCTGGCTCACAGCGGCTCATGCCTGAAGAGCGCAGCGGGACGGATGGCCTCCACATCACTAAGCCAAGGCTGCTCCAGTGCCTCCCCACGCCTGCTGTCAACGCTGAAACCCAGCGCCATCACAGCCACTTCCCATCTGCAAGCCCCCTCCCAGCCCTGTGGCGGGGCAGCCCCCCCAGGCGAGAAAGACCAGGGAGAGCCTCGGCTCCTCCACCGGGCACCATCCGGGGTGAGGACCACCGCTCTGCCAGGCCTTGGCACCCCTCTCCTCTCCCTCCCAGCTAACGCCAACCAGCAGGGTGGTTCCATGTTACCTGGTGGGGAAAGGGCGCGTTACAGCTCCCCGGCGCTCGCCTTCCATGCCGGATCCTGCTCCAAGAAACCCTGATGCTACTGCGAGCGGCAGCTCGTCCATGAGGAGTTACACATTAACCCAGACAGTTAGGTTGCTATCTCACCCGTGTGGTCTCGCTCTGGAGCCAGGGTGTCTTTTCACCGGTGCCTTTCCTTCAAATGAGGTTTGAGATAAGGAGGCTGATGTCCCCGGGCGCGAGCGTTGCAGCCGGGAGGTTACTGCCGTGTGAAGACCTCAGGTCTCCTGCGGTGCTTGCTCCGGGAGCGGCCGTGCCCGCGTGGCTAGGCAGGTCTAACCTGCCAACAGCCATAACTTCGGCTGCAATTTATTATAGCTTTTCCACAGCCCCTAAGGAAAATTACCTCGGTTGCTTTTTCCCTTGTTTTTGACCTTCCTCCGCCGGGGCCGGGTGACTGGCACTGCCTTTCTCCAGCAGCCCTGCCCGTGCCCCGCTTCTGCCTCCCACGCAGCGGGCTGCTTCTGCCCAGAAACATCCCTTCCTTCTTCCATGCCATCCTGTTTTGATGCCTTTTCCTCTTGTTTTGCCATTTCTCTTTTTCCCTCATATTCCTGCTTTGATTTTCTACTCCCCTTTTCTTACGTTCCTTAGTTGCGTTACCTCCAACTGCCCTCCCTTGCTCTCCTGCCTTTTCTACTCTTTCTCTCTCCCTGAGATCTTTTGTTAGATTTTATTCTTGAGACCTTATTAATCACATTAAGGCCCAAGAGCTTTAACCAAGCACATACCTGGACCTGCCTGCTGTGGCTGGCAGCGATGATACAAACTCTGCCAACATGGGAGCGACTCGTGTCTATATCTGACCCTGTGACTCAGGTTCGTTCCCACAGATATTAATATGCACGGACTCTCTGCTACCCTCTTGTCAGGGTGGGTGAATTTTCACAGAATCATAGAATGGTTTGGGTTGGAAGGGACCTTTGGAGGTCATCTAGTCCAACCCCCCTGCAATGAGCAGGGACATCTTCAACTGGATCAGGTTGCTCAGAGCCCCGTCCAACCTGGCCTTGAATGTTCCCAGGGATGGGGCATCTACCTCTTCTCTGGGCAACCTGTGCCAGTGTTTCACCACCCTCATCGTAAAACATTTCTTCCTTCCGTCTAGTCTGTATCTACCCTCTTTTAGTTTAAAACTCTTTCTTATTGCTCTGGTTGGTATCTGCCGTTGGTTTTCATCTTCTGCATTGAGTAAAAGCTTCTTCTCAGGTTAGCACAGAACTTCTCACTTGCCTATATTTTATTTTCACCCACATATCTCTTTTCCCTTAGTCCTTTGCAGTTTCTCTCCCCAATGTCTGAGGGTCACAGTGGCAATCAAACCGGCTTTCAGCAAGCAGTGGGCTAGCTATGGCGGTGAAGAGTTCAACACACGCATCCACCTGAAGATCAAGGTGTACTAGCCACAAACCGTAATGGAAGCAGAATTAGACCATCAAGCGTCTGTTTACCAGCCAGAAAAGCATAAACCCCAGGTCCTTTGTGTTCCCTGATATGTTATCAGATGTGATTCACTGGTTCATATCTGTTTTGGCAATCACAGCGTGGGCAATTCAGCACAGGGTTTTTTAGCATGCTTAGCATGGTCAAGGAAAAGCACTTATGTATTTATAGAACTATGTAAGTTATAAATATATCTATGATAGTCTTATGCCGTGCAAAGAAGGCACGCCTTGATGGAATAATCAAAGCAAAGTGTATTTTAGGCAGCAAGATACCTATATAGATGGCCATCTCTACATATTGCTTTGTGTTAAATAGTGATTGCATTTTAAAGAATTTGAATGCAGAAACACTGCTGAAGTCAGATCTATAAATGGAAACCTAAGAAATTACATATTAAGATAAATTTAAAGTCTTTGACCTCGAAGTTCAGAAATTTAGCATCTTCTACAAACCTTTATTCTAGAAATACTAGTCACATCCAAGATAGTCACTTGATTTAAATTAATTCTTGTTATTTATTCTGCTCATTTAAATATATATATAATTTTAATTATAGAATAGGTATTCTAGCCATAAAATACCATTTTACTTCATGCCTTGGTGAATAACTCCTGGAGTTAATAATTTGGATTAATGATTATTAAACAGCAAAGAATGTGATTTCATGGAATCAGGTACTTCATATGATTGCTGCTTAGGCTGTACCAGGCTAGAGCTTGTTCAGTAAATGTTATAATTTTGGAACACATCTTAGACCAAAATATGGAATAAAAGAGTAAATACAACTACAACGGTGAACGTGTTGAAAATCTATCAAAATACTTCCTGAGGTTAAAAATTGAGACATTTCATTTCAGTGTGGGGCTTTTACACTTTATATTATCAAATAAATATCACAATGGCAATGTTCACACTAGAAATCTGACTGTAATTGCCATGTTTCTAAACAAAGTCCTCCTATGCATATCTGGGTGGCCTTAGTAGAATAATTAGCGCATATCATTGGGACTTATTTGGACCCTTTAAGCCTCAGCAAAACAAAGAACAGAAAAATAGATTAGTTAAAATATTTTGTGAATAAAAGCTGAAAAATCAACAAATACCTCTTCAGGTTTTAACTGCTGGAAAAAGGATCTCCTGATAGTTTCTGCTTGCAAGTCAGGTGAGTGGGAGTCAGTGAACTGGCAGAACGAGGGAATGCATGTGCTTGGAAGCATATTCTACATTATTAGTTCAAAGCTCAGTGTTTAAACAAATGTTCTTGCTCTTCTGCAGAACGATCACGGAAAATAAAGCTACGAGTGCAGTCATCGAATGACCCACACTGAATGACAGATAAATAGTCATGAAAATATTCTGCTGTAATCACTTTGTTGTGACTGTTACAGAAAGGTGAACAGATGCAGAAACAAGGAATATATATGCATTTAATAAAAAGTTGTACGTGTTCATGTGGGTACCATAGCTGCAGGTCAAAAATGGTCATATTCACTTCTGGTGGCATAAATCTGAGGTTTCTTTCCATTATAGTTTTGGAAGATGATGCAGTATAAATTTGCATTTGTTCATTGTTTACACTCTCCAAAAGTTAATTAAGAAAAATATGGAAGCAAATATGCATCTGCTTGCCAATTTGTTCTGATTCTATTCATAGCAGCATCAAACATGCTGTCCTCCTTGTTCTGCAGAAAGCCCCAGATTTACAGATGTCTACTGATTTCATAGGGACGCAGTCGGGCATTCACCTATACAAGCTGCTGCATTAACAGAATTGCCTTTACATGTGACCATCAATAAAAATATTTCCTTATATTGGTGGTGGGAGTGCACTAAAGGATATATTCCTGATAAAAGGGAAGAGTGCATGAACTGATGATCATAAATCCACGTTTAAGGCAGAACCAGCATGGGTTCTTCATGTGCTGTGCTGAAGGATCGCAAAAAAATACAACAGCCACAGCTCTATGAATATGCCTATAGGTATAAACATAGACATACATACTTAAAAAAACCTCTCCTACCTATCAATATCTATTCATTTTTTACCTTTCATGGGGATCTATGAAATTTCACCGAAGTGTACAGTTCATAGCTTTGTTCAGAACGGTGACACTAGGGGAGAATCCACTCAATTATTCCGTTAAAGAAAATACTAAAAACAGTCAATGCTGTTTCATTTATAGTTGACACAAGCACTCAAAAAAATGAGCTACTCTAGAAGTGTGTTTAATGACACATGGCTTCAGGGTATTTCTGTGGCTTTCCCATCTATTTTCTGTAAATAAAATCCACTTGTAAGTTCATAGAACTAATCAGAAAGACTAATTTAGTTTTTAATAAATAGAGGGCCACAACAATGTTGGTAGTAAAATGATGTGCAACACAGAATAGCTTGTGGTAAAAATCTTCCTTTTTTTTCCTGCTAAGGAGATTACAAGGTTATAATTTGTAAAATAAGCATATTCCCGTTAATTAAATTGAGAACTTGGGCTGCATAAGCAAATAGCAATCATAGAAGAGAAAAAGGGAGAGGGATGCTGAGTTTCACACATAATTTGTTTCTGGCTACTTAGCAGGGCTATGACAGACATTTGCTAAGTAGAAAGCAAACATTTACTACTTAGTTCGCCTATCCAGCTAACACCTATAAGCCTCTATTAGGAAAAGCTGCCTCCTTTGGCAGAGTGGATGGTTTGCTGCAAAAAACTTTTACTGTGAGGGTTTTAGAAGAGCATTTGCTGCTAATTTAAAGATGTATCAGCACTGACTAAGTAACACACAGTCATATACTTTCTAGTTGCAGTATACTTTATCTTGCAGCCCTGATTCGGGTCTACTGAAGTGAGTAGGGAAGCTTCTATTGACCTCAGTGAAGTCAAGCCCTAAATCAAATGCTGGCAAATAAATATACCCAGCACGTCCTCCCAGGTATGTATACCAAAATAATCAGAGCAAAATAATCTATATGCTCAGCCTCACGCAGGCACATGATGAATGTCCTTATAGGGTTTGGAAAAGCTTTCCCCACACTGCTTGCCCCTTGAAATGCCATGGTAAATGGCAGTCCCTGGAACGGTTTTGCCCCATCCGGCTGTCTCAGAGCTGCAACCCACGCCCAAGGCAAGCTCCACGGCAAAACAAGCCATACACCCCCAAGGAAGAGGGGAACTCCCTTTTGGGCTTCATGGCTGCATGCCCCACTCATGCCTGTGCCTAAAACTTGCAACTTCAGCCAACTGCATTCAACAAGGAGTCTTGTCTTAGGGAGGCATTAATGCAATTTTGCTAAATGTCAGCTCAAAATCGTAGCAGCCCAAACAAAGCGGGAGGAATGCTGTGTCATGGCATGGGCTGCAAACTGGCAGAGCACGCTGAAAATAACAAAGAGATTTCAACCAAAGTTGTGCAGGAATGTGGTCCTGGGGAGAAGGGGAGGGAGGACTGATGGACTTGGATGGGAACTGGCTGTTTGAAAACCTGTCTTGTCTAAGATACAGCACTTTCTTGTTCTCCACCTTTTAGAAAATAGAGAACAAAATAGGAGAGTCCTTCATTTTGGTGTTTGTTTTTAAAAAATAATGCAATGGGTGGGCACTGATGTAGTAAAAGCGTTATTTACACAGAGGTTTTAGACCAAACTGAGTATCACGGAGAGATGAGGTGATAAATTGCTGCTACGCACTTTGCCAGTTTAGTCTAAAAGCTCTATATGAATAATGTTTTAAATGTGTAAGTGTCCATCCATTGTATTTTCTTTCTATCCTGAGGTAATTAACCACAGGCTATTTACCTGTGTTATTCACCGAAGGGTATCAGAGTTTAAACGAGCTCAGATACGGACTCATCGAACTGCTAACTGGGATGTGAAACCTACTGCTTGCACCAGCCGTGGTATCAGAGGAAGGAAAAATTGCAAATGTGATGCCTGCTTTCAAAAGGGCTCAAGGGAAGACCAATAAAATTAGGAATCAGTAAATAATTAGCACTGGGCACCTTGTTTGAAACCATAATGAAAAATTATTAGCAGCCGCAAGGATAAAGAGAAAAGAGTGGGCAGGATACCCCAAAGATTTTACAGAAGAAAGTTCCACCTCAACCCTGTAGTTTTGGACAAGTCCCCCTGCCCAGGCTGCCGTGGTGTAAGAGGGACATCTTGGAATTCCTATTGCCTGAAAATACCAGAGCTGTAATCAGCAGTCATCAAATAAAATGCTACTTCCATTATAAGGTGTTGAGATCCAGATTGTAACCTTCATTTCATAAAGTCCCTCTAACAAATATTGCCAGAGGTGGAAGAATGACTCTATATGGTCCTTTTTATCTTCTTTTTCTGTTGATATCTGTAGCCAACCACTACCAAATTGGCACGATCCTGGACTAAACTCATCTTCGATCTGACTCGTTCCAGCCACGCTTCTGTCCTTGCAAGCCTGTCCTGACATACTCTCCCAGTTATAATGAAATATTTGACGGATGTTAAACACCATGGTTCTGGATTTATCCAATCCCTAACTCAAATAGTTCAACTTGAGACCCAACTGGAAAGCAGGGAAACTGTGAATTTGGAAAATCCTTGGTCTTATGTCCTAAGTAGCAAACTCTTATGTTTAACATAGCAATCTTAAAGCCCCAAACCTGCTTATTCATGAGGTAGGTAGCTGGCACCAGGCAGCGTGACCAATACAGCACTTACCTGGGAAGACATGGCCACATCTCTAAATCAAACATCGTCTCAAACACAATGGCATTTTTTGCCAAGTCTTTCAAAAAGTAATGATGGTTACTCCCATTTCTGGGTAAGAACATGCATACTGCTTTTGAGCTGTGACACTGGCAAGTTTTCCACAGACATTGCTTCCATAAGGCAGTTTTTGAATGATAATGACATTTTGTCACTCCTTATATGGACTGAAGTTGAAGCTGGAAGTAAAAGGTAATTAAATACGAGGCTAGAGAGACTGAAATTAATACTATTTGTGTCCAAACTGACCCCACCACATCTCCTTTGATTGGCAGGATATCCTCAGCTCTTTCACGGTGGGCTGGGGGCACTCGGCACCATAGAAAAGCCTTCACATGCTCCTCAGCGGGTCTTGAATCGGCTTCCGAGAACAAATGCCGGTCCCTGGCCCCGGCTATTCCTATGGCAACACGGCAAAGTCTGTGGGGCCAGATTGCTTGTTCTTTGAAGGTGAGTAAAAAGAAAATGAATAAAACAATCACCAAAGCGAGTAACAAGTTAACAACATACAATTTCAAGCAAGCTAAAGAAAAAGAAAAGAGTGGCATTTGTAAGTGATGTGCGTCCTGCTGATCTTTTGTAAAGCCAGCTGTGAAACATAGCTGCAATGTCTGTTTATAGCTAGGTGTGCAGGCTTCCAGATGTGTAAGTGTAAAGCCCGCAGACATCAAAAGGACTAACATTCAAAAGCATTACCTGAACACCACCTTTATGTATTTCAAAGGGAAACCAGCTGAACTTTCCCTGTAATCACTATCTTGCAACATCCCTTTAATGAACCAGCTAGTACAGGATCGTTGTGTCAGCCAAATAAAGAGGGTGCTGGCATTTTATTTTCTTCTGCTAGGAGTTGTTAATGTTCCTAGGATCCCTCACAGCTCTGCTGTTCATGTCGGGGATCAAATGGGATTATACAGCAGCATCAAGGGGAAAAAAGCAGACTCGGCAAAGCTGTCAAGGGGTATGGTGGGCAAGATCTGTGGTCATAAACTGAAAATGTTGGAAGGCCAGTGCTCAAATCTCGGGATAAGGGGAAACATGAGCTGATAAACCCCTCACAACTGCATTTGATATTTTGTAATTTGGTTACTTTGCTTTCTGTAGCCTAAGAAGTCACCTCTTAGCTCAGGATGGCTGAATAGTCTACGACAGTGACAAATGGGACTTTGTAAGTTGCCCACAAAGAGATGATTACTTTTATTAATTAATTAACCTGTGATCAGCTGTTCAGCTAATTGCTCATACAAACAGTAACCAGTGGACACTTTCTAATATGAATCTAGGATTGTCACTAGTACCCGTTTCAAAGAGAAAAACTGTTGAACTTTCAGTATTTAGGGTGTGCACATGCATGGGATTTCCTACCCTTCTGGGCAAGTGGCTCCCTAATTCATACCCTGGCATTTCTGTGCCTTGGGTGAGTAACTTATGCATTTAAAAATGACTCAGAGTTTGCTTCTAAACTGTTCCTGATCAACCACCCAAACAAGCAATCTTTTTGCTCTATAGTGTTCACAGAAAATAATTTGGCAATTATTACATTTGTAACGTATTCAGTGGATAAAAAAAGTACGAATGGATACTGCTTTGTCACTTTGTCCATCTTTGCCTCTCTTACACTACTGTGGCAGAGAATCAAGAAGGGACATAGGTTTTCTGTGGGCAGGAGATTTAAGACCCACATGAGTCACATTGTTTAACAAAACCATTAAGGAAGTATCTTGTCCTGTGATCCCATGGATGAGAAATTCATTTCAGAATTAGCTCCCACTTGCTGTATTGCATTCCAGCTAGGAGGTTCATTCTTTAAACTCTGATTCTATCTACTGTAGTCTCGGAAAAATCTCAAAATTGTAAGCCAGCTGTAAACAGGAGCATCTGCCCATAAGATTTCCGAGATATGTGACCTGCCTCATTTCCCTATTATGACTTTGTACAATTTGCAATTTTCTGGCTGGGAAAACTGGCATTTTCCCAAGAGGAAATTCAGGGTTTTGCTACAGACTTCATCCCTTTTGATCCACATTTAGTTTTTTTTATCTAGCAGCCTGCTTTGCATAGCTACCTTGGTAGCTTTCCCACGAGTAAATAAGAAGTCGATGATAATCCCCTCCATAATTCCTTAGACCTACACTTCAGAAACCTGAGAACAAAGAGCTAGAAATCACCTTGTAAACAGAGATCAGCCCACACCAAGAGCAGGCAGACTGATATAAAAGCTCAGGTGCAAAAATTCACCACAGTTTGGTTCACATTCTTCACTTCATTAGCCTAAGCTGCCAGGGCAGTAAATTGGGATATGAAGGACAGAGTCAAAGCATCTAAAGTGCATAATAAAACATTACCATGTTTTCCACTGAGCAAAGAAGTGAAATCTATAGTAGAGTTTATCAGATGCCATGTCAAGATTTGGAATTACTGGACCTGCTGTCTGTCATGCACAGAAAAATAATAGTTATTTAAGGAAAAAAAGATGGTATGAGTATCATGAATTGTCCCAAAATTGTCCCTAGGTGCTGAGGGGTGCTGATGTCCCTAGCATCCACGCTGGACACAGTTCAAGGGGGTTGCTTCAGGCACGGTCTAATCTGGTCCCACGGACTGGGCGGCCACTGGCAGTTAACAGCATGTCAGGGGACTTCACTGAGCACATATTCAGGTTCAGTTTAATCCAAAGTGAACTCAGCCCACATGCTCTGATACTACTCGCTCCAAAAAGCAAACCGCAGCTCAGCAAGGAGGGAAATCAGTTTTCCTTCAAACCATTTATCCTGATTTAAGCTGAAATGCTGCTGTAAACAGACCCTTTTTCCACTGAGATACAGCACACTGAAAAAAAATGTAGTGATTTGAACTCTTTCTTCTAAATCACCCTAGCCAGTTAATGGAAGGTAGTGCATACAGATATGTACACCTGCAAAGTACATATGTCAGATAAAATGCATTCAGCCCCCTGCTCCTCTTCCCTACCATGAAGCCTTCCAGACCAAGGCAGCCGCATTTGCTTCCCTCTTCAGGGATTTTCCTGTGGCACCCTCACTCTCACAGCCAGCCGTGCTGCTGAAGGACTGAATTCTATTTCCCACTGGCAGCCAGAAGACATAAGACAGGATTACAAGGTCACCGGCCACATCGCAGGGGTCAGGGCACCCTCCCTCCAAGTACCCTTGTACCGGCATCGGTGCACGCTGGCGAAGATGCTCACAGGAACAAGCAGCTTTCCTCCCACCCTGGCCTCAAAGGAAAGGCCTGCAAAACAAAATCATGGCCAGCCTTCTCGTGATATTTCCAGTTTCTTTGCTTTCCTCAGTTTGATTTATAATGTGAGTACCACGGAGTTGATCTGGTTTCACCTGGCTGTAGAGTAACGTCCTGTACTCGCTCATGTGAGCAGCTAAGTGGAAGCAGTCAATCCACCCTTTCCTGTGAGGATCAGTCCTGGGAAACAAGGAAAAAATTATTTTCCATTCCTTGTTCAGTCCTTGGCTTTTATTTTTTAACTGACACCATCATAAGTAATACAACTAGTTTACTTTTTTACTTTCATTTAACTTAATTTTTCGGGGTTGGGGAGGTGGCTAAAGAGCATCATAGCTCAGCATTAATTTCAAAATTATACAAAAGCAGTCGATAAAATATTTCTATTCTAAACACTCCTTGAAAACTACGGGAAGAGGAAATGTTTAGCTCTATACGAGCAGCCGCTGGCTGCCTCATAAACAGGCCCACAGTAGCCTATTTAAAGAACGTTGTGAACACTTCGGACAATGTGCATTTTATTAGGAAAAGGAAGCATTGAGGAATCAACTAGAATATACACAGCAGGAAAAAGTAAACGCATTAACTGACTTTAATGCGGATAAAAATGGTGGCGCAGGGAGAAATTCTGTTTCAGAAAGGTCATTCTTTTGCCTCTGCATTCCTTCCCCACATTTACATGCTGCTCGCTGGATTCATCAAAGGTCTTCATTATTCACTCTTGGCACGCATAAAACAATCACTTTCAGATATAATGACCTAATTACTCAAACAAGACAAGTGAAAAAAAAAATGGCAGTTATTTACTTCAGATGTTAGCATTTAGCAGCTCTTCAGAAAAGAGATTTAAAGGACTTGCAGCACGTATTTAAAACGTGAGAGCCAGTGTCACCTAACAGGGTGGGTTTGGATGGCTACGAGCACTGGTGAGATGATTCCCTTTCGGTGTGACTCTCGGGCTGCCCCAACTTCTGCTCCTCTCCCTGGGGACCAGGACAGCCGCAGGCAGCCATCAACAGCTGCAGAACGAGGACGTTGTCACCATATTTTTCCCCCAGCTTCCCTGCGGTCAACCCCATCCCACCCTGCACGCCCGGGGGGCTTTCGGCCACACTAGGACCTCTACACAGTCAGGGAAGCCCCAGCAACCAAACCTTACCTTTAAAGGCCATTTTTGCTCCCTCTATAACCTTTTTCCACTGCCCGAGCAGGGCAAAGATCGGATGTAACAAGGGAAAAGTTTAGACTGAACGGTTGCAAATTAATGCAGAACCGGGGCAATTTATCGTTCAGATTTGCTGTGTCTGAAAAACGTGGTTCAAAAGGTGGATCATTATGGTTCTTTTTTATTTTGTGATGGTCTGTGGGGTGGCATAGTAGTAATGATGTAATCACTGCCAGTAAATGTCACAGTCAGGCAATGACTCATCTAGAGCTCACATGATTACAGAAAAAAATAGATACTGGTATTATTATGATGCTTATCAGTGCTGTGTCATATACATAACCGTACTAATTGTCTCAGTTAAAAAGAGTTGATTCTGGGGACAAGAGTCAAAGCATGAACTTTTGAGCCGCTCTGCACTTTTCCCTACAGAGATGTATTTTGTTTGCCCTCCCAGCACCTCTGCAAGTGTGGAATATGTGTCCTTGTATTTTTCCAGAGTAGCCTGCCTACCAGTCCACCTTACTGCTTTGGCAGCGTTAGTAAACGCTCACAAATGTTACGTAGCAGTTTGCTCGAGCCTGTTACATCCACATTAATATACACCATTATAGAAAGATCTAGCTCATTTCCTAATTACTAAGCATTTCACACTGGATGGCAAATGAAAGGCTTAAGCCCCCGTGGGATCATACGTGTCTGACCCACAAATAATTGTTTGACATCAGAAGGTTTATTATCTCCTAGCAGGAATGAGAAGCATATTTCCTAATAGGTTGCCCACCCTGGGCAGTGTAAGCCTTCCTTTGAAGAGTGTCTCTATGGTAATTGATGTTAATGAGCAGCAAGCCAAGGAGAAACACTGGGTCACCAGGTAGGAAGCCCCCCAAGAGATAATCTAATTACTCTCCAAAACAAATTACTTTCAACCAAAACAAATTACTTTCAATTACTCTGCAACAGATAAGATCAGTGGAGGGAGCTCAAAGCTGATGACAGCTGGAGACTGAGGCTTCACGAGTTTATGGATTGATCGCTTTTCTCTTTGGTCGGTTTTGTTGAATGACAATGCAGTGACAGAAAACTGGAGCCAAGAACTGAGCTCCCTTTCATTTCATTCAGATGAATGCGGAGGACCTGCCAAGTCGATGCTCTTTGCTGTGTGGCTCATTGATCTAAAATTGGAAAAGCTGTAGCCACGCATGTTCCCGTCTGCAACACAAGCAAAAGTCTCTGGGAATAAATGTACAGGCTGGGAGACTATAAAACCCACTCGTTGTATGTGCATCATTACGCTAGGAAGCAGAAGGGAAAACATTACATCGTTGCTTATTTGTGCATGCAAATAACATGTGAGGCACAATGGAGCCTTCATCCTCTTGAGGCCTTAACAGGCCTAAACTATAAATATTAATTGATGCTCTGATAAGTTACTACCAAGAATTTTTGCCAAATGTCTGACTCTTCCCACTGAAGTAAATGAATTCTTTCCATGGAAGGCAGAGTTGGGCCTTGGCTCCTTCCTTTAACAAAGTATTAACAATACTGTTCTGAACATTAACTGATGATGATGATGATGATAATATTATTATTATGCAGTGCCATATGGTGAAGTCAGACTGAAATACAAACTACCCGTGAGGAACCACTGCATTAATCAAATGGTAAGATTTGTTTTCAGTGCAAAGTGGTGACTAGACATCGTAACTGAGGCAGCAAGGGTTACGAATTACCAGCAAAAGCTCTAGTTGCTATGTCTGTCACTACCTTTCTCAGGAAATCGAGAGCTTAAAATGCAGCTCTGAAGGAAAAGTAAGTCAGGCAGTCAGTGTGAGGGGTGCATGATCAGTCAATGATTTTTTATATCACTGCTATTTGCCATGATGGTGCAAAGGGTTGTCATTGCTGTTTGTGTGTGTGTGTGTGTGTGTTGGAGGAAAAAGTAAATTTGGGGATTACTGTCTTTTGAGAATGGGATACTGATATTGCTACCGGAGCCATGAATAGGAAGGGTTTGTATAGGGTCCATTTATAGTTCTGTTGCTCTGTATTTCATTAGTATTGGCTAGTTCCTGCTACAGTATTATACAATCAATGACACATCTGCCTAACTGAATCCAAGTCATACTGATGGCAATGTGTGACCTATTAGTCAAGAAAACGTGAAAAGAGACATCTATTGCCTAGCAATAGCAGATCTTCTGCAGACTGAGGCTACAGTAACAGAGATCGGTAGCTGTTTGGTTGCAGGCTTTATCTGCTAGAGACCTCTGATAAAGAGTAATATATAGGTCTCAGGGAGCCTTTACTACTCAATGAAACCTTGGTGCCCCACATAGAGCTATGAGGGGGACTCCTGCCCCACTCTGGAAATCTTCTAAAATGGGTTAAATTCGGAATTAGTTGGGGGACCTATCTTTACAATTCCCTTTGCAAAGTGAGTGCCTAAATCAATAGCTCCGTATTCAAGACTATATGAACTTGAGACGGATCCATATGAGAGAGACACCATGATTCCACTTTTTCATCCTCAGCACTTCGGTCTGCTTTGTTCACTTTAAGAACTGAGGTGTCCCTGCCTCTTGTCGTGCAAGGATCTTCCTTGTACCTCCAGCCATGAAAGAACCAGAGGTAATTTGGCTCTCGCTTTTGGCCCGTAATTTTTAAGGAACTTTGTTTCTAGGAAAATGAAAAAAATTGAAGATGCATTTAAAATGAAAACATTTGGGGTTTAAAGATGGTGAATTAGAATCCTTCTGACCACTATATGTCTGATCACAGTTGTAAATACACATAAAAGAAATACTGAGTTTAATTCTGCTTCTTACATCAGGTCAAGGTACATGACATACACAACGGCCAGATAGTGGGGAATTTTACATTCCATTTAATATTTGCTGTGATGTTTAGACAGATAAATCCCTTGTTTTAATGCAAGTATTTTACTTCACTTTTCAGCGATGCTTCAGATTTTATCTCATATTGAAGCAAGTTATTTAATGAATCTGAATTACTTTTGGAGTAAGACATCCATTACCTACTCATTTTCTCACTAGTCAGATGTGTAAAACCTAAGTAAACTTGAATTACTTTCTGAAGACCATCCAGGCTTTTTCCATGCTGATTTGTTCTGCTTCTCTTGCTTTCAAATGGCCTTTTAATTGGCCATTAAACTAGGAAATTATGGCTGATTAGGATCAATCCAAATGCAATGTTTTGGATGGACTGGCTATTTGAATACCATTCTTTTAGATCCCACGTTACTTCTGCTTTGTCAAGTAAAGGTCAATTTTAGCCGCATTGGCAGGATGCTTCAGTAACCTTTGCCCTTCAATTCTTGACCCCAAACGTCCCACAGCCATGTTTCATGATAGCGAATGTGACTAGTTAAGAAGCGTCAATAAGGAACATCAGAGAAAGTTGCTCAGTTCCCTGATTCATGGTAAATCATGCAGCTACTCCACGGCTATGGTATAAGCTTCCTTTCAGCAGAAAATTATTTCCTCTGACCTCCAAGTGGAAGAACAGTTATTAATAATCTTCAGCTCTTGAGCAAAGCCACTGTAAAACTTTCAACACAACTGTTGCCTATATTAAGGATTGAGGTGGGGAGTCTTGTGAAGAGGGAGGGAGGCAGGAGATCGTCACACTTTTTAAAATCCAGGTGAAGTAACTCTGCCTACTAAACAGATTTTGGAGGGGTTGCACAAGAATTTTATTTCTTCTAAGATATTTCTCTGTGGTGTTAGGCCCAGGGTATGGGCTGGGGTGAAAGGTAGGCTTCTATTGATTCAGATGAATCACTTTGCTTTCCAGAAGCTGAGGATATGGCTGTGTGCAAAATATTCTTAACAGCCTTCAATGATGCCATTAGGAAACTTTGTACTTTTTTAAGTTTACATTTGTTCAGAACTGTTTCATAAAGGGCTTCATCATTTCAGCAAGAGTCCTTCCTGCAATATCATAAAAATCGAAAGCGATGACAGTATGTGAATAAGCACTTGTGGACTGAAGTGACACTTTGACACAACGTTCACCCACATTCGCTAATCATTTACATCTCTCGAACAGTTTATCTAGTTCTGTTGGTGACTTGCAATTCCTAGCAATGATAAGCAGCAGAGCGTAGCATGAAATAATAGGCAGCAAGAAAACTGTAAGTCTTAGCTGCCATCCTTAACTCCCTTTCTACCTCTTTTACTCCACAACATGGTAGTTCAGCACAGACCTCAGACTCCTTTTTTCTGACCTTGGTCAAGTGTTTGAAGCCCAGATCCCAAACCCCCACAGCTATCTACAGTGGCATATAAGCAGAAGTTCCCCCGACGCATGCAATTCTTACCTTTCACGTCCTTCAGTCTTAACAGGACTGAGCAATCTGGAACTAACCTGTATAGGGACAATTTGAAGCCAGGCACTTCTCCACCTCTGTCCTCCAAGAGACTCACTGTGCCAAGTATCTGCAGATCTTATGTATATATTGGCAAGCACAGGAATCTCATCATAGTAAAAAAGCAGTGCCAGCTTCATTGAACCATGACTGGACTAGAAACCTGCCACAAATTTTAGCACGATACAACAGTGATTTCACAGCAGTCTAGCAAATGAAGAATGTAGGTATCCTGCTCTGCAGCAATTCAGAGCCCTCAAACGTTCCCTAAGAAAGCACAAAGGCAAGCCCAGCAAGCAGTTGGAGCCGACAGCAGCTATGAGGAAACCTAGCTCTTTGCTAGCGCGACTGCTTACATATACGTTTGCTCCACTGACTCTATGACTCGGCTGCCTGGGATCATCCTCCTGAGACAGCTGCAGTGTGTACATTTTACATGCTGTAAAGCCTCAGATGAACATCTCAAAAGCATCTTACCTTTATGGGCCATCAAGGACGATTATAGGGTCGTCTGATCCTCAACATCACATAAGCCGTAACAATTCTCCCACTGGTTCTCCATCAAGCTGAACAGATTCTAGCTAAAATACCACTTAGATGGCCATAAGTCTCCCAAATACTATTAGTGATCTAATTTATTATCATCTTCATGACTAAAAGACTTTGTGGTATCATTTTTACAACAAATCAGAATTATTATCATAGGTGCTTTTGAGGCATGGAGAAAACGTCTGTCTTTGAGTGGAGTTATAATCACATTCCCTGATATATAGGAGGCCTGACTTCAAGAGGAGAAGGGGATTCAGTGCCTCACCAAACAACACTCCCTGCCCCTTCTTCCTTCTCACTTCCGAAAAATCATCACGTCCAGTGAAATGAAGTTAGACCGTTAGGGAACAAATTCATCCCAGATATAACTCAGCGAAATTGCTGTGGGGCCAGGTTTGGTTTAATGTGCCTGTATTGGTCTTGTTGCTGAAGTCCTTGCA
Source organism: Gavia stellata (assembly GCF_030936135.1). Classification (NCBI taxonomy): domain Eukaryota; kingdom Metazoa; phylum Chordata; class Aves; order Gaviiformes; family Gaviidae; genus Gavia; species Gavia stellata. Next base: position 4,175,423 of record NC_082610.1, read on the forward strand.
CATCCCGGCTTCCTACTGTGCTCTCTAGGACTGATTTTGTGGGAATAGTCACTGTATCAGACTGAAGAGGATGACCTGATTAATTCTGGCTCTCCGGGGCTTTGGATGTATTTGAACAGGACCACAGCTCTGAGTACACACTCTTGTGAGTTTGAAGCAAAACTTTGGTGGCAAATCTGTTCCCTTCTTTTTGTAGTATATCTTCGTCTTCTACTGGCCCATTCTCTGTCTGTTAAACGAAAGATATTTCCAATGGAGCTGTAACTTGTCATAAAGGCAACATCATTTAGCCACTGACAAGAAAAGCGTACAGTGCTCTATGGATACCACTTTTGACTGAGAAGCTGATGATCTATAATTACTCTTTTCTGGAGAAGCTAGAGGCTTTCCTCAGTGTTTTCACAAACACATTGCATAAACGAAGTCCAGGGGCATTACTCCCTAGGTCAAGCTAGAAATGAAAATGCAACCTACTGGCAAAGAAACTTGCAATTATTCATTTCTGCTGCAGGATGCATGTTTGCTGAAAAAAATAATCACAGTGCAAGATTATTTTAAAGAAGAAGTCATCATCCACAATAATCCAGCAACATTGCACATTTCTGTGTTAAGGTAAATCCAAAACAAAAGTGAGAAAAAATGAGGATCTCAGCCTTCATAAAGAGGCCAGATTGCAATTGCCTTGGGTACTGAAATATATTAATTAAATTAAATGTTTGGATTATGTGCCTACATTTTCAAACTTTTGTTGATTTAGTGTGAATAAGGTGCTGGGGAGCTACTGTACCAAATATGTTCCAGAAAATCAATAAGCTGCTTCTATACCAGAATTACAAAGGATTTCATAGCACACAGAAAAGATGGGGTGGATTAAGCATTTCCAAAGTATGAAATAATGACTGACAGTGAGGAAAAAATGCATTTAGGCCATTTGAAGCTGACTGGACTTTTGTGAGCTTTAGAGTAGACTTAATCAGAAGATATCATTTGACTGTGAAAGCTTGAAGTCAATTCCAGGCTAAGTATTGCTCCCAGGAATGCATTGACTGATAGCAATAGTTAAGAAAGCATTAGATAACAGAATGGTGAGAGATACTTGAAATTAGTTGTCTGGCTGTGTCCATTGGAAAGAACCACCTATAACACATGCAACAACACATTACGGTAGCAACAATCTCTCCGGCGCGTTGACCTTCCTTAGCAGAGCAGTTTTAGAAGAGGAACCACTCCGGAAGTGGTTCATTTGAAAAATCTTTAAGTATCTGATGCATTTGGATCCTGCTAATTCACTGGGGACTATTATATTGTATTATTATCTGGGAAGAGCCTCTGTGAATGCTCGTCCCGTCGTATGACATCCTGTCAGTGGGCGCACGCAGCGGGAGCTGTGGAATCTCAATTCTGTGCTCATTCACAGCCCAGGGCAAAATATTGTCACCTTTATGCCTCTTGGATTGCAGAAGCAGCTGGGAAGCAGAGCAGTCCTTGACATATGGTGGGGTAACCTCTCCTTCTTAGGCAGGTTTTTTAACTTGTGCTGTGCTGATAAGGCTCTTTATAGAACTACCCCGTGCTCGAATAACCGCATATCGCAGTGTACTATGTCTTCACTTCTGCCTTCCCTCATTTGCCTGACATACGCATCTCTACCAGAAACAAGAGAAAGGACTGGACTGTTCTGCTGGCCGTCTGCCACGGGGGAAGTAAAGGCTTTCGTTTTGCTCTCACTTCTGGGATGACATGCAGGAACTACAGCAGAAATCAGAAACCAAAGGAATTAGCGCTAACATCTCTAGCTCTGCTTGGGACCTCACTTCCCTCAGAGTATTTACAGCCTCTCTGACTCTTCCACTTCCAACTTCAGAGAAAAGGGGAAGAGACATACAAATCTCTTCTCAAAAGTAATATTGAATCACATTCACGTAATGCCTACTCCCAAACCTGCAGGAGATCCCAAAGATCCCCCAAAGGAAGAAAAAAGTCTCTAAAGTTTCTGTACTATTTTCCTCTTTCTGCAATGACTTACGCATCCAAAGATTTCGCCATGATGTTCTGTAGATATCCTGAAGTTATTCTACTTTTGAGCAGATGTCTCTTCATTCTCGACACATCTAGTTCATCACATTTGGACCCTCAATCAGCCTTGAGTGACTCACCTATGTAATTTTTCCTTTGATGTCCGCTGCAAGGTAGACTGCTATGACCGTCTTCTACTCATGGGTGGCTTCATGCCTATTTCCGATCATTGTTTGTGGCAATCTTCTTTGGTTTCATTTCAGTTGGTTCCAATTATGTTATCGCCTAATTAGGCAGGAGCCCTCTGTTACCTTTTTGGCATGTTCCAGGATCTCTGTATGTTTGACTTTTAAACGTAGGTAGTTATGTTCTTCCAAAACACGTTTGGTTCAGCTTTAGCGTTACAGAAAGCTGAAGTTCTTGTTCTGCAGAAATTACATAGGGACATTGAAAAGTGCAGTGGAAATAAATGATTCATTACAACAGGTGAAAATGCTTTTGCAGTTATGTACTATTTGGTCAGGAGGTATTTTTATTCTACAAGACTTTCCTCCTGCATTTTTTTTCCTATCCCCATAAAAGCAGAAAGTCCTACCCTACCAGGTTTCCTTGTTGAAGGCTCTGTTTATACGGGGAGCGGGTCCAGCACTGGAAGTGATGGTGTGATTTACCCTATAATACATTTGTTCTGCAAATATTTTTTTTTTCTGCAATACGTTTGTAGAAACATGTAGAGACATGTGTCTTTCTATTGAACTTTGGTAAAAAGATGACAATACATGACAAAGTTCAATGACACAGATAAGAACTGAAATGAAAATCACATGTTGCAACTCCTGTATTTTGAAAACAGTGAGATTCATTCGCTCATTTAGCTTTAGCTAAAATTAAGGTACTTAATCTGGGTTAATCATCTAGGCTTTTTTTTTCCCAGAGCCAATGAAGAAATAGGCACTTCCAGAGATCATTTAACCCATATCTCTTAAACAGCTGTTTTGAGATAGGATTGGTACTATCCAGCCCAGATAAGTACTTGGAGGCACTTACCTCTGTCACTGACTACAGAGGAACTTGGACAAATTATGTAGATTGAAAGCTTCCTACAACAAGAAAAGCCATTCCAAAAAAAAATAGTGGCTTCATTTTCATTTTAATTTGATTTGATATGAACCTTTAAACATCAGTTGACAGTAACAATGAAAATAATTCTTTAAAGCTCTCCATCAATTGTTAGGAAATTCTTACGGATAGCTAGCTTTTTCACTGATTTGGAATACCATGTAGTGCAAATGTTTCGCCCTTTCTGCCTCAATTTCTGATCTCCACAAGGGAATAAAAGTACTATAAAAAGGAATAAAAAAGTTGCAAGCATAAATTCCTTACTGCTTGAAAGAAGTTTGTCTTCCTGATGAATAAAATGAATACTTACGATTGTGACTATTATTCAGACTATGGTATAGCAGAAGTAGTAATCATAAACTAGTTTCTCTTTACTGAGATGCAGAACAAAATGAACTAAAAAGGCCTTTCAGATTCATTTCAGACCATAACCTCTGTGTGTGTGGTGGGTGCTCGATACCTTGAAGAATGCATATGTAGCCAGGATGAGTTACATGCACAACTGCTGTGGGGCCCAGGGTTGCAGGGCAGTGAACCGCCTTTGTAGCAGTCATGTAATAACATTGCAGAATTCTGTAGAGGAAAAAAAAATGAGGGTCTTGGATGCCTTAGTATTATTTACCAGGTTTATAATATTGTAAACTTGTGTGATGTTTGAAAGGCCAGAATTTCTCAAATCAGCCCATGATTTGGAGGACGCAGCAGGAGATACCTGCATGGTCCTGGTTTTTATTAATTATTCATCAGCCATGCAGAGAAACCTGGGCTCCTTTCTGGGTGCCTCAAGCTGACCGTCAAAAAAAAAAAAAACTGAAAGCAGTCAAAATCAGTAGTTCCTTTTGAAATGGTTGGTGACATACAATCCCTTGCTCCAGGGAGCTTGTGATGCAAGACCCTGACCATTCAAACACTGAGGGATCAATGTGATTAACTTCAGTACCATAAGCTACACATGATAATAAGTGTAAGCATTTATACAAGTGCAGGCCACCGTCTACAAGATTCTGTATTTTTGTATGAGCTTGTCTATGTGCACGGCTTCACTGAGCTAAGATTGCTCATAAAGAAAAGTTATTTGTGGGAGTGTTTACAGGAGGGAGACGCAAGTGTACAGACAAAAGGATGAAAGTAAACAGGTAGCAAAATACAGACACAGTATTTGAAGTTGGTGGGAACTTTGTTGTTTCAGAGAAATCGCTGGGGTTATGTGTTGCGTAATTGATATTTAATGTGTCCTGTGGGGGATGGATTTTTTTGTTCATTATGAAATCCCATCGGTACCAGTTTTCTCTCTTGAGATCTGAGAAAACTCCTTTAATGCTCAGTTTGGATGGACAGCAGAAAAGTCAGCAGCAATCCCCTAAAGTGCCCCTGAGATGCACAAAGGGTGGAACAACCCAAAATACGTGTCTCTGCTTCTTTCCACCTCTCCTGCTGCACTTGCTGAGTGAGCCCCGGGGAGGAGCCCGCGTGGAAAAAGTCCACGCACGGACCAGAAAAGAAAAAAATCCGTTTGATGCTCAGAGTGGCTGGGGGCGATGCCCTTTTACTGCACACACTTTCCTCCCCCCCAGTCTCCTCGTACAGACGGGGACGGACAGGAGCGGGACCCCCCCGGCAGCAGCTCCCAAGGCGAGGCCAGCGCGCACGCCGGGTGCCAGGCTCCATCTAGTGACACAGCCGGGGACGGCGGGCGGCAATAGAGCCCGGCAGCAGCGCCGGCCGCCCAGAGGCGCCGTACCGGGCCGTGCAAGGGCCGTGCAGGGCCGTACCGGGCCGTACCGGCGCGGCGGGGTCGGCGCGCGGCTGTGCCCCGCCGGCTGCCGCCAACAGGGAACGGCGGCACCGCTGACCGGGCGCTCCCGCCGCCGCCCCTGCCCGGGAGGTGACGGGGGCTTGCGGCTGGTTCCCCTTAGCGAGGCTTAAAGAGCGTTCCCCCGGGGGGGAATTTCTTTCCGAAAAGGGAGAAACAGGACGGGCCAGAGCCGAGCGGCGGCGGAGGGCGCGGGCAGCCGCGGCCCCCACTGGGCTCCCCCGCCGCCGCCTCGCCGCTGGGTGCCTTTGGGTCCACACACGCCCACCCCCGGGCCCCCTCCCGGCGCTCACGTCAGGGCAGGGGCTGCGGGACCGGCAGTGCCGCCCGGCCCGGCCCGGCCCGGCCCCGGGGGGCAGCGGGGACCGCGGGGGGCCCGGGACCGACGGGGAGAGGCGCGGCCGGAGCCTCGGAGCGGGGGAAAGCTCGGAGGTGCGGGTGGGGAGGGAGCGCCTTCAGGGTGTCCCCTGCGAAATGATGTCATCCGATCAATATTTTCGGGGGGAGTGACCGATCCGACCAATTCCCGCTATGAAATGGGCTCTATATTGGAGCTGGATGCAGCCGAATCGATCGGGCTGATAACGGAGAGCTATAAAAGGCCGGGGGCCGGCTTCGCCCGCGCTCCATCCCCGCCGCGCAGCCAGCGCAGCCAGCGCCCGGCCGCCCCTCCGCGCCCCTCCGCGCCCCTCCGCGCCGCTCCGCTGCCCTCCCGCGGCATGGGGCCGCGCCCCGCCGCCCGCCCCGCCGCCCTGGCGCTGCTGGGTCTCGCCGCCGCCGCCGCCGCCGTGTCGCTGCCGCTGCCCGACGCCGGTCCGCACGTTAACTACGGCTGGGGGGAGCCGATCCGGCTGCGGCACCTCTACACCGCCAGCAAGCACGGGCTCTTCAGCTGCTTCCTGCGGATCGGCGGCGACGGCCGGGTGGACGCTGCCGGTAGCCAGAGCCCGCAGAGTGAGTACCGGCGGCAGCGGGGCGGGGCGGGACGGGACGGGGCCGCGGAGGTAACGCCGCTCTTCCCTCTGCCCCCGCAGGTCTGCTGGAGATCCGCGCCGTGGCGGTGCGCACCGTGGCCATCAAGGGCGTGCGGAGCTCCCGTTACCTCTGCATGGACGAGGCGGGGCGGCTGCACGGGCAGGTGAGCTGCGCCCACCCCGGCCCCGGGCCCGGGCCCGGCGGCTCTGCCCCCGGTTCGCCTGGCCCGGGGGAGCTCTCCAGCCCGGCCGCGCTGGAAGGGCGGGCGGGACGGAAGGGCTGGCATAGCTTTTATCGCTGCGCTTGGTAACGGGTTAAAAAAGCTCTCAGCACCCCCCCTCCGCCGCCTTTTCTCTCTAGGACCGGTGATTCTTGTCACTGGTCCTGCCTGAAGGGCCGTGGGGATTATTAGAATTCAGCAAGGAACATCATTCAGAGTGCAAAGTATGTGCCGCATGTCCCCTGCCAAGGTACGCGGAAAATACAGTCGGGAGCAAAATCGCGGGTACGTTTGATAAGCCTCATCGGTGGGCGGCTGCGTTTCTGCCGCAGAAAGAGATTAAGTCACGCCATAGAATCGGAATAATTTCTCACTGTTCGGGTCAGGTATTCTGAAAAAACCACGAGATTACTCCTTTGGAAAGGAGATGCGGCCAGGTGGCTGCCGGGCGTACAAGCCCCAGAAACACGGGGTTGCCATCTCTGAGGTAGTACCAAACAGAAACAGGATTTCGAGGGGAAGAAAGCCTCTTCTCCACTGTCCCCCTTCTGACCTGGGATAACAGCACACCTGTGGCACTCCAAGAGGCTGAGGACTTGAGTGACCCGCTGACACCACTTTGTTAGGTCATGCTTCTTCCCTAGGTATGTCAGCTAGTCTTTATCAGCAATATAAACTTGTTTTTTAAGCCACACGGATAAGTTGCCGACTCCAGAATTTGAAGGGTAAGACTCAGCTTCAGTCGGCGTGTGACTTCTTTATGGGAGCCTGAGTTTCACAGAGCGATGGCTTTTTATTATGCCGTAGTAAAGATACAGCTTGAGTCTGCTTTATTTACTCTGGCAAAATTTCTGCTGATTTCAATCGGGAAAGGACTTGGCCCATTCTCAAAACTCCCCGTACCTTTAATAAGAGCAGTACTGATGTAGCGATGGTTTTGACTGCATATATAACATAGGATTATGCCTTTCTTTCTGAATTTCCTTGCTTTCCTGGGCTAGAATCAATCGATGCTGTGATAAGTGCATAGGTTCAGACGATATGGTAGGTCAATTATTAGCTTAATGTTTTAATGTATATCCAAAGCAAAATGATCAATGAAAACAAAGCAGAGCCTGGGTCCTGCTCCCATCGGAGCCACTGGCTAGACTTTAGTGGTCACAGAATTTTAAAATAGCTTTCATAGAACACTGTTTTGAAGGCATATGCATATGCCTTGACAGACACTGCGTTTGTTGGTGTATGTTATTAATTGTAGGGCTTTTTTTCTGAAAATACAATGGTGTGTAGCCATGCCATCGCATCTATACGTTGTGGAGACCTGCTGTCACCTCTCTGCTAACAGGGCAGGCAGCTCTGCAGGCAATTCTTCGCCTTATCAGCGCGACGCTCAGGAGTGGAAGAACGAAAGGGCAAATACGGTGTCCGGGGACTGAACTCGGCAACCACTTGCACTCCTGGAACATGCCCTTTTTTAACACCAGAAAACTGGTGACTAGGGTTGATTTTTGAATGCGCAGTGTGCCGTAGTCTGTAGTTCAGGGGAAATCATGTAACTGCTTAATATACTGACATACTATAAATTCCTCCTGTGAGAAAAATAATCTGGAAATACTTAAAGTGTGTTTGGTACTTGTTTAAAAAAATACACTAGAGACAATCCCAATGAAATGACGAGGGAATGATATAGTTGAGACATGGGGGGTGCAATCAATAAGTGGTGTTTGTAACGTGCACTTGCTCAAGAAGCTTTTTTATTTCATCATCCTTGTTAGTGAGGCTGAGCACTCATAGAAATAAAGGCAGCTAACAATTCACCCATAAATTTGTACCATAGACACATATTTTTCTGACATACAATGCGTGTAGAAGGATAAATACTGCATCATTTTATTTGGAGAAAACACCTTTTTTAAAATTGCTTGATCAGTTTAAAAAGTGCTTTTAAAAGACAACCAAATGCATGCACTTAATTGTACTCCACATTATTGAGAGTGTTTGAGAAAGGACTGAAGAGTACCAAGTACGCTCTCTATTCAGACAGGCAGAGCGTTCACATAAGGACACTTTTATCACTGCAGACTGAGACGTAATCAGCAATTGTCTTTTATTGACCGCGAGTTCCATCACCTGTAGCAGCTGAGCCTGAAATAGCACTGGAGTTGTAAGAAATGCAGTGCTTGTGTAAGGATCTGGAAAGGTCTGACCTGGTGATACAAAACCCTAATATACTATCAGTACAGTGTATGACAAACGTAATTCTACAGGTTCATACCTATGAAAATACATTCTTCTATGCAAAATCTTAACTTGCGCTGCTATTAATTTGACAGTTCTAACTAACGTCTAGTGAGCAAATAACAGTGTGTTAACTGGTCTTTTGTAATTTCAGCAAATGCTGAGTCAAAAAAAGGGCAATTACCTTTTTAGTATTGTTTTACTGATTGGCCATGTTTGCATAAGCGCTGTCTTCGACAGCACTGCCTTTCTACAGACCTGATCCTGAAGCCCTTACGCAGGCAAATCTCTAACAGAGCTGGAGTTTTATACCTGAGGATTGTTGGGTTAGGGCTCATGACTGCAGTTAAGTACTGTCAGCAATTAAGGACAGTTTATCTAAATGAGCACTGTCATCTGAGATTCTTTTTCCCTGTGCTCAGGACAGGGTAAGTGTGGTAGCGTGGAGAAGTACACATCCAGGATTCAAAGCTTATTTAATGTGATGGACATGCGTTAACTTCAGGAATTCTGGATTGGGTCTTTTAACAGCCTCATAACCCAAAATGCTCTAGTAGATTAGAATTAGAATAGAATAGAATTAGAATAGAATAGAATTAGAATAGAATAGAATTAGAATAGAATAGAATAAGGATGGAATGGAATAGAATAGAACAGAATAGAATAGAATAGAACAGAACAGAACAATTTCAGTTGGAAGGGACCTGTAACTATTAGCTAGTCCAACTGCCTGACCACTTCAGGGTGCTTCAGGGCACTTCGTCTCGGTGGCTGTGGTCCATCACTGAAAGAGCGGTCACCAGAGCAATGGGTCCCACCTGCACCCCTGCAGCAGCCAGGCAGAGAGGCAGCGGGCAGCTCACCGGTGTGGATCTGGCAGCGGGGTCTGCAAGGTGCACCAAATTGGGGCACCCATGTCAAGCCAGAGGGACACCCCCACTGACAGCAGAGGGAGAAGGGCTGGTGGCATCAGAGGTTTATGTTGTGGCTGAATACAACAAGTCTGGTGGGTGTATTTGTAATTCTTGTTACTCCTTGCTGTACAGCTCAGGTATTCCACTGAGGATTGTTCCTTTGAAGAGGAGATTCGTCCAGACGGCTACAATGTATATAAATCAAAAAAATACGGAATATCGGTGTCTTTGAGTAGTGCCAAGCAAAGACAACAGTTCAAAGGAAAAGATTTTCTTCCGCTATCTCATTTCTTACCTATGATCAACACTGTGCCCGTGGAGTCAACAGACTTTGGTGAATACGGCGATTACAGCCAGGCCTTTGAACCAGAGGTGTACTCCTCGCCTCTCGAAACGGACAGCATGGACCCCTTCGGCATCACCTCCAAACTGTCGCCGGTGAAGAGCCCCAGCTTTCAGAAATGACTCTGATCACACACACGTGTTTTTAAAGAAATATTGCAGAATACCGCAGGTTTTTTAGCTTTTCATGTAGTGATATTTCAAACTTTTTTGTGTATTTCAGCCTGGAGCCAGCCTTTTTCTTGCCATGTGTTGTACCTGTAAGAGATGAGTGCCCAGAGGCTATTCTATAGTCTAAAGAATTGCCTATCCATAGTTTTACTTGGAAAAGAAGGATTAAATAAGAAAAGCTTAGCAGCTTAATCAGAGTTCCTCCATTACCATGGTGATGATAACATAATTGTAATTTTTCCACATCAACTTCATTACCACACATGTTCACCTGTTATTTCTGCTCATAGGAGCAAAGGCAGGAAACCTTTTCCTCTTCAGAGGCCTTAAAGACAAACATTTGGAACAAAACACGATTAAGGAAAACCTAGCAAATGTGGTTACGGAACTAGAGTTAACGCTGTTTCTTGAAAAGCTGCTGACAATGTTCTGGGAAAACTTTCTATTGAAAGCATACCACTGGAAAAAAAAATTCTGCTTGTATATTGTGCTTTTTCTTCCCTTAGGAAGAAATAAGGGAAGAAAGGGAAAAAATTCTTCCTTCTTTTATTGCTAAAGGGTACTTTGGAAAACTGGATCTTTGATTTCTTGTATAGGCTAATTTATGTTCACTGTGGGATCAGCATCATCCAGCAGAGAGTTCTCATTAACATTAGTGAGAATTCAGTGTGTGGTTGGAAGAGTGCACAGAACTAGCATTTATGTTCATCAGGTAGGGAATGAGCAGTTCAAATTAGTGTTTAAATTAAGGTTCTGTTGTATATAAGCATGTATGTCATTAGCAAATGGAGAGAAACGCTAAAAATGGATGATGTGTAGGTCAAATCAATTGCAAAACAGGTTTTCGTGTTGAACCTTTAACCATCAGCAATTCTTTCAAGTCCCTTCCAGGCTTGATTGTGCATCCGCGGGAATCAGTGGAGAGACAGTTTAGTGACTTAAATGCCGCAGAACTGGGTCAGCCACGCCGTTCTTCTTGCAGGAAGGTATTATGAATACCTCATGGCCGAAACGCGGATGTCTGATGTCTTCAGTTCTGTTCTCCCGTTGTAACGATTTGACAAAGGAATAACCAAGGTGAAACCAAAGACAAAAAGAAAAAAAAAAAGCAATGTGAGAAAAGGGTTCAGGGATTCTACTCATTTCCAAAGGTTCATTTATAATAGAGATTTCTATACCAAAAAAGCTCTACTGGAAATACTGGTGTTCTTCTGACCTAGCACTTCATTGCCAATGCAATATTTATAATTAATTTATTGAATACATACATCTGTTTATTTTGTTACTGTTATTTATGCTCAAAATTCTATTTATATACTCTTGAAGGTGGGTTTTTTAGTTGTAACAAATTTTGTGAAGTTTTGTAATCATGAAATTTTAGCAAATGATAGCTTTTTAAATTTCTGTGCATTATGAGTAGTGTAATGTGTACATTTGCAATTAAAAAAAAATCATCTTCAACACAGAAATTTAGCTGACTCTTTTGTCACTCCTGTAGTCTAGAGACTTCAAGGAGCTTTAGCAAACTGTGGCATCTGGCTCTGCAGCGGCCGTGTGAAGATTGAGTCCCTTGTGAAGGTGGCGTAGTTGAGGTACAACAGACAAGGACACAAGAGTTTTCCCAAAGGGGTTTTCCCAAAGCTAGGCAGCGAACGCCAAGGCTGGAAGTCGAGTCTGTCTGCTGCCAGTTACTGATGAGCTCCATATGAAACAGCAAGTCTAAGAAAAGTATCTCTGTTATGGAAGGGTTTTGGAAACATATAATCAAATTTTGACCTTGGGATATGTGAAAGTCACTCCATTTAGACCTACGTTATTATTCTCTTGATAGAATAAATGAGTGAAGCTCAGCTTTAAGCTCTGTGTGTCCTGATGTTTTCCTCCCATTCCTCATCATTCAATCATAGAATATATTCATAGAATCGTTTAGGTTGGAAAAGGCCCTTAAGATCACCGAGTCCAACCATAAACGTAACATTGCCAAGTCCAGCACTAAACCATGTCCCTAAGCACCACGTCTACACAGCTTTTAAATACCTCCAAGGATGGTGACCCAACCACTTCCCTGGGCAGCCTGTTCCAATGCCTGGCAACCCTTTCAGTGAAGAAATTTTTCCTAATATCCAGCCTGAACCTCCCCTGGCACAACTTGGGGCCATTTCCTCTTGTCCTGTCACTCGTCACTTGGGAGAAGGGACCAACACCCACCTCCCCACAACCCCCTTTCAGGTAGTTGCAGATCTAGGCTGGTGAGTGCTGCCTGTAGGCATCATCAGTTATACTTCATCTGCAATAAAGCAGCCGTGGATTTGCATCTATTTTATAAAACATCCCTTCCATATTCCATTGATGTCATTAAACCCTGCCGTTCGCATTGCTCGCAGCCATCGAGGTGCTGGACACCGAATGGAGTGCTAACCCCCACCTGCTCGGAGGTGATTCCTCGGGGAGATGGAAAAATTCCCTATCAGGTGTGGTTTCTGTGATTCTTCTTCGGCTGCGCAAAATCCACCTGCAAAATGCAAAAAATCCTGTGGGTGGAAGGCTGCTCCCTTTTAAAAATGGGAACTGTAGTCAACAGTACAGCCGGGGAGAAAACTGGTGATTTTTGCCCGAAAAAGCTGTTGATTTCTGGCAGGAAAAGAGACTGAACGTTTCTGTTTGGAAATGCTGTGAGTCACAGGAATTGCAGATTTCTTGGCCGGCAAACATCTCCCATGGTGTTTCCCATTCTCCTTTGTGCTGAGCCACTGCCACACATCCGGAGGGTTCCCGCTCCTCATGTACCAGGAGATGTAGTCCTGATTTTCAAGCTGTTTTATTCCAAAAGCTTTCAGGCTCAGGGCATTCTGTTTTCCTGGGTTTCATTTCCAGTTTTGATCAGACACTGTATTTTCTTTGAACATTAGATACCTTTCAAAACCCTTTTGTAAAAAATAATAAAACAGAAAACAAAATAAAATAAATATGAACTTTTAAAGTTTGGTCAAAAATCCACTTTTACTTTTCTGCTAAAAAAATGCACAGTTTTGGCAGCAAATAACAGAGTTCAGAGGGTACACTGTTTAATTTAACCAGTGAGAGGTTTTTTAAGTAGATGTAACGTTGCTCGTGAACGTTGCTCAAGAGCGCGAAGATGAGCAACCCTACATTGGCAAACAGCATCTTGAGCTCTCCAGTGACCCTCTTTGCTGACACCTTTGGATTTGCATCTTCCACCAGCAGCACAATGTTTCTTACTGCAACAGCATGGTTAGAGGTTGGCTCAATATTTGTTCAGACGGAGGGAAGAATGCCAGGAGCTGAATTACCCACACCGCTTCCTGCAGCACTTCAGTTTTCCTTGGAGGTTTCCCATCCAAGCTCTGACCAGACCTGGCTGTTTTGCTTATAAACTCTGACAAGATCATAGCTTGGGGTGGAAGGATTACTGGAAAATGCTTTCCTTACCGTCAGACACCTGACTCGGTCAGGAACTTGGTGTGCAAAACCTCGAAACACCATTGCCTTTGGTTCTGTGGGAATGTAAACACCACCACCACCATTCCTGATATACGTCCCCAGTTGATCATAGTTTCTCAAAGACAGTAGGACAATTGCAGCGCTTTCATTTGCAATAGTACATTTTACAGCCCTAAAAGGTTTTTAAAGGTCAGGTGTCAAATGCCTCCTTGTGAAGTCTCAGTTAGAAGCTATGATGTGCAAATACGAGTTGTTAGAGCAGTGGGAAGGCTGCAGGAAAGGAGGTACTGGGCATCTCCATTTCCACTTTGAGGAAGTGTAAAAAGCTATAAATCCTTTATTCAAGAGCCATAATATCAACTTTACCTCTGCTCAAAGCACCGCAACTATGTTCGTGGAAAATTTGGGACCACTCTTTCTACTCTGCCAGTGGACTTTTTGTATGAATGGAGAATGACACGATAAATTAAATAAAGGTACTTTCTTTCCCCAAAAATGTATGGAAGCCAACCCTCCTTTCGAGCAGCATCAGACGTGATGAACGCAGAGACACGTTTCTCTTGGAAGCAAATGGGAGTGCAGAAAAGACATCATTAGGACTCTGAATTCGGGGTGAGTTTGTGACAGTCTAGGCACACAGCACGTTTATCAGGAACGTTGATTGTTGAAGGTACGTAAGAATGCCCCCAAATAAGGCTAGGGTTTTGTAGTCCTCTTGCCAGGACGTTTTTATATTTTCAGCATTTTTAATCAATCCCACTATCTACTGAGATCAAAGAACTTGTTTTTCGTTAACTTCCAAAGCAAGATGTAAATTGTAGCTATTAGCTTAGAGGAAACCTTCAAAGACACCTTATATTTCCTCTGACATCAGTGAACAATACGTGTTTGCTTGTGATTGGGTGGTTGTAGGGCAGGTAGGTGTTCACACCTGGCAAACCTTCCATGTTTTCATGTGAGATCCGGTGATATCTGCACTTTAAATTAATGCAGAAAACGAGCTGGCCGACTGACTACAGTCGCTCTATAGAAATCAGTAAAACCTGCTGCGATGGAGCATTCTTAATAACGGTGATTGCTGCATCTGGTTAGCTAAACCTTTAGTGGCATGACTTTATTTTCACTCGAATGTAGTTTTATTTTTTCTTTAGACACATCTCTGGATTTTAAAGCTGTCTTTTCGAGTCCTCTGCCCGCCTGTGTTTGACTGGGGGGTAACAGACCCCCCTACTCCTGGATTGACAGACTACTTTGGTGTGCCCAGAGCCACATTTTCATTGAGTGTGAGTATCTGGAAAAAACCAGTGCAAGTTAACATTAAAATATATGCTTAGAAATAAGTATTTTACCAGTGTCGATCTGTAATAATAAATAAATATTGTAACAAAGCGGTCTAGAATGGCATACTAAAGTTTGGGTTGGGTATGTACATGGGAAATATTTCCATTTTGGGTATATACATCAGAAATACACTACTTGAAGGTGAGAACAGACTCGGGTCGGTGCAAGCTTGGGTCAGAACCCAGGACGTGGGCTGGGAACCAGCCTCCCCCCCCGCTCTTCGCACCCCGGCTCCGTCTGCGGGAACCGGCAGCTGGGCTGGCTGCTGAGCAAGCACGGAGAGAAGGTCAAGAAACCCGAGAAACGAATTTACGGTCGGTAATTCCTTCCCCGTACTACAGCTCCTGACGGGTCCATGGGAAAAAGACCAACACCGGTCCTTTCGCCGTTACCGCCACTTTCCCCCCGCCACCTCCAGCTCACGCCCCGATTCCCGGCGGGGCGCTGAGGTTTCCCTACAGCCACGCCAGCCCCCAGCGACACCAGCGCCGGGCTCGCTGGCGGAGGGGCCCAGGGGCGGCCCCGGTGCCCCGGCCCGGTGCGCGTGTCCCCCCCCGCCCCTCCGGCCGCGGCCCCCCCCGGCGGCGCTCTGGCGCCCCCTCGTGCGCACACGCAGCGCCACCGCCCACGGGCGCTGCTCCCGCCCCGGCGGCGGCGGAGGGGCGGGGTGATGCCGAAGAGGGCGTGGCCATTGCCTCATCAGGCTCCGCCCCCTCACTGCTCCAGACCCGTCCGAAGGGAGGGTGGGGGGGTGCTTACGCGCCTGCGCACTGGCACCACGCTGACCGCGGCCCCTCCGGCTTGCCGTCCTTTCCCGGCATGCCGAGCGGTCGGGGTATGGCGGCGCGATGGCGGCCGCGTCTCCGAGCTCGGACATGTTTGATGAGATCGTGATGGCCGACGAGAGGTGGGGCTGGTGGGGGAGCCTTGACCGGGGCCTGGGGCCCTCGGGGAGCAGGCGGGGCCGGAGCGGGAGTCCTCGCTTGCCGCGGGTAACCGTCGGCCTAGGGGGAGGGAGGGGAGCCCTGGGCCCGGGCCTGAGCCTGAGCCTGAGCCTGAGCCTGAGCCTGGGCTTGGGCTTCCACAGTCGGCAGTAGGGGCTGAGAAGGAAAAAGTGAGGGGCGAAGGGCGGATGATGAGCCTGGGGAAGGGGTGAGGCAGGAGAAGGGTGGGGAAATTCTTCTCTTTGCTCTTGAGCGACCGACCTGCTCGATCTCGGCTCTTCCACCGTGTGGAAACTTGACCCGGAGTTTTGAACTTGTCGTTAGCGGTGTTATTCTGGTGCAAGTACTGAGCTGGATTGCAGAGTGCGTTGTTCTTGGCAAATTATTATGAACTTGTTTGAAGAGGTCATTGTTCATAATTGCATCTTAATTTAAGTCAATGTTACATGATATTTTTAAATACGGTCAGTTGCATTTCTGAGATGATATAGCATGTTTTTGTTTCTGTGAGTTGCTTGTGTGCGGCGTGATTTTGATATGAAATGAAAAAAATCATACTTCTGTCTTTACAGGTTTCATGGTGAGGGGTATCAGGAAGGGTATGCTGAAGGCAGTCACGTTGGAGTTGTTGAGGGAAGGAGGTATGGATTGCTCCATGGTGCCAAGATCGGGTCTGAGGTAAATGGGAAAATACTTTGGAATCATAATGTTTTTGTCATTAGAAAATTACTGTAAGACAGAAACTGTTAGGCAAAGCCCAATATGCTGGTACTCTGAGGCCTGCTATGTTACACTGCTTTGTATGTGTCCAAGGGGACCTATAAAACTAGTTTAAAGGTCGTATTTTGATTTGAATAGTTAAATAGATGGCTTTATTTGCTATATGGTATTTTGATTAGTTTTTTTGCTGAAAGTGAAGATAAGAAGAAACAAATAAACTAAAACAAGCTTGCTCAGAAAAAAATGATGATGGACTGTACATTTATTTTGGTAACCCAAAACTGTAGCTAAAGGCCCTGCTGTACCATCTCCTGTGGCTCAGCATTAGGGAAAAACATGGAACATTGAGACACCTTGGGTGGAGAACCCTAAAGGGGCAATTCTGGGTGTCTCTGTTGCCCTTTTTGTTGTTTCTAGTACTGGGAGAGTTTGTTGGTTGACGCACTGTTGTTCTTTAGTACATGGAGTCAGTTCTGTGTGTTGGCACACTCATGCAATGGCATACTGGAATCAGTAAGCCTTCCTAGAAATTCAAGGACTGGAGAGCGGTGGTGAGGCACCTTAACTTGTCTCATAAGTCCAGTTCAAGTTTATCATAACATGGAGCGTGTTCGGTGCTGTATAAAGTACTTACAGTATTTTTGGACCTGAACTGGATTTTTTCAGCTTTGATGGGAAGCTGTACTACAGAATTCATGGCAGGCCTTATTTCAAGTACAGCCACAAATCTAAATCTATTGAAGCCCTTTGGGTAATTTGGCAATTGCCCTTTTGATATTTTCAGGTTTCAGAAAGTTAATTACCTACAGAAAGAACGGTAGCAATGGTATTAATCCATTTTGAAGTGAAAAAGGTAAATTGTCAAATTGTGAAAGGATGGTTATCATAAAATTTTGGTTTGCATTTGGGTGTGATACAGAGATGTACAGTGATGAAATATTTTCCTACTTATGCTACAACTATGTAGTTACAAGATGAGGACGTTAAAGAGCAGCCTCTAAAGCTGGATATTTTTATACAAAGTGGTCCTAGATAGACCATAATAGAGAGGTGCTCTAATCCACTTATATTGGGGAAGCTGCAGAGGACAGTAGGATTGTAGACAGCGAGTCACGTTAAATGGGAGAAAGAGTGACTTGGGTAATCTTAGACCTGTCAGCCTATTTTGTGTCTTGGGCAAAATTATGATGCTGATCTGATACTGTCCTTGCTCGATAGAAAATTAAAGTAAGATGTTATAATTAAAGTGTGTCTGTTTCTGGGCACATCCCTCAGGCAGGCTTAGACACTGTATCTGCTTGGGCTTAAGCAGAAGATTGGCACTGTGCCCCTGTGGTGAAACAGTGCTAATTAAGCTAAGAAGTCTGCGGCGAAGTGTTAGGGGCCAGGTGTGTTTTACTATAGTAGCTTGCGTTTACAGCAGTGGTAACTGCTATATGTGTCAGTTGTCTCTAAGCAGTTTTGGGGCGTGCAAATTAAATTGCTGTCAACGAAAAATTAACTGGAAGCATCACTTCAGATACGTTTGAGTAGTTAATGGGACGTTAAGTCCCAAACCCATGTTTGGGCCTTAAAAAGAACCTCCACTGTGTACTTTAACAAACATAACTAACAGAAGACTGGAACTGCCAAACACTCCCACTCTACTCTGAAGTGGTTTGCAGGCCACAGGAGCTTACAAGTCCAACAATGTTTTGTAAGTTTAAATGGCAGGTGCATGCACATGCACACATATGGACCACAGAGGGATTAGGCTGTAATTTTGGACTTAAAAGCTAGCTGACTTTTGAGAAATTGTTTCAGGTGTCTGCATTGTTTTTCTGTAAACACTAAGTCACTTTTGAAAGGGACTCCAGCTGACTTATCCAGTTGCTGCATTGAAGAACTTACCTATATTTCTATTTCATTTGGAGCCCAAAGTTGTAACGAAAAGTTCTGGCAGCAAGGCTAGCTTAGTCAGCTCCTTGTGCTTCTTTCTGATTCCATGCTACTCTCTTGAGTTAGGCTGGTAAAATTGTGTATTAACTCAGAAAAAAGTGCGATTTCCTCTCTGGTTGACTTGGTAGCTCCCTCAGTCCAGCTGGTATACCTTTTTGTAGGGCTGTGCGTGGGCTGCTTAAACTGACAGTGCTGCAAAAACAAATACTTACCAAAACATCTTAACTAGGTTGTTTTCTAACTGTCTCCCTACTACCACACTTCAATAAATTCGGGGCTTCAAAGCATATGAAGTATGGCTAGTGTTTTGCAGCATTGGTTTTTATGCTGCATTTTAAATATTTTGTTCTCTGATGCGAAATAGATTCTTAGAAGAAGTTGTCTGACTCTTGTACTGTGTAACACAGATAGCCCTCGTTTATCCTACCCTAATTTACTGAACTTTCCAGCATAGAAACATATTTGTATACCCAGTGATTTGTTTCCTGAAGAATGGGATACAATGTAATGCTTTTTTTTTTTTTACTATATATACTACATGTATTTTTTTCCTCTCATGACATTCTGATAAATTTGCAGATTGGCTGCTACCTTGGGTTTGCACTGACATGGCAGTGTCTACTCCAGAAATGCACGGATAAAACGAACAGGTAAGGTTAAAAAAAAATTACTGTTCCTTTAATACTGTTTCAAATTATGGTGTCCAGTTTTGCCTCTTTCCCAATACAAAAAAAATACTGAAAACCAGAAGAAAAGTGAGCAGAGGGCCACTAGGGTGGTATCATATGCTGGACCATGTGATACTGAAAAGAGGATAAGGGAACTTGGTTTCTCCAGCCTGGAGAAGAGAAGACAAGACAAGGGAGATACCTAGCTGTACCATATAAGGGGAAGTTCTAGATAAGGTGGAGACACGTTCCTTGCAGACATGCACAGTGAAAGGACAATAGGCAACTTTCACAATGTGAAACAAGTTGAGTTCTAACGGGGCATGAGGAGAAGTTTCTTTCCAGTGCAAGCACCTAAGCGCTGGGACAAGTTGTCCAGAGAAACTGTAAAAGCTCCATATTTGTAGATTTTCAAAATCTGGTTGGAGATAGCCCTGAGCAACCTTACCTGGCTTTGAAGTTAGTCCAGCTTCCGCAGAAAGTGGACTAGATGACCTCTAACTGTCCCTTCCAACCTACATTTTTCTATGACTTTCATTCTTTTCTCCATAATTTTTTTTCTGTCCAGTTTTGATTAATTTATCTGATAATTGCCACCATACTGTCAGCCATTTTGATAGTGTTCTGGTGAGCTTTTTTTAATTGCATTTCTTTATTTCGCTGCCATCTAATCAATATTTCTGAAGATTCTTGTATATTTCTCAACAGGTAAGTTAAAAGGGAAACCTTAACTTTTTCAGTTGTGCTACAGCTTAATTTCTGATTATGGCTTAAATATGTATGAAATATACGCTCTCAGTGAGCTGAATGGGAGAAGCTGAATTAAAGAAGGATGGAGGGCTGGGTTCTACACTCAGAATTATTATGTAAAAGTGTTAGTATGATTTTCGTATTGATGGATTGAAAAAACTTCTGTAGTAGGCTCATTGGTTTTTCTGTTCTGGTTTTTTTTTGTTGTTGTAGCAAAAAGATAAGGGCTCTGGATTCATTAATAGGGATGATTCAGAAATTCCCCTATGAAGACCCCACTTACGATAAACTGCAAGAAGATCTGGAAAAAATCAGGGGAAAATTTAAACAGGTTTGTAGGATTAAGTTGTTATTTTAGCACAAAATAGTATTAATTTCTGAAAAGATTTAGTCTCTAAACCTGCTTAAAAACACAGTATTTGTGCAGAGCAATTGTTGTTCTCCTTTTGCAATCATGGTAAAAATACTTGAAATGAAGTGAATTAAGTGAAAATACTTGATAGCAGAAAATTCCCCAACTGATAGCAAATGCAAAATAAAAGAAAAATATTCTTTAAATGAAAATTGAAAATATTATTTGACAATGAATTACAAGTGGGACCAGAAGAAGAGAAATGGAGGAATTGGGAGGTTTTTTGAACATTCTTCTTGGAAAATAGATGCTTTGAAAGACTTTCATGTATTCTTTTTTTAGGTTTGTTCAATGCTAAATATTCAGTCTGATTTTAGAATCAGTACTGAAAGATCTTCACTAACATTTTGAATATAACAGATGAAGATAAACATGGATGACCAAAGAAGAAATATTAAGAGAACAGATAACTGGAAAAGTGTTTATCTACTCTTTTTTTAAACAAAATCAAAGTAGTGAAGAGGTGCTAAATATTAAAGGGGAAAGGGAAAACCATTGAACTCGCAATAGTACTTCTCATATGTCATTTAAGATTTTATTATCTCCAGGTTTTATTTAGGATCACTGAAACACTAGTGTGTAAACCTGTTAAATAGAAATATTTGCTTTAATTCCTCACTAGCCTTGCACTGATAGATTAATTCTTCAAAAGGAAAACATATGCATTTGCAAAGTTTCCTTATTTAAAGAGTGTATGTTACTTAAAAATCTGTGTAGGCAGATCATTCAGTTTACACGATGTGTAGATATTGTCAGTGAAGAAAAATACAATTAATTGCCTGCAGACTTTGCAGTAGGAGCCAGTTTTGTGAAGTCAGAATGCAAAAGAAAAAGATTAAGATACCCGCTCATAAAGTAGCAGCAGCTCAGAACGTGAAATTCGCACTTTCCATGAGTTCTGCAGACTGATGCAGTGTGGGGGGGGGAAAAAAACCCCACCAAACCCAAAAAGCTAACAATTTAAGTGATCAGTGAGAGAAACGTGACTACCAGAAGAGTTGTGATACTGATACTAGTATTTACTAGCACCTTTTATCGAGGAACAGCTTTTTATTTTCCAGTCTTGAAAATACACTCTTTAGTCTCATTCAAAAAAATGGATGCTGTCAGCCAAATGTATTCAACTATGTTAGTTTAAGAGAAATCCAGTCAATTATTTTACCCAAAAAATGTTTTGGGTTGGACTGCTAGATGTCTTTGCATACTATTTGAAATACAGTTATATCATGAATATATACTTTCATCAGTAGTAACGTATGCACGTCTGGCTAAGTCTACACGGTATAGTGTAGCTTCACAAAGACAGGTTTGACTACCATGAGTATCGGAAGCTGTAGCAGGGTAAACGATCTCAGGTGAAGGAAATGTTTTAATATGGACATATCCTTGAACGGCACTACTTTGTGACATCTAGATCTCAATTTTGTTTTACTTGTACAGCATTTTTTATTATACAAGAAAATAAGCAACTTGAATTTTTAAAACGTTCACTGTGTATTCATATCTGGGATATGAAGGACATGCATCCTGCTAAAATTTTTGGATTTTGGACTCTGAAGATAAAAATGTTTTGCTGACTGTATGGAGGGGGTGATGTGCATATGTATAAACTTATTTCAAAATAATTTTTTTACTACTTGTCTGTTTCCTGAGCATGCAGGTATGCCCATTCAGAGGCTTTTCTTAATAACTGGTTGCTGGTGTACTTTTTTGTTTGTTTAATTGTCTTATATGTGTAAGTGTTCAAACAGCTTTGATGCACAGAGTGAGTGTCAGGGCCATCTAGTGGAGGAGGTCGTTGTATTGTGTAAGAAATAGATGATAAGAGTTCACAAATATTTATATAGATAGTTGTTAAAATAGAGAGTTCAGAACATAGGTACACATGATACAGCTCTTCTAATTATGTGGTTAATTTTTTTGAAATAAAGTACTATTGAGGTAGGATTCATTTGTAGCTTGTTTCCTCATTTGAGACCTCGGAAGGGACACGACAGCGTTGATGGTCTCTTCATTTAGGGCAGTTTGAATACAGTTGGCTTTTAATTGTTATGCAGCTAAACTACTGGTAACCAGAACAAGCACCAAACTGCAAGTACCTGAAAATAGAAGTAGAATAAAATAGCATACCCTGTATCTCAGTAAATAGATAGGCACAAAACAAAAAGATCACATACTAGAGAAAAGAAAGCTAATTTGACTTTATAATCACATCAGAGAAATACAAATTTAAAGAAGTTGTCTCTGCATTCACAAATGAGTCTTATTTTTGCAAATCCAAGTATTTACCTGTTTACTTCAAATTAATGAAAGGTACTAGATACTCACCTGTGATTAACTTTGACTCAAAATATTTTTTGTTGTGATCCATGAATTACACTTTAAATAAACTCACCCTGGATCTTGGTCTAAAAAAGGCAGTTTTGTTGTTCTTCTGAATGATAGTACAAAGAGAAGTAAACACTTGAGGTCTAAGTATTCACATTTTAAAATGGAGCCTTTTTTGGAATCTTTGTACATGGTTTACAAAAATGTATGTAAAAGCAAGGGAAGGGATGTGAGAGCTCGGAGTATCTGTGAAGCATTTGATTAATAGAAGTGTATGATATATAAGTTATATGCAAAGTAGTACTCTAGAAATTGTATCAAAACAAAATTATTTTTGTTCGACTAAGGAAGGATCTTTGCAGATCAAGCGGTCAGTGACTTATTTTGAAAATTGGTTTGGTGGCTCATTTTCCTGTATTTCTTTGATTTTATTTATAACAAATTAATATTATTAGACTAAATTATTATATAAATATATATGTATATACACATATTTAACTATAAAGATTGTAGCCACCAGGATTTCAGACTGGGAAATGCCAGGTTCAGGGTTGCCTATTAGGTCTTTAATTTAGCTCCATTTGTGTGTACATACTGATGGAGTCTCTGGTTCCACGAGTCTGTGGTTTTCTGAATATCTTCTTTCTCGTGTCTTGTATGGGCCTGATGGTGTTTATTAAATGAGGTATGGTTAAAAATTCTGTTGGATATGTAGTCGTATACTTTCTTCAGTGCCAACTTTTTAAACTGTTTTCTGCAATAGAGTTGTGGGGTTTTCTGTGATGTTCAGGGCTGTAACAGTGGAGCCTTCACAGCATACTGTAAAGGTATTTTTATCCCTTATTTACAGCTAAGGAGTTAAAGCCCAGATTACGTCAAGAATATTGATTTGCCTTAAACAATGTGAGTCTAATGTGACTCATTCCAAATGATTTTGCGTTTTGAGTGCTTAAATACTTCAGAATGTGCTTCTTGCCAACATCAAGAGTGGCTGAATGCCTAGTTTTTTTGCATGTTTGTATTTTTGTCTGTGTTTCTTAGATCAGTGACCTAGAAAATGAGGGACATTACAGTTAGCAAACACCTGTGAAAGGTGTGTGCTTAAGCCAACTAGAATGCTACTGGGGAAAAAAAAATCCATCAAAATTTTTGAAAACTATTATTCAGTTTTGTGAGATATAAGCATATGGTTTCTCTTCTTTTGACAGCTTTCCTGTTAGGTTAACATCTTCCTAAAATCTGTAACAAATGAAAACAAATTCTTAGACATGGCTTCAGTAGTTTCACACCCTGCTTACTCATCCTGTGTCTTGAATGGTCAGGACTCTGGTGGAAGCAAGTGTTACAGTGTAATTACATACCCTATCAGAAGATCTGTGCACAGAGAGGCTGAATAAAGCCTCTGTGGACCACGGTCATTCAGGCATTTCCTGGTCTGAATGCTTGACTGTGCAGCTTAAGTATTGCTTTAAAGACTGGGTGGAGAAGATACGGAAAAAATGCCATCTTGTGCATTATAATATTCGTTATTAATAAAGTAGGACATAGAGATTGTGGCTTTGTGCTATATCGTCAAACAGGTTTGAAATTTTGCAGAAGTATTTAATCTGTTATGAACAGTTAAGATGGAGAATTTCTGCTAAAATTATTGAAGTTGCTAAGACTTAAAAATATATCGCTGTATTCACCACCTCTAGTTATTGTTCAGTAGTTAGGGAGGAATGTTTGGAACATTTAACTTACAAAACTTCTGACTTGCCTGGGCTGCGTTCTAGCTTGTTTTGTTTCTTCATAATCATCTCTCAGCTGAAACTGTGGCATACAGAATCTTATTAAAAGGAGGATACAAAGCTAATTACTGCTAGTGTACTGAAGTCATTGCAGTCCAGAAAAGTTGTAATTTTTCTTTCTATGATATGTGATAAGAATTAGTGAGTTTTGAGGCATCAGCAGAGAAAGGTAAACTCTGACTACAGTGAGTTCATTCCCTGCAGAATTGCATGCTGATTCAATACTGTCTTGTAGCCATGGGATCATCAGCTGCTAGTACCAAATCAGCCATCACTAGAATATGTAAATCTGACTTTGTAGGTTGGCTGTGTCATTGTACTACATCAGTATAGGGAAAAAAAATAGGATGGAGTTTGTTAAAGCTTCCTAGTAAAATTCATGAGTAAAACACTTGTTCTATCTTCATTAAGCAACATACTTTTTTCCATTTGTTGTAAACTGTAATGTGAAGGGGCTCAATTTCAGTTTTGAATGAACAGCTGTAATCAACAGAAATGGGGGAAATAGATTAGGAAAAATCTGGGTATGCAGTTGTTCGCTTAAAAATCAGCCCTGTAGGAGTAGTCTGGCTCATTCAAATCCTATTATGTTTTTCTGAAACAAGGTTGTGATAATTTACATGTGGATGTGTAAGGAAGTTCTGGCTTCCTAGTTCGGCATGCCTTGTTTGGTTATGTGACTTTTTGATCCGATTGCTATTGCAATCGGTATGCACATAGAACCTGTGCAAACTCATGTTGCTAGCTTTGTGGATATACGCCATTTAGAGGAAGAAAAATAAAGACTGGTTTAAATACTCTGTTTCTGTAGGATTATTTTTGGTGAGTAAAGTACACATTTTGGTCTCTGTGTCTAGGTTTTCTAGAAAAGTAGCACATTTTTATTGATTATTTTTAAATAGATTACATTGAGATAAAATTAGGATAAAAAAACAGAGTTGTTTTTTCAATGGGTAAAGGTATAACTACACATGACCATAGAAACTTACATATCGCCAGAGAAAATGGTGATCTGGGAAGTGTGAAATGAGTTCTGCAGCTGCAAGTTTTGGTGTCTAGGATTGATGTATAAAGGCCAACTAGAGCAATCTGGTACTGAAGCGCTTCAGTGTGTTCCAGTGTTTGGAATTGCAGAACCAGCTCAGCCTCTGTTGACGTTAAAAATAGTAATAAAAAAGCTTTGTGCACCATTTTGAAAGCAGACTTCTAAGTATATAATTCCATGCACTCAGACTTGAAAATACTGGTTTCCTCAGCAGAGACAAGAAGACATCTTGGAGCTCTTAGATTCTTTGGGATTGTCTAGACTACACTGTGCAATGGGGTGATATCTGGGCTAAAATCAAGCCAGCTTAATGCAGCAGAAAAAGC
The DNA here is from genome assembly GCF_030936135.1 of Gavia stellata. NCBI lineage: Eukaryota > Metazoa > Chordata > Aves > Gaviiformes > Gaviidae > Gavia > Gavia stellata. Next base: position 4,200,955 of record NC_082610.1, read on the forward strand.
ATCCCTATGTTAGAACAAAGCACTGATCTAGCTGATGTACAATGCTGTTATATTTAATAATATATAGTAATATATGTAATATATAGTATGTATAAGCTCTGGTTTAACGCTGCTTATACAGTTAGTTCATTTGTAGCTAACTTGAGTATCTCTTAGGAATATTCACAGTGTGATGCCAGTCTTAATCACAGGAGTGTTTATTCCCTAAGTGTAATAGTTGCATTCTTGCAGCATTTTTCATCCTAAGATTCCTTAAGTACTTTGCAACTCCTGAACATACATACAGCTCTACCAAATGATGTAATACTGTGCGGAAGAAAACATAGTCACTAAGCTTATCTGAAACATAGTAAACATAGGAGACTCTGGAAGTCTTTATTAACATAAAGTAGTAGCTGTTCATTCTCATGAAATATATGAAAGGTTAAAAAAAAATTATACATAGTAAGTGTCAGCTGATTCAGAAGTGGCTTGTTATACAATGTTTTTAATTGTTCTATTTCATATACATATGTAGTTAGCCAGTCATACAGCATTCTGTGTTTCTGTTCTTGGCATGGCAAAATCGCCTACAGAAGATTTCTGACTAGGTATAAGAAAGAGCATATAGCTTTTGTCTTGAAAAATTAGAAAGCTTGGTTGTAGTTGTGCAGAATTTATATGGATGGCATCTGAAATAGTGGCATACTGACTGAAAGAATTTAACTGATACTTGTTTATAATAAAATTACAGAGTTTATTTTAGCAAAATGTTTAGGCAGAAAGAAGACTGATCATTCAGTGTCTGCATCCCGACTCTGCACTAGACAGAATCAACATCACTATTTGTCACTGTGTTTCATTTTTGATTGTTTAGCAGCGTATTTTGCTGCTATATCTCAATGTAATAGTAATTACAATTTTTAACCTTCAGCATCTTCAGGATTCTGGGGAATAATCAACACCGCATGGAATCTTTCTTGGTAGTAGGAACTGTGAGTCAGCAACCCTTTAATTTTTTTAGTTGCAGCTATTGTTCCAGCAGCAAGCTTTACTGCTATTGTCCACTGTTTGTCCAGCTCACGTTTACTGGACTGTGGGAACGGATTAGGGTTTCATGGCTTTTTTTTTCTTCTTGCATAAACTCTTGATCAAAGACATTCCTTGGATGACAAAACACTGTATACTGTGTCACACAGTCCTGACCAGACTACATGAACAGTGGTTTAAAAACACATGCCTACATTGTTCTCTAAACTGGCTTTTTTTTTTTGCAATGTATGTGCAGACATTGAATTTTTGAGACCCCATTTACCTCCTTCAAAAAACACACATACAGAAATTATTGTTAATAAGCACTTGACAGTTTCTGAAATACAAGTGAAAAACAAATGAATATTTGAAATTAAGAATTGATACAATAGTATGTCACTTTTAAGCAGAGCTAGCTGTTACGTCTGCAGTGTATTTCCTTCTTGAGGAGACCACTTGGTCGTGGTGCAGTTAGTCAAGTGCACTGTAAACCTAAAACCACATGGACTTATGGCATCATTTTATGTGTCATATCCGGAACACCTGAGTAAGATGGAGAATTTGAGCACTATTTGGGAATTCATAACCCTGCTTCACCATAGGTACATTGTTAGAACCACATGTTGAGGATCTGGCCCATTATAGTTGTATATCTTGCTCTTCTTTTAAGTTCTCTTATGCAGTAAGATGAGGACAAACTTCAAAAAAATCCAGTAGCATCATTGTTTCTCAAACTAGTGAGAAAGAAACAAATTATGTTAGAGAAAAATGTGGAGAGGTTTTTCCAAGGAGCTTTGCCTTGTGATGTGCCTGAAATTCTCCTTCAGCAGAAGCATGGGAGAAGTGGAAAGAGATCCCTGAAGACACCTTAAGCAGGTTTACAGAGGCATTTAAAAACATGGAGGGCTATTTTTAGGTGATTGGAAACTTGTTTGAGGATGAGAGAACACTTGGGTTTCCACAAACATATGAGGCTTTGCATATACTTGTTTGACTCTGCAGCACTGTTGTTGAGCACTGTTATGCAGAAGTGAAGGCAGATGAACTCTTTCACTTATATTGGAAAGATATTGTCTGTAAGGGAGGAACCTTTCTGATCCTTTGCAGTCCAAGGGTCTCCATGAAAAGAGAAACCTGAAATAATACGTAGCTGATAGATGTATTGTCTAAAAGGAACAAAGTGGTTATAGTGAATGACTGAAACAGCTACAGAAATACTGAGTCAAAAACATGAAATAAATGTATTATGTTTATAAGAAATAATGTTTGCTTTTGAGTAAATAATTGCTGATGCCTTCTGGAAATCTTGGGGGAGATGTTACGTCTGTGCATATCAAAAGAACGTAGCTACATTTAACAGTATACATTTGCTGAAGATCTGCCTTTCATATTTAAAGTAGCCAGCAACCACATGTAAAGAACTATGGCCTGCGGGTGTTCCAGGAGCAAAAAAGCTGTTAAAAAATAATACCCTGTATTCAAACAGTCTATAGTGATAAAATCTAATAAAAGGAGAAATAAAACATCAAAAAGCTCAATTGTCCGTTTCAGACAGTTTGCCATCAGAGTAGTGACTTAGGACACTAGGTCACTCGTTTGGTGCTGGCTCAGGTGAGTTGTCGTAATGCTCTAGTGGTGGCTTAGTGGTCCTTGTTAAATGATTTGCCCATCTCAGCCCAACTCCTTGAAGACTGGTGCTGATGTTACAAATAATAACATCCTTACGGTGGGTAATGTGTTAGCTGTCGTAGGAGACCAAGTATTTATTTAATGGACTACAGCTTGCGGATGGGTTAAGACAAGCATCACAGGGCAGTGAGGTGGGATGGATGAAACAACAAAACCGCACCACTCAGCAACATATAATCTAAAATTTATTTACTTAGCAAGTTGGGAATGGTGAGTGGATAGCAATTTCCATTCTGTGATGCACACACTACTACATGTGCAAATCAAAGCCCTAGACCTTCACCACGTGGACCCAGGAGAAGAGGACTCCTGCTCCAACCAGTCAACATGTCACGTCCTGGCTGGGAGCTTGGCCTGGGCATGTAGCGATTCCTCCTTTGGTTCAGCTTTCTTGATGGTATTAGATATCTGTACCTGGAGCTCTCCAACCCTGAGGGGTTACTTTCTTAACAAGTTATTGCTTTATGTATTTGTCGGCACAAGCAGTCCCAGGTCATTATCTCTGACTTTTTCTGTATGTAAGGCCAGTTACTGGTGGGGAGGAGGTTCCTGTTGTCCTCTGGTCACCCACTCCAAATGTGTTACCAAGTGTGAATTTAGCAACAGTGGCCTAATGAAGTTCTTATTTTGCTTCTTTGTTTTCCAGTTCATGCCAGAGTAGTCAGAGCTGAGCAGATGTAGTCGAGGTCTCATTTGACTGGGCAGTGTTTGGCTTTCAGGTAGACTTCACCCCTTGACAGATATGTTAGCAGGGAGGATTGTACTGTGACTGTCCATTAGCATATATTTTGAATATGATGGGAATATAATTTTCTACTGCAGTCTTCAAGTGAGTGGACAGACTGGTATTCTGGTTTTGAGATGGATCACTATGTGTTTCTTTTTAATCTGAAATAAACACTAATTGTTGTGTTTCTTCAAGGATATTATCATAAATAAGAAAAGTAACATAAGCCATAATTAAAATGAGGAGAGATGAAATCCACACAGATGGATTTTTTTTCCTACTGTGTAAGAGCAGCCACTAAGCACAGCCACTAAAACTCCTGTGGCCAGAGAGGCAACTTGAGAAAAGGGAACCTGTTATTGCATGGGTCTGCGTATGGTAGTGACTGCTCCCTGAAAGCTTGGGGCTATTCTGTGAAGGAATTGATGCTCTGAAGACCATGTTAAAAGCAGCTTCAGGAGTTCAGTAGAAGTGGCGGTGTTTACCCCACGAGCAGATCTATTGCCCGCAGACTGTGGGTGGTGTTTCTGCATCAGCAGGGCCCACGCAGAGCGAAAATGCTGCCTGTGTGCCTTATTCCTGATTTGCTGTGAGCACACAGTCTTTCTGCCAGTAGTTCCCTCTTCAGATAAGAGCCCTCAGGAAAATGATGGCTGTGAATACTTAGTAACTTCCCTGAAAGATGAGACTTTTTAATACATGGTCTTCACACAGGCAAAAAGTAGGACAGATCTAAGTAGGGCTCTGCAGATGCTAATGGGATTGGCAAGAAACTATTTCTGTTCTCCTTTAATGTCTATGACATTTAAGAAACAAAAGGGTAGGTTCTGCCTTGCTCCTAAATTTGTACTCCTTGAGCCTATAGAACAAAATCAGAAGTCTGGCAAGTGTCACATTATCAGTGCAATCCAGTTGACTAATTTGCAATCCTTTTCTCATCATTTGATTAGAATATTGTGTGAAACTTAGTCAAAAGCCAGATGGGAATCTATGTTTGCCATGCCAATGCAATTACTATTATCAATTATATTTGTGGGATCATAAAAATACCATACTTGTCTGAAGAGATACATTTCCCATAGAACGATGCTGGCAGGAATTCATTAAAATGCCATCATTTATAGCTTTACTGCCTTTGTCCTATGGTAGCTTTTCAATGACATTGCCAGGAATCTTTATCAGAGTATCTAGCCCACATGCCTGGGTCATTCCTATGACTCCTTTGAAATAATAGCTCCAAGCTTCACTTTCTCCTGTGTCTTCTGGAGTTTTCTATCACTTAAAATGCCAGATACGCTTGAATGTAAGTGGATTCCAAGTTTTTACATTTAACAGATCTTGTTTATTCTTTAATAAAGAGTAGGTGAGTTTAAGTGTTCATAAAACGTCCAAGCTTGTCAATCAGTCTGGATTCAGCAATGGAATTGAGGAGGTCTTTTGGAGGTTTTTCTGAGTTCACATCTCAATCTGATGTAAGAAAATACAGTATTTTTCCCTTTAATAAGCTACAGCGTAGCCTAGCTGAACATGCATATTTTTTACAGCCTATAGTAAATTGTTTTTCTTGCTACATTCTTGTCTTTCTGCCCTTTGCAATGTGAGTAATATTGGCATAGTTTACCCAACATTCAAATTTAGTAGTCTGCATTTAGAGATGATGTTTGAGAGAAGGAAAATGTAAATAACAGAGCTGACTATGTGGACTTAAACCTACTTAAGTCACAGAACACTTCAGTCGGTTTAATAGAGCTTATAAAACAGATAGGAAAGGCAAAACCCACTTAACGTGTTCAACAAAATGCAGGTTTAAATTTCTCACTGAATCATTTTATTACCAGCAAAAAGTTTTTTGTCCCAAATTAAGATTTCCTAAGTATATCTTCACTCAACTTTCAAACATCTACAATCAGAGGGGTTAGCCATCAGTGATACAAAAGTGAGTCTGAGCGGTTTTCCTGTTTTTTCTTTAAATTATGCTGAAATTTTGCAGAAAACTGATAAAAGATCTGTGTGGAAGAAAATGAGTCTTTTTTTGACCAAGTCCAATTTAAGCTTTGGCTTGATCTATATTTAAAGTCACTGTGAATCTAGTTTAGATCTTCTTTCACTGCTATACGAAGTTTCCTCTGTGGCCTACCAGTGTAACTTCGCATATTGAGGTGCTCCCCATTTCGAATGGAAAAAATGACAGATCACACTATGTGCTGATATTACTTTACCTACCTGATCTATGATTTTACAGTAGGCCACATGGTTCAGGTTTCGGTCTGAAATGACTGGGAAACTGACAAGCTAATACAGGCTCAACTGGGATTCTTCTGATGCAGATGGTTTCCCATCTATTGGTAACTGCACCAAGACAAACTATTTTTGCACTAGACGATAATTAACATGTCAGGTGTTAACTTGGGAGTTTCATTTTTCATTTCCTTTGCTGTACTTACTGCATACAATCAGTTGTAATGTGAAGTTTAGTCAATGAGAAACTCAGGAGGCAGATACTAGATTTCTGATTTGCAACAGGAGAGAGAAGCACTTGACGTTTTACGTAGATTGATTTGGTTTTTTAAGGCAGAAATATTTTCATAGGGTAAATAGTCAAATACATAGGTTAGAAGTTTGACCAGTCTCCACTAAGAATAAGCTGTATCTGCCATGTTCAGCTCTTGTAATATTGATAATATGCATCCCCAGTTTTCAGACATATTTTGGAACATGAATTGGGACACAGGTTGTAATTTTTTTCTCATTTTACTTTATAACCATACATAATTTCTGTCCTTCGAGGTCCAGTTCTTTTTTACGTATTTTTAGTAGGCTTTTACATTTTTCTGGTTTATTCCTTATTCTTACTGATACAATAGTAAGATGCAAAAGCTTTGTATGAGGGGAAGGGAAGGAAAAGGCGGCAGGTTAACCTTACCGCTTTTAAAACAAACTGTATCTTCTGTAAAGGTATTCTAGGACACAAAACCTTGCACTGATAAATAAACACAAACAAGCATTCTGTACCATCCAACACCTACTTTATTTTACCTTTTATTGAAAAGAACCACCAAATGGTGTTTTACTCTGTGTAATTAGGTGTTTAAAAGAAAGTCTTCAGCAAAAAAAATTATTTTGCTTCTTTAAAAATACACATTAGTGGGAGAGGCCTACCCATTGCTAAAAACGCTTACCGTTTCCTAAAATAACAACAAAAAGTTTTCAGCACTGCAACTATTAAAGCACAGAGTCAAAACCAGAAAGTGTCATGTGGTTTACTCACTGCACCAGGTAGTTATTACCATTCAGCATTCACGAAGGAAATTTAAAAAAAAAAAAAAAACCAACAACAAGGAGGCATTGGGTTTTACCAATTTTATTTCTAGACTTTAGTTTTTTTTGCTGGAAACTTGTCTGTTACAGGTCTGTTGGTGAAAATGTGCATTTCAGACCAGTGATGCCAATAAGTACAATATAAAAATGTACAAATCTGAATTGCTTGCTTACTACAGATTGTTATAATAATGTGACAAATAAAGCATCTCTGTTGGCACATGAACCCACTTATCTGGATTTGGCCTTTTAGTACATACAATAGTTTATAAAGAAATTTGCAGTACACACTGCTGCTCAGTGTAACACATAATATAACCAACAAGCACTAACTCAATAATCATGTTTGGTTCAGAGACACAGAGATGCCACAAACAGAAGTGTTTTATGAGGTAAGCAGTAAGAAATGTTCCTGAAATTTGGACAGAATGTATCCAGTCCTCCTGGGTCCTGCGACTGCTAGTAGCATTGCAATGCTTTATTTATGCTCTATGTAGGATCTTAACTGCATTTGCCTCAAAATGAGTTCTAATTCTGTTTTGGTTTAGCAGCATACAGGCAACAGCTAGATTATTCTTCAGCATACAACTCTGTTAGCTGGCTTATTTATGAGATTTACAGGCTTTTTAAATTAGCATTATGCTATAATTAAAAAAAAAAAAAAAACAAACAAAAAACTAGTATATCATAACAGATTAAACACACAAAATACTTAGAGTTCCAGAAGATAACCTATCATACCAAATGATGTGTCCCAACTGCTGGGAAAACGCATCAGGTGGCATACAAGAGTTATATTATAATGCACCTTTCATATATCAATGTGGCTAATAACACAGCTTAAAACTACTATGATAATAAACCCCAGATCAGACAAAGAATCCAGCTTTATAAAATGCATAACAACAAAAAAACTGACATTACTTGATCTTCTGAAATGTCTGCTGGTTTTAAGTTAATGCAACCTAGTTGCAAATCGCGAGACCCATTCAGAATAACGTTCGATGCATTTCCGTTTGCAGTAGAACTATGAGGCACTGTGTACGAACATTAAAACCTGGTCTAGACACGGTTAACTGAAGTATGAGGTATTGTGAAACAGGAGCCTTTTTGGAATAGAGCAGTAATCACATTAAGTAAAAATTGATCACATAAAAAATCTACAAAAAAAATGATGTCAATAATATAATTTTCTATGAGAAAATTAAAACCTATAACATGGCAGTATATGACATTGTATAACAAAAAAAAAAAACTGATCCACAAAATAGCAGCAAAACACAATGACAAAGATACAGAAAAGCAATGTTAATTTTTTTTTCAAACCATGCTGGGAATTTATCCATAGCAGCTCAATAAAAATGGAGCATCCACTCCTTTTCTTTTCTCTTTTTCTTTTTTTTTTTTTTAATTTTAATTTTTTTTCTTTTTTCCTTTTTTTGTTGTTTTTTTGTTGTTTTGTTTTTTTACAATCAACACCTTAGCGGCAGTTTTCTCACATACATTTCACCATCACATTCTCCTCGAGCATCAACTTCAACAGCTATGTCCACGTCCCTTCAGCTACTTTCTAAAATAATAATAAAAAGATACATAGCCAAGATGTGCAAATTTTCTATTTGTAGCTAAATAAAAAAATGGGGCATATACTGGAATAAGAACTTCTTTCAAGTACTCCAATTTTCAAATCTATTAACTATGGCGTTCTCATGGTTAGACTGCTTTTGAAAAATGTATAGGAAGGGGCCAAATAGACTGCTTTGTTTTGGGTTTGTTCTTTGAAGCGTGTCCTTTTTTTCTTTAATAAGCTGTGTTAAAACTGCAACATCAAGGGTAGAAAGATTTTTTTTTAAAAAGGGGCGATTGCATTATTTTACAAATCATACTGGCCTTACGAACATCCTCTGCAATAAATATTCTTTTAAGCCTTAACTATAAATTATATATTTTAGTGTTTAAAAACCTTCAGTTGTAAAACATCTAGCGACAATCCTTAAACTATGTGTCCTATATGTGAACCTTTAAGGCCCCTAATTTATAAAGATGAGTTGGCACCAAAGGATTTCTAAACTTCAACTTTTCTATAGAAAAGGATAGGAAGATATCCTGGCAATTTGTGAATGCAATTTCTCTCACTGGAACACAACCTTCGGAAAAAAAAAAATCACCTCTCCTCTAACACCATAGTTAAATGCACTTGCTTTGCAATTCCAAGTTTGCGAACAAGCACTTATATATTTCCAAACCATTCCATTAAAAAAAAATTCCCACACAATAAAAGAATGTATTTCCTATATCTAATGGACTGAAAGTGCTTTGAATGGAATGGTTTTAGAATATTACGAACAAACAAAAAAAAAAAGACTAAACTGTGGATTGAACCTGACCATAATTAGGCTGAATATCTGTGGGGTCAGACCAGCATTTTACACAGGTAACTACAAAAATATGAAGATTACAAAAATATAATATATTATGTCACTATTTCGGTTTCTCTTTATAATAGAGTATCGTATGAGTAGTACATTGGCCTTTCCCAACAATGCTAAGCTGGAACCCTACAAATGCCTTATGCACAGGCAATCCACAGGCACAAAAAAAGATTAACATATAATAATGCTGCATACTAACATACACTAACTTATGGGTTACGTTAACCATTTATAAGGTGAAGAGGATAAAAAAAACCTAAGGAAATAAAATAAACATTTACAGATGAATTATAAAGTGACTAAATGCATAAGCAAGCAAGATACAGAAAAGCCTAGAACTGCGTTAAAGCTATGCTTTTTAAAGAAAAAAAAAGAATATTTCATTTACTATCTAAAAAAAAAACCCTCTTCTACTTTAAAAATGGTTGGTTGGTTGGTTTTATATGTAAGAAATCGAATCTAATACCTCCCCTGGAGACATTTTGTGTGTTAATGCCTATTTTTACAACATACAGACAAGAACACTTTAATATAAAAACTAGTTGATTATTATTGTATAAAATCCTCTATTTTTGTAGCACAAACCCCTGGGGGTAATGCAAATACTATTTTTTTCTTTTTTTAAGACAGTTTTTGGGGTATTTTTTGTTTATTTGTTTGTTTGAAGTCACAGATGGAAGGGAGACAGAGCAAGAAAAAATATAACAAGACTGGTTTTCCCTTCTGGTATAAAAATGTCCTGGAGAAAAGGGTTTCTGGGGGGGAGATCCTGATGCTGATTCCTTCTCAGATGCCCTTTCTTTGTCTGCTTTTCTCGCCAAGCAAACCCATTAGAAGAAGAAGTCCTCTTAAATGTTCACATCTCGCACATCAGTAGGTGTGCAGGAAAGGTCTGCTTCATCCTCTACAGTCTTTGTTTCTGAAGATACGTTGTGCTGCTGTGCCTGACGTAGACTGGATTCAAGGAGGGATTCAATCTGTTCTTGGCACGCTCGTAAACAATCCTAGAGAAGATTAAATGGAAGGAGAAAAAGACCCAGGGTCCTTTAGAAAAACAGTAAGATCACAGAACAAATACCATTTCTTGAAAAGGCAAGAGAAATATAGTCAAGTTATTTGGGAGGGCAGCAGACTGAAAGGAGTGTGGGAAGAGCAAGAGAAACACTGACTAGTGGACGGATTGGATGAGCTACCCCATTTTCTGCAGGATGCTAGCCTGGATCCAGACTTCAGCAACTAACTCTAACCATCTTCTATTTAATGGCCTAGGTGAGCATCTCCAGACATGGTCCTCTGGACAAACCATGACTGCCGTTTTGTTGCTAGTCTCAGCTCACAGGTCTACAACTGAATGTGATGGACGCTCCACTACAATGACACATGCAGTAACTAACCCGGGCAGGACATTGACACAGTAAGCTGCTGTAGCTTGCACTACTACTTTTCTGCCTGTGCTGTTAACACTGCAGCAGTTCTGTAAAAGGCCATTCATCCTATCTTTTACCTCACTGTCCTTTATACTGTGTGAAAAATAGGAACAGTCTGACTGGACAGCAGTGTGAATCAATCAAAATTAAATGAATGGAGTTGCAAAGACAGGAAACTGGGCTGGAGTCAGAGCTGGTCCAAGTATTGGTGATGCTCTAATGATTTCTACTTTTACCACAGAAACAGTTTAGCAGTACAGTCTACTAGAAGCGATGGTCATAAGCAGTGATTTTCCCAAGCTGAGTTCTGATAATACACAAGTTCTTAGATAGAAGTGCCATATATATATTTAGATGTACACGCCCAGAGTTGCCTGCCAGCTGCTGCTATGTCCAGCAGTGGGCAGCTCAAGTTAGCTCACTGATTTCTAACGCAGAAAGCACCTAAACAGCAAAATGTACCAGACTGTATGACCCCAAAATGGAGACATCTTTCAGAAGCACCATTAAGCATCTTCGTAACCATGCATTATAAGGTGCTGCCAAGCTTTCAGTTTGCTACCGCATTCACCTTGAAATCTCAGGGTGAGATCTCTTTCCCTTGCTTCAAAAGCATTTTCTCAGAGCTGAACGTGCACACCATCCTACTGAGTGGTCAGGAGGGTGCAAGGGCCTTGCTGCTTGCAGAGACTTTGGTGTGAATTAAAAGCATAAAGCAACAAGCACGATCACGTCTCCTGTGGGGAAAGGTAACTTCCCCCAGGCATTAAACCATACCATGAGTAGACAGATATATCCAATTCTACTTATCGATTCACAGCAGTTAGAATTGGAGAAGGCCTGTTAGGCTCTACCTGTTCAACTCCCTGCAAGTTATGGTTGTGTTCTTCAGAGCCATTGCAACGACACAAATGGTGCCTTAGATAGGCAAACCAATCACACTACATTTTGCCAAAAATCCTCCAGCATGCTGTTTACTCATATCTTTATAACAAACATCGTAAGCTTTTCCCCAACATATTTAACTCTGTGTATTAAGGACTTTGAAGTTTCCTTTCAGTATTGCCTTTTCTGATTTAACCTATGACATGTGTTAGCCCTTGCGGTGAACCCAGTCTTCCATGATAAATTGCCGTCAAAAGTGTTAGGATGTGCATGACTGAGAATGAATGTTGTTTTCCTGAGAGGGTGACCTGCCTGCTGTTTTCTTTATTTCCCAGTTTCAATTCTGCCTTCATTCAGAGGCTTCTTGTGTGATCTACCAGCTTTTCACTGATTCCACTACCACAAGAATCTCCTCTGCCACCAATACGGGCACATGGCATTTGGGGTAAAATAAGATTAGAAACCCAAGCAAACAATTCTCTGTGAGTCCTTTCTGAGAGAGAGGGAGGTTAATCCTACCTCTAAGCAGATCAGACCATCAGTTACAGCTCACTGAAAACACATAACCTATGACCTTTTCTGGTTTAAACCCTAGTGTAATATTTCCTCTTGACAGAGACACACAGCGTTTTAAATGACAAAAAGAAACGCCTCATATCCTAAAGTCATCATGCCTTTGGCTCCTACATACCTCTGGCCTTCACAATAAGATCTCTATGAAGTCCTTTCACCGCTTCCCAAGATATGACGGATCAATCCTGACTGTAAGGCTTCTACTTGCATGTCCTGTACCATGTACCTCAGTCACGCTTGGAATTAGATGTATTAAGAGAGTAGTACATGAATACAGGTTTAGGTACTTTCAGTTTTACAAATCCAGGCACTTTTGAGGCTAATTCTGTTTTAACAAGGTAGCATGTTCAGTGTTCCAAACTGAAAGCCAATTTATTTTCAGAGCAAAACGAACCCCATTTGACCTTTTTTTTTTTTTTTTTGGGGGGGGGGGGCGGGATTGTTTCATGGGTTTTGGTGGGGTTTTTGTGTTGGGGGTTTTTTTAATCCTACCATTTGCATATAGCGTGTTTGAGCTCTGAAAACTAAAACCATTCAAAAGAATTTCTATAAATACCTATTCTTCTCCCTCTGGAGTCCAGTCATGAATAATTACATAGGACTATGTAATGTTAAGGTAATTTTTGACCACGTAATTTTTTTTCCTGTGAGATTCTCAGAGTACAGCATGTTGTATTTTTTTAAAACATCATCTTTAGAATTTCTTATGAACAGACCGTGTCTTAAGCTACAGTTGAATGAACAATATTTTTTGCATGTTTTAGGCATTTTTGTTCAAGTAATTTCTTACTCAGATGACTCTTAGATGAATAGTTTGTCTGCAGGAATGTATTAGAGCTAGCAAAAATAACTGCAAAATGGAACATTCACTGTGAACAACCTCACCAAAGCTTTTTTCATTCTCAGTACTTCTTAACACTGAAAAGCAAATACAAAATTTGTGCATTACTCTGATAACTTCTCCCAACAACTTTTCTGCTTCACTACCCAAATTTTCAATGCCCACAGTTTGTTCAAGGTCATAAACCCTTCCTGGATTAATTAAGCTCCTCAGTGGAAAAAAAAAAGACTTGCTAGCTTAACTGATGTGGTCAAATACCTTTAACACACACAGTAGACATGATCAGACTCCAGGGTCAGATACTAAAGGAAACAAACAACAACAAAAAAGAAACTGCTTGGAAATCCTTTGTTACTGCCTGACCCGTTCTGGATAACAAGCACATGTTCGAAGGTGCCTCTGAGTAGGGGCAGGCAGGAGACGAATTCCAATGTACTAACAGACAGCATGGAAACCCAATCTAATCTAGTTTAGCAAATTTCTGGCCTGGAAATGAATGTCAGGTAAAATTCAATCTGTTTGGATGATGGGGTCAAGAATAGAATGATGGAAGACAGCCCAAGACTTCTAATTGTGATTATCTGACTTCTAATTACCCCTGATCAAAGGCAAAATGGGAAATTGGACTCCTACCAACGTAAACATGAACCATAAAGGAATTCCAATCAGGTGATATTCATTTTACTTTAGATTCAGCTTTCTTTGAGACTGAAGGTAAAAAAGTGTAATTATATAACCTGAAATCCAACAGACCAGCTGCTCTAGCTAATAGATAATCAGAGAGAATGTTAGCCATGTTATAATGCATGCTCTTAATATTTCAAGACAATCCAATATAAAGCATATTCATTTGTGCAGTCTGACAAGGGGAACCATCACTGTGGAGTAACAAACTTCATATACATGCTAATGAAATAAGATAATGGGAATAGCATTTGATACCATGGATTACACAGGCACATCTTACGGAAATTCTCTATGCAGGGGAATCATGCTGTGTATGAAACCAAGCAGTTCTCTCTACTCAAAGCACTAATAGTGAAAAATGCTGTTGCCTTACTCCATTACAAACACAACAGTATACATACACATCAGTGTAATTTTATGATGCTTATGTTCTGCTGCAACCTATACAAAAACCTTACTTCTAACTCTAGCTGCTTTAACACATGAATATATTTAGCAAGGAAAGCTGGAGGGGTGTTACTTCCGTTTAAAGCTCTTAAGTTTGGGTCATACAGATTATGGCCTTGCAATGACTCTGGACAATAAAAAAGAAATAAGCAAGGATTGTCCTTCTTGCTAAAACTACTTTCTTCTCTTTTAAAAGAACTCTGTCATCAACTAAGTCAAGTCACATAAGGACATGCTGCTATTCTCCAAGATGTGAGAATCTGCTTCAATGCTTTGTATCAGGAATGATTAAATGTTTTTGTTCGAATCAGCTACTGTCAAAACAGATAGCGAGCCTAGTATTTTTCCTCACTACCTGCTTCAAATATCTCGCGCTGGATGGTGGCCAACCATACACTGAAATATCTGCATTGTTCACAAACTGACTAAAAGCATTACATGTACATACCAAACTGAGCAGCATTTTATTTCAGCATTTGAAGTTCTTATAGTATTTAACATTTCAGCACTGGATCCGTTATTACTTTAGCTGCAGTAATGTAAATGGCAAAAATAATGTGCTCAACAGAGGCATTGTTAAGGTGATCAAAATAATAAGCTGAGATATCATATTTGTCAGCAATTGTTTCATATAGTCTATCAAAAGTAAAATATTCTTTTGTGAATAATTAATTACTATGCATTAATCTTACCAGAAATCACTCAATCCTGTCAACAAAGTCCAATTATACAAACCTAGTTTTGCAGTGTCTCAACTAGTAGAGTTTTCTATGTATTTAAATTATTAACATGTAAAATAATTTAACAGCGTCTCAAAGATTCTGCCGCTAACCACAGAGTTGTCTTTATTTGACTCATTGTCCAGTGCTTGGAGACCTCACAAGAACCTTTTTAAAGCATCTATTTATTGGTCTTCCACATTGTTACAAAACAAAGCTCAACTCTGCCCCAACTTCACACACCATTATGACATGGATCATTGACTTTAGGTCTTCCTTGTAGGCTCCCTTCCTGGCCCATTCACTCATGAAAGGTTTATTGCTCACTAGTTACTGATGTGCATCTCCTGGAAGCTGCAGGGCAAAATGAGAGTCCTGTGAGGACCATCTACCTTGTCAGAAAGTCGTGGGACAAGCATTTGTTCCGAAAAGGAATTCAATACCAGCTACTGTGCAGGTCTAGCACATAATAAACCAAATTAGATCATTAGAACTCTTTTAAGAAGGGCTTTTTCACACCACTTGGCACAATAAAAGGCCTCAAGAATGGTCAAAGATAAGGTCAGAGATACCACGAGGTCTCAGAAGCTATTTCCTCGTCTTATTTTCAAAGTTTTCATTTTTCATAGACTCCTGGTTTAATTACCTACAACCAAACACAGCCTCTGCAACGTCCTAAATCGATACAGGGTTTCCTTTGCTTTGTCAGATACGCCTCTCTTACAAACCCTAGAGCTGGATGTGGCAGTCCTATCAGTGAACTGCAGCAACGTCATCACCGATTATTAATGGATATAATGACAGCTAAATAACTAGGACGGACACAAGAGAACACGTTCAAAAACCCCACTCTGAGGTTTAACTTTCATCAAGATTTACTGTCAGATTAGCTACTACGCAGTAAGCAGGCATTCATTCTTAAACTCTAAGGCAGGAGATCAACCAAGAGAAAGAGTCACTTACCGGATCACATTTGATAACTTGTGATAGGAAATGTGTGAGGCATTGATAGGAGAGGAAAGTGTTAGTGTTCCCCAGATGCAGGCCTTGCACAGCTGCTACCACACTGCCAGCTGCGATCATGGAAGGTGGGTTTGAAATAAATTTAATATCTGTATGAAGAAAGAAGAGAGAGAAAAAAAAAAAAAGACTGAAATGATTGCTTTAGGAGAAGCCTGCCCATACACATACACTCTTCCACCAGCATGGCTTCAGCTGCCAACTATTGCATCCAAAAAGGTAGGGAAAACCGTGAGCAGAAAGGTGCCTCCTGCTCTAAACTGTTACAGGTCCAAACCTGTAAACGCTTACCCACATGAGCAACTGTGCTTGAGCGAGTAGCCCTTCTTAGCACTAAGCCTGGGAGGCCATTCATCACTTCGAGGTATTTTTATCATAAGCAGGCCCCCATTCTTCAAATGTTAAAATACTTTGCTCATGTGAGTAATGCCACCGGGGCCAATGGCACTATACATCTGAGAAAACCTGTTCGCATTCTTAAGTGTTTCGCATGATCAGATCCTAGGTGCACTCTAACAAGGCGTCCTCGGGCCCTTTAAAGCAGAAACCTTTGCACTGACATTCAAAGGAATATAGCTTTAATGAACAACATCAACAAAAAGAAAGAGAAAGACTGCTTAACCCCATCAGGAGGCAGATAATCCATATTTAAATTAAGGTTTCATCTTAAAAATGCTTTGTCTCAACCTAGTCTCTTGTCAGTGGCTGCCATCCATCCTGGCAACAGGGATTTAATGTAAATGTGGCATAACTAAGTGACGGGGGTCCCAAGAATTGGCGGACAATCAGTTACATTCTGATGTGACACCATGCTGACAAGAGGCTGGGCCCCCTTCCAGCCTGCATTGCTGTAGGTCTCTCCACAAAGCCACTCCCATGATTCCTTAAGGGGCTATCTCTGCCATTTAGCATGTTTTTGGTTTGGTTTTTGTTTTGGTTTTTTAATAATAAAATAATCCACATTTTAATGCTAAGACTCTTTCTGCTGAACAGGAATGCGTTTGATCCGTGGCAGTGTGCACCTCGGAGGAGAATCAGAAACAAAGGAAGTAAAAGTGGCACAAGTAAACGTCTCATTTTGTGATGAAGAAAGGGAAATGCCACATCATACGCAAGAACCTGAGATACATTCCTTCAGCTTTTATCAGAATACAGCTTCCGCTGGGTTGAAAAAATATAAACCATCTGTCAAACCCTTGAATGAAATCAAAGGAACGGACAGCTTAGAGGGCTCAGTGGAAGAGTTTAAGTATTAAATCGTGCATCTACTCCATTATGATAAAATAACTTTTGTGTAAAGATTTTACCAGTGAAACTAAAGACTTCAGGACGCTGTGCAAGTCCTCTCTCCGAATCTATTCATACACCTCTGACACTCCATTGTAGCCCAGACCAATACCCACCTTCAAAGGGGCATTTCGCCCAGTGTTCTACGAACCTTCAGAATTAAACTGATACGATGAATTGTGGCCAAACTTTTGTGATGCACTGCCAGTGAAAAGGCAAGCCCGATCTAAAGTCATCTCATTTATGTTACCGTGCTTAAAATAAAATTAATTTATCCCTTTTTCCTAATCTGCCCACTTCCGGGCAGATATAAATACACGCACCTTCTAGCAAGCTTCTGTCATTCCCAAAAATCAAAATAGTCCAGACTGCTTATTGACACTACATGCATTCCAAAGCCAGTCCCCTAACTGAAATACTGATACACAGTTGCAGGTAGACTTCAGAAATGAGGGATTTCAGTAGGCAAGCATGAATTCCACCAAGATTGGGCTGCTCAGAGGGGTTCGGCGGCAGCGCGTTCACACCACTATTTACCGAGCTCCACAAACAGAACATGACCAAAATGTGTCAGTTTAATGAGTCTGTCCTGACAGGATCACGTTTGGGATTAATATTTGCGTTCTTCTTTTAAATGGAGCAGTAAACAAGAACATGAATTCATAGTCACACCCTCATTCTTTCCAAGGTGGAAAAGTGATAATGAAGTTTAAATGACCAGTTTGTGTCTGTCCCTATAACCACTCCAGACAAGCAGCATGGACTGCCTTTTTGTTGCAACTCAACAAGGAATTATTTGTGGCAGAGGCCACTAATTTCAGCATATTAATCAGGGGGCCCCTCTCGCCTGTAATTGGATGCCCCCAAGTGAAGAGTGTGGCATCATTGTCAGCCTCCATCGCCTCATCTTGCGCTATTGAGCGCTCAGGAACAAGGGGGCTTCGGTGAGATGAATTAGACCTGACACAGCCACAATGGGGTAGGGGGCCCCATCAATTGAAGCACACATCCCCAGTAGCCTATCTGAGACTTCATCCAAAAAGAATAAACAACTTCAGCGTTGTTAAAAAGAGAGAGAGAGAGAGAGAGAGAGGAGGGGGAGGAGAGAGAAGAATGCCAGCCACCCTGAAGGGAGGACAAAGCAGGCATATAGGCGCTGCAGCGCTTTAAAAAAAATTCCTAACAAGGCGAGTCACCCCTTTTCCTTTTTAAATGGAGCAGCAATTCCATCCGTCTGGAGAGCTGGGGGCTATGAATGAAAATCTTTTCATTGAGGCAAATCAAAACTGCGAACATAAATCACTTGCTGCAAGATGCAACAGGTTCCAACTGGTCACATACCTTGAGACTCCCAATTTTATAAAGGCCAGAGAATAGGAGAATTGTAACACGCTTGTTTCAAAGGGGGATCTTTCCTTCTCCATCCGAGAGGAGGAAAGCAACAACAATGATAATGGCAATAATAATAATATAAAAGGAGCCTGGTATGTTTTGATAACCAGAGGAACATAATGAAATGCTGAAGCTCCAATATTTGTTGCTATTCATTGTTATGCTTGTATAGAGCTGCAGTTCTCCCTCAACACTGGTCTTAACTTGGGCCAAAAGAGGCCTGCTTCCTTTTGAGCTCTCCCTGCCTTGCTCGGCCATGCCAAAGCCCCATTCATTAAGCTCAATTATGTGTTAACTTCAAACAACCCTTGGTAATTTTTTTTCTTTTTCTCCCGAACCTACCACAGCACAAAGACATCCTTTGGTGAAAATGGATTTTTTAAAACTAAACCAAATCAAACAAATCCACTTCTACTAGCCAGACAACTGAAGAGGGAGCTTAGAAGGAATTCCCCTCAACTTCACCTTGCAGTGTAACCTTCTCTTTCTGGAGCAAACACATACGCACGCATCTACAAGCACTTCCACAGCCTTCACCTTGTTAAGCCAACTGGCGGAGATTTTATTTTCTAAGCAAGCATTATTTTGCTGCCTTTTCTTAGGAGACCCTCCTTTACAGTAGAGGACACGGGCTTGTACTTCAAGCGAAGGGTACGCTGCACTTGCCCCTGAAGCCACTTAAGCGAGTGTCAGTGTTTCCAGTGGACTTTGGATTGGGCCCCTCAGCATCCAGGCAGCACTACGCATTTGCAGTCCATCTAGGTTCATTTTGGCAAGGGGAAATACAACACAACCCAGCAACAGCAAAGCAAAGTCCAGATGCTACTTTGAGCCACATGTGATCTTCACTAGCCAACAAAGAAGTCATGAGGAAAGCAAGAGGTAGAGAAAATCCTGACATCCAAAAATAACAATAAAAATACAGAGCCTAGTGGCAGCCTTCCTGAGCGCTCTTTCCCCAGGCAATATTCCCAACTTCAGTAGGGAGCTGAAGAGGGCCCCAATTCTGGTGAGCTCAGTACTGTTTCTTTTAAAAGCTAAGTAAAACTCCCAGAACATGGTTCTCATTTACTGATCCATTCTCCAGCTGTGGTGCGTAGCAGTGTTAAATAAAGGCTCTGGATGTGCTTCCTAAAAGAAACACAACAACACCGACAGTAGATCAAAGTACTGGACTCTTAGCAAGTCTCCAACCTTTGAACTACTCTTGTTTTCATCCCTGTCAATGCCAACACAACAACCTAGGTTAAACATCCCCACATCCAAAGGGGAGGCCGGGTAGCTGTTCTTTTTAGCTAACAGCCGAGGAAGCTTCAAACTTAGCAAATAGTGCATTCGGAGTCGCAGCAGCCTTATCTGGTAGAATCTGGCATGGAGAGTTACGTCTGATTTTCCCAAAATGTTGCTGCAGGTAGTCTGAAGGCTGCTTGGAGGTTGTAGCGCTCTGAACACCGAGCATTATTTCAGGCAATCTAATTTACGAACTGCCCGTTACGCTGATGTTAGGCCCAGGATGAAGAGCAATGCCAGTGTTTATAAATGTCTCTTTTATGGCTTGGTCGTGCTATCTTTAGGCCTTGCAGTAGGGCCAATTCTGTGAAATAAAATGTTTCTTCTGAGTGCCTGCAATCTTTCTTCAATCTTTTTACCAAATCCATCTCTGGAAAATAAACTACACAACATTAATTTGTGCCATTGACCACACACATCCCACCGAGGTTTTCAAGTGTGGATACCTCTTCTCAAGTCCAAATGCAGGCTTGATCTCTTTTTTTTTTGAGCACAACTGCTACTGAATATTAACATTTACTAAAGCACTGTATCTCCTTTACACTACGTTTTTATCAGTGTCAACAGAGGGTCTGGCATTCCTCTTTACGTGCTACTGCAAAAGAACATTTGCTTTGGCTGCTTTTTCTTCCTTTGCCATCCCTGGATTGGTCTCGCCATACTAAAAGAAAACGCGCCGAACACTTTTTGTTTAAACAGAGCGTCTTCCCTCTAGAACGTCTTTTGTCCCTGCTCCTCCACTCTGTCCTGTGGGAACAGCGAGATCTGGAGAACAGAAAGACTCTTCTAAAAACCTTTTTTTCCTTCCTGCTTGCTAGGGTTCAGTGGGTAAAGCCGGTACACGCACAAATGCATACACACACAGTCCACATGCAAACATGGAACTTCAAAAGGACCAGTGCTCGCGCACGCACGGTGCCCTTGAAACCAAAGACCGGGCCTCTGCAGAGCTGGCCTAGCGAACAGTCGGCGTCTTTGGAGGCCGGCCCTGCACATGGCTTCAGCACAGCACGTGGTCAGAAGGGCGCAGATGGCAGCGGCTCGGTCCTGTGCCAGGAAAGCCTCTGTGCCGCGTGGCCCTCCTCCAATCCACCAGCCACCGAGGAGGGGGGAAGAGGCAACTTGAAGAGGGAAGTTTTAAAACCCCCACGCAGAGCTATTCACAAGCAAAATCTCCTTCCGCCTTTAAAATCTGTCTTAAGAATGAATCCACGCGGGGAGGGATTCCCCGTACGGGCAGTAAGCCTTTTGCAGCCCCCACATAAAACCTGGTGCGCAGAGGTGAAGAAATCGTGCCACGCTGAGCTGCGGCTCCGCGGCTAAGCTACAAAGAGGGGGGTACTTCTCCCCCCCCCACCCGACAACGCCACATACTCAACTCAGAAGCAAAACACCTTCTGAAAAAACTTACCTCTGCGAAGTAATCCACCTTCTGCAAACAACAAGGGGCAATAATCGGGGCTTAAACTACCTCCCCACAGCTCTGCGAGCTCGCTGTAGACCACAGCTACGGGAAGCTTTACAAGCCGGGGGTAGGTGCGTGTAGGGGAGCAACACGCTTTGCTTAACGTGCAGGGCTCATACCTGTAGCGCACAGAGCCACAAAAGTCTGAGCATGTTTACGGATGATCTGCTTGGTGTCCTCTGCCAGAGGCATTTTAGTAAGGAAATGTTCAATGAAATCGTGGGGGGTCATTGCGGCCAGATTCCATTTCAGCTTATTCACCAGAAGCAGCTCCATTTGCTGCAAAGAGAAGAGGGAGGGAGGGGGGAGAAGAGAAGAGGAAGGGGAAGAGGGGAAAAGGCGGTTAGCGCGGCTCACGCACGGTCGGACGAGCAGCATCCGCGGCCGGACCGGCCAGCTCCCAGCCGAGCCCGCTTCCCCGGCGGGGGGCGGGTGGGGGGGGCGGCGGGAAGAGGGGTCCTCCCGCGGCGGAGCCCCGGCTCAGGCGGCGGCCGGAGGGCGCCAGGCCGCCCCCCGCCGGGGAGCGCCCGCCGCTGCCCCCCGCGCGGCCGCCAGGGGGCGCCCGCGCCGCGCCCAGCCGCGCGGTGGCGGCGGGTCCGGCCGGGGCAGCCCGCGGGCCGGGGCGCGGGGGGCGGCCGCCGGGCACGGGCTCGGGCTCGGGCTCGGGCTCGGGCTCGGACACGGCCCGGGCCCCGGCCCCGTTCCCTCCCGGGCTGCCGCCGGGGTTCCGGCTCCTGCGGCCGCGGGGAGCGGCTCCGGCCCGCCGCCGGCACCCCCGCCAGCGGGGAGGCAGCCCCCTCTCCCCGCCTGCCCCGTGTCGGGGGGCTTCCTAATCGGCGTTTTTGGTTTGGGTGTGGGTTTTTTTTTCCCCTGAGGTGGTTAAACGTGAAATTACCAGTAATTCGTCGGGTCTAATGGAGTTATCTGTATAAATGCACAGTTTTTCTGCGGTCAGAGGAATAGTTTCCTTCATTTTTGAAGCCACAAACATGCAGGTAGCTCCGAGCAATTGCAATCGGCTTTTCTTGAGGGGTTCAAACGACAAAAATCTGTCCAAATAATTCATAGCCAAGGGGAAAACTTCCTCTTCGCACTTCTGCTCCTCGCAAACCTGGAAGAAGGAGAGAGATCGTTGAAGAATAATTTAATACAGGCGAAAGCCAGGCTTGTCCCGCCGCCCTCGTCTTCCCTCCCCCCCAGCCCCCAGGCTTTGCAGGGCAAGGTTGAGGGAGAGGAGGGGGAAAAGCGGTTGGGGGAAACGGATAAATAAGGGAAAAACAGAGGCATCAAAGAAAATGAAAGAGAAAGTCACGAGTGACAAAGTGGGGAGCAATGTGGCGTTAGAAATCCGGAGGCGATTCATGGTAAAAGGGGGGGGGGGGGGCGGGGGGGAATTGAAGAAGAGGTCTGTCCCCATCTTTCCAGCCCCTGGAAGAAATTTTAAAAAAGGGAAGAAAAAGAAAAGCGGAGGAAAATGCGAGCCCCCGTGTCTGGGAATGGGGTGCAGGGCCGGGCTTGCCCCCGGATTGATGTATTTCGCTTTTATTTTTTCATCCAATTCGCCGTTGTGCTGCCGATTCCCCTCTCTGGTCGAGACACAAAGGTGGCGTCCAGCCTCATTTCCCCAGACGTCATCTTTTCAAAAAATATTTAAAAATATTTAAAAATTTTTTCGAGCTCTCAAAAAAGGTTGAAAATGAAGCGGCGGGGGTCCTTTACCGAGCCCCGTGCCGATGGTCCTGCTGGGGGGCTCCGGGGAGGCCCCCCGAAGTGAAATTCACCGCCTCCCTCTCTCGCCCTGCAGCACAGCCGGGCGCGACATTTCCCAGAGCGAGGCAGGGCGCTGCGCTTTCAAAAATTAATTAAAAATAGATCGCGGGCGCCCAGGGCTTCCGAAAAGGCATGAAAATGTAGCCCAGCTCCTGGGGCTCCCGCTGGGAGCCCCCCCAGACGTGTCCCGCAGGGGACGAGGCCCTTTCCAGCTCTCTTTTCCCAGGCGACCTTGCAGACGGCCGCCGCAGCACAAGCGTGCCTTTGAGGGGTGACCACAGCTCGAGCCTCTCTTCGCGCTGAACAAAGAAACTTTCACCCTCCAACTCCCCCAAGAAAGGCCGGAGCCCCTCCGGCCGGTCCCCCTGCCCGCAGCCCCAGCGGGGTCCCCCGGCCCCCGACCTTCTTCCCCCGGCCCCCTTCCCCCGCTCCCCCCCGCAACACACACCCTTGGCTTGCTCCCCGGGACTTTCTTAATTTTTCTCCCGATTAATAAACACTTTTGCTTTGCAAATAAAAGAACAAAGATGGCGCATAATACTGGCACGGGCAGCCGCTTGCATACGTGTACAAGGATATTAATTTAAAATAAAATCCCCAGAAAAAAGTAACTGGCAGGGTTTCCCGGCGGCCCCGCACGGCACGGCCGGGGGCTCGGCGGCCCGGGCCGCTCCCCGGCGGGGCGGCGGACGGGGGGTACGGCTCCTCTCCGCGCTCCCCTCCGCCGGTACCGCCTCGCCCCGACGGCCGGAAAAGGTGCGGGGGCACCCCCCGACCCCCGACGCGGTGTGCCGGGGGGGTGGAGGGGGGGTGTCGTCCGCCGCCCCTCCGCGGCGGGACGCGACTGCTGCAGCGGGGATAAAGAGGCGGCAATAACGGCGGCGGCGATCGCAACCCCGGCCCGCGTCCCGTCGTTACACGCGGGCGTCTCCGAAGCCAGAGCAACGTGTGCCGCGCCGGGGAACTCATTTCGGGGGCGGGGGGGGGGGGGGGGGGGGAGCGGCAGGAGATGGGGGAGCAGCTCTCCGGCTTGATTCCCCTCGGAGCCGAGGCTTGCAAAGAAAATCCCCGAAAGATACAAACCTCCAACATCCAAGTGGCAACTATTTTCCTCATATATGGCAAGATTTCTTTCTGCACGCACTTGAAGTAGGAGACGGAGGGCGAGCAGGTCTCCTCCGCCTTCAGCATTGTCTGCAGCACCCTGTCATTGAGGAGGTTGGCATCTAGGTAGGCTCGTCGGATGGTCTCCACCTCGCAGCACAGCAGCTGATGTTCCATGTCTGCCTCCGTCGTCTCGAGTCAGTTCTCTGCAGCAGGACTGAGTCAGTCGCTCGCTCGCTCCCTCTCTTCCCCTTCCAGGAGTCCCTTGGATGCTGCTTCTGCTACTGCCGCTACAGCCCTCTGGAGGCTGCAAAACTTTCTAACTTCCAACAAAATTCTCCCTGTGACGTTACTGTTGTTAAGCAGAGATCAAAGCACGAGAGAGAATGAGAAAGAGAGAGAGAGAGAGCCAAAAGCAAGGGGCAGAGCCCTAAAGCCATCCCATAGGCTTCAAGTCCTTCCCCTTTGCTTAGCTTATAGAGAGCAGGGTTTTAATGCAAATGCAAATGAGACAAGGGCTTGCTTTCTTCAAGGGCAAGGGAGAGGTGGGGGAAACCCAAATTGTCTCTTCAGTGTATCATGCATAATTTTAAAAATGGAGCGAGTTCGGTAGTGGGAGCCAAATGATGAATGGGGCTAGGCCACACACAGACACGCAGGGATATAAATACGGGGAGACTGGGTTGGTACGGTTTTACCGGGGGCAGCGGGGAGGGGGAGCAGGCCGGTACCAATGCGTCGCTGTTCGTTATCAATTATTATTACTGCCGTCACCGACGCGTACCTGCGGTATCTGTCGTTCAAAAAGGCGCGCTCCCAACCTGAACCCCCAGTCTTTGTAGCTGATCCCAAGGGAAAAGCTTCCTCCCGTTTCCTCAGTCCTATTTTTTCCCAGCCTAGATGGTTTTGCTGCACGCCAGAATTTTCAAGGAATTGGGGTCTCCCCCCCCCCCCCGGCCGAAACAGTGCTTTTTCTTCTCTTCCTCTTTTTTTTTTTTTTTTTTTTATGTCTTTCCTTTCACTTTAGAGGTTTTCCCCTCCGAAAGGGGCACAGAGGTGGCAGAGGACAGGGCGACAGTTAATCCGAGCTGCGGTCGGCGGCAGCGCACGCCGGGCAGGCCGCACTCGGCACCCCACCCCCACCGCTCACAGCCACCCAGAAAAAATATCCCAGCAGAGCAGCAAAATGGTGGCCAGAGCTTCCTCTAGCACCTAAAGGGAGATGAATCGAGGGGGTGGGGAGGGAGGTGCTGGCAGCCGCCGGAGCCTGCCGGGGCCTCATCCGACACGCCGCGCCGCCAGGACAGCCTGTCCACGCGTGACGTGCAACGGCGGGGCCCCACCGTAAATAACTCCCATTCCCCGGCTGAGCTGCCCGTACCTGAAAACGCTTCGCTTTGCATTGTTTCTAATAAAAAAGAGTCTCTCTTAAACTGCTCGCTTTTCGAGGGGCTGACAGGGGAGCTTGGGGCCCGCTGGAGAATATCGGAGGCGAAGCCAATGCAGCTCTGCATGGGAGAAGCGACGTGTCCTGCACCAAAGTGGAGTGGGGAGAAGTGGGAAGGCCATAAACTGGGGTTCACGCTGCCTTCTGCCTGCCAGCCCCTCAAAACCTGAGCACGCGGATTAACCTTGGCCTCCGTGCTCTAGCATCGCCTGGGTGCAGCGCCCATGGCAGGAATACCTACCGGTGGCACAGCGCTCGCGGCAGCATCGCCGGCAGGCGTCGGGGCAGCGGAAGGGTCTCCTGGCCGTGGAGGACATGCCATGGAGGACATGCCGAGGAGTCACATAGCATCTCTCCTGCATGACCTGCGGGGAAAGCAGGGCCAAAGATCACAGGGCATGTTGTTGCACAGTTGTGTGTTTACGTAATCTCTTTGCGTGAAATATCTGCCCATCGTTCCTAGTTTACCGGTTTGCTTGACCGTTTGTCTCCATTTTGGCTTCGCCTGTCAGGAGGACGTCGGAGGCCCCGGGATCTCAGTTCCCCTTGCGCGCCGCAGCCCGTGGGGCGAATCTGGAGGGTTTCTCGGCGAGGCGAGGAAGCTGTCCCCTGCCCGCGTCCCTCCGCCTGCCTATTGTGCTTCCTACACAGGACGCGCACTTCTGTTTCCACAACTTCAGTTGGCCGGGGAGGTTTTAATTTTTAATGAAGAAACACGCCACGACCCTGCGCTCCCAGAGCGGAATTCGGCCTGCCCGCGATGCGCAACCGGGGGATCCTATTTAAACGACTCCCCTGCACCCCCAAGGCCTTTCTGGGGAGCAGCTGCTTTGGGGGTGCCGGGATGGCGCTCGGGGGAGCCGGTCCCTGCCCCGTCTCCTCCCCAGGACGGTGCCGGCACTTTGCCTCCCAACGTTTGCTCCTGGCCACGTCGCCCGAGCGGCCCGGCCCTGCCCAGGAGCGCGGACTCCCTCTCCCAGCCCCGCGCAGCGCCCGCGCCTCCGGCATCCTCGCCCTGCCGGTGCCTCCCGGTCGGGGGGCGCTGGGTGAAGGGGGTTCCCCCCCCCCCCCCCTTCAGCACGGGGCCGGTGTTTCATTCATGAAAGCGCCCCAGCGGGGCGCGGGGCTCCCCGGCGGGCGGGCGGTGCCGGCGGCGGGGAGCGGGGCTGGCCCGGGGCCCGGGGGAGCCCCCGGCGGGCGGCGCGGGGCGGCGCGGCCGCAGGAAGCGGCCATTAGCGCGAGCCAATGGGGGCGCCGGGCTGTTACCAGGCGGATCGGGCAGATCTCGGCGCGGGGCTCGCCCGGTCCCGCCGAGACAAAGGGGACTGGTCAGAAGTGCGAGAGCCGCGGCCACCGGGCCGGGCCCCCCCCTCCCGCTCGTCCCGGTGCCAGCTGCGCGCTCCGCCTCCGCCCGCCGCACCGGGCGGCCCCGCACCTGCCCGGGCCGGGGGGCGGTGCCGCCCGCCCCCGCCTCCGGGGTCCCGCCCCCGCCGCTACCTGCCCGCCCGGCAGCGGCGGCGCGGCGGGGCTCCGGCAGCGCCCGCTCCCCGCCCGAGCCGCCCTCGGGCCCGCCCCGCGTCGCCGGCTCCCCCGGCGGGCCCCTGACGGTCCCCAGCGGGGCAGCGGCCCCCGCGCAGCGCCGGACGGGGCCCGGGGACGCCTGCGCCCCGACTGCGCGGCTCCCCGCCCGCCCCGGGGAGCGCGTTCGGCGGGCGTGCCGCCTCCTGCCCCGCTGCCTGACGCGCCCAGCCCGCGGCGCTCCCCGCCGCTCCCGGGGGCGTGCTGCGCGCTGCAGCCGCCGCCGCCGCTGCTCTCGCCCCGGGGGCTTCCGACGGCGCTTCCTTCCTGCCTGCCCGCCCTCCCCGCCTCTCCCCTCCCCTCCCCGCGGCGCCCGCTGCCGGGGACGCCGCTCGCGGCCGGCACTTTCTCATGATGTCATCCCGCCCCGCGCCGCCGCCGCGCCGGCCCCGCTGACAAAGGGCACCCGGCCCGCCCCGCCACCGCCGCCGGGCGCGCGCGCCGGCCCGCCGCGGGCGCGCGCATTCCTCGCGTGCCGCCGCCGCCGCCCGCCGTAATCTTCCGAAGAGCCGCGCAGCACCGGCTGCACTGCCGCGGGGGCACCGGCGGGGGAGCGACCCCCCCCCCGCCCGCACCCTGGCGGGGGCGAAACGGCCCCGGAGCGGATTAAACCGGCACAGACGGGCGGGGGGCAGCGGCCGCGCCCGCCCCGCGGGAGCGGCGTCCCGCTGGCCGCGGCTTCGTGCCCTGGGCGCCTCCGCCCTGGCTTCCCGCCTGTCACCTGCGTTCCTTCCCCCCCGCGCCTGTAGTTACGGCCCGCTGAGGGGGCGGGAGGTGCTGAGGGGGCGGGAGGTGCGCGGGCGCCCGGTGCGGGGCGAGGCCCTGAGGGCTCGGGGGTGCCGGGGGCTCTGGCGGGACTCCGCTGAGGAGAACGGCCCCGACCCCGCGGCGACGCAGCCTCCCGCCATGTTTCCCCCCCTGGGATGCGCACCCGCGGGGCCTGGTGCCAACCGCACGTCTCCTGGATGGATCCGAGAGGTCCCCAGGCCGCCCCCGCGGGCGGGCGCGAGTGCCTGTGGGCGAGACGCTCCCCTGAGGCGTCGCTGGAGAGGTGGATCCTGACCTCCGGCCGCGGGGCAGCTCTCCCTCACGGCCAGCCGGTGCTGACCACGTACGGGGCCCGCGGAGGGAGGGATTTGAAGGAGCTGAGCTCACGGAGGGTCTCCGTGGGAGATCCGTCACCAGGCTGGGGAGAGGCACCCGCCTGGGTGGGAGGGAGGGTGAGCCCGGCCGGGGTGTCCCGAGGCGGGGAGGCAGGGACAGACCACAGCGGCCTTCCAGAGCTGGTGGAAATGAGCCCAAGTTTAGCCTGGACAGTGGAGGTAAGAGTGGAGAAAGGAGGCGACAGGGCTAAGGACGGGGGAAGAAAAAGGAAGGAAAGGAGCTGGTTTGGTTCCTTTCTTCATCGAGGGAAACCTCGTGTGCGGCCACGGCAGAAACGAGCCGGTGGAAGTGGAAGCAGAGGCACCGAGGGAAGCCTGGCAGACAGCGTCAAGGTGAATAGACAATGTCTTTATGCACCAACACCCTCAAAATGGAAACATTTCAGTGGAAAATATTTTGATTTTAAAACCAGCAGCTACAGTTTCTGCTGTGCACTGTTAACCCAGAGTCCTCAGCTGACAGTACCTTTTGGTAATTCATCAGCATGAAAATGACCAGCATAGACGCTGGTGTTTGATAGGGATTGGCGAGCTATGAAAAAGCATGTCTAAGCCACGTAGACTATTTAAACTTGATTTACAAGGTAGAAAAGGAACACGTTCTCCATTCCCCAAACTGACACTTCCTCCATGTAGTACTGCAAGACAATTTAAAGGCACATTATTAATACTGTTAGATGTTTGTTGTTGAATGGGATATCGGTAGTAGTTTTTGAAGCATGGTGTTCCTATTTTTCATCTCTATTTTCACCAAAATTGCAAAACAACATGGGGAGATGTTTCGTGGCGATTATAGGTTCAGTTCTGCTCCCACTGAAGTCAGCAGCTGTTGGGTTGCTGTAATGGGGCGGACTGCTAATGTGATGACTTGCTGTGAGCGGAGGGACAGAGAGTTTACTGGAATGATCCCTAAGCTGTCTTACTCATTAGTGGCAAAGTCGTAACCAAATTTTGCGGAGTACCTTGCATAATTCCCAGTAAGTGCCAGTAAATCAGTATGTATGACATAGGCTGCAGAAAAGCTATTTCAGGAATGTCTTAGGTGTCGTCTTCCCACATTTTGTTTGTCTCCCTCTGCCAGAAAAGGTGCATTAGTAATTGTGATCCAGACTATCAGATAGGCTGGGCTGGTGGGGTAGCTCCATGGAGGCAGATTTGCTTCCTGGCTAAACGTGTTGGCTCCAGAGAGAGGGAGCTGCAGAGACCAACACACGTCCCTGTGCACTTTTCTGTGCAGAAAAAAGGTATGATGACAGAAGCTTATCTTGGGACTCTGGTCTAAATACAAATGAGATGTGGCACATTTTTTGTCATCGTCTCTACCGCCCGTTCTCCAGCTCTCCCAGAGTCCAGAACTGAGCCCATCCGGCCACACGCTGCACTTCTCGCTTCAGCCTGCTGCCCTGTCCGCTCTTTCACCACCTGCCTGAAAGTGGTAAACCTGCTCACCGCATCTTTGCAACACACTCTCCAAGTAAAAGCAGTACACATAACCTCTGGGGCCAGATTTTTTGGTGTGCTGTTAACTCCAATTTAAGGCAGCGGTAGTTCTAGGGGTCATTTCTTCAGTAACTTGGGTGCCTGACTCCCCTGTAATCTCACCTTCTTTACTGCCTGTGGCAGTTCACAAGTCCTCTGGTAAGGTCCCAGTTCTTGGTACATTAACTTGGGATGGAGGAAGAGGGTTTCAAAATCAAAGTCTATTGGCATCTGACACCCGCCTAATTGGTTCCGTATTCTCTCATCCTTTCTGTTGACTTAAAGTGTAGCCGCTCATCTACCTTATTTCAGAACCCCTTGAATATTGCTGTTGAACACATTTGGTTGAATGACCGCGATGACCAGAAGGACTTACCTCTTACTATCTAACATTTCTCACCATGCGGTGTTCTCCACCTGGGGCTGAGAGAAAGTGAGGATGAGAAGAGAAAGAAAACTGCTTCACTTAAAAGCGGTGGACTGGATAATGTAAATGATGAGGACTTAGGATATTTCACTGAAAGAGCTGCGGTTCAGTAGCACGAACAATCCCGGAAAGTCTCCTTCACCTCTGGTGTTCTGCAAATGACTTTCTCAACTCTTTCCAAGCAGGCGGGCACCGTCACGCCCCCAGCAAGAGGAGGGCCATGCTGTTTGCTGCAGTAAGACCCTAAAAGCTGAGATTGCTGTAGTCACTTGCAAGATGTTTGCATCCCTCAGACCATTTTGAAAACCTCAACCATTTTACTCCTTGGTTGTAAAGTGGATTGGCACCTCTCTGAAGGACGAGTATGCATTCTTTGAACCATTAGTAAAAATCATTTGGCTCAAAACCAAGTCTAAAACACTGGATTATAATTTTGACCTGAAGCATAGATGACAAAATGATAAATTTGCAAAACTCAGGCATTTTTCGGAGCACATGAATTCAATGGGAGTATTACCATCAACATCAAAGAGAGCAGGATTGAACCTGTAATGTATAGCACTAATGACTACAATCAAATAAACTTACATTGCTTGGGTTTTCTACCACCTTTGGCCTTGTGTGTGTGTGTGTAAGTGTGTGTGTGTGTGTGCACTTTTATGTGTGTGCCAAATGAGTAGGTCCAGAGTACTACCATTTTGAATCTGGGGCAGTTATACTAGATTGGTAAAAATATGAATAATGATGCAGGATGACAAGCCTTGGGGAATCTGGTTTACTTGTTTCCATAAATCAGTAAAGGAAGTGAAGAACTGAAAACCTTGAAAGATGAGATTATAGTCTTAGTGAAGGCTTCAGAAATATTTACACTTAATTTGATCTGCTTGTGGCAACTGGTATTTTTTTACTTACTTGCGGTGCAGCTCAATTTGGTTGAAAACCAGTATGGGGTAGAATATCTCTGTGGAAACACATAATCCTAGAGTTACATCTTTGTATACTATTCATTTTATGTTTATTGTTTCTTTTTGCTCTGTTTGGAATAGTGCACAACGTCACCAGTAGCTGTTTTGTCCCCTCTGGTTAGTTCTTACCTGACTGTCTCTCCACGGAGCTACAGCTAGTGACAGAAGAGAATGTAAGGTATGATAATAGCCTCCTATTTAACTCAATTGAATTTCTTTTGTTGGCTAATTTTCATTTGTGTTTACATCGTTTTCTAAATTGCTCAGATTTGCAACCTTAAACTGTGGATGCTGCTTCTTGGGGAAAAAAAAAAAGGGAATCATCTTTCTGAATGTGTCTTACATTTCGGAGGGATTAAAGTAAAAAAGTCAAAATAAAACATGAATGTCAGTTTTGATTAACAGCTACATCAGAGGTGCTTTGCTTCCAGAGTGTGAGATTTTCTATGGTCTTAACATTACCTTGGCCTAGGAAGAGCCTAGAGTTTGTAGCAGCATCAGTGTCCACTTTTAAAGACCAATCAAAATTTAAAATGTGATGTCGTTCCAGTCGAAATTCCCTTTATCCTTTATGTTTTCTTGATTCCTGGCTTGGGACTTAAGTGGCTTTATCGAAGTGCTTAGTCTGCTGTTGCCTGTTGATAGGATCCCCAGTCATTTAGAAAATGCTAAGGCTCAGTCAGCATGTGTAAAACCTCCATTTGCTTGACTGTGGCAAGGACGTCTTTATCACGCAGCTAAAAAATTCAGAGGGTGTTCTCATGGGATTCCCTAGTCATGATTGCATCGGGCTAAGAAGACGTCTGGATGAACGCAGTGAAGTTAGATGAGACCATCTGATAGAGATTCTCAACAGCAAACAGATCCAAAACTTCAAACACCTGAAGAAAAAAACAAGATAAACCTTAATATTTATTTCCAACCCAAAATACTCACAAAAGTCTCTGCCAAGCACAAGCTTGTGTCGCATGTATGTGTATCATGGCGTGAGCGCTAATTGTGGCATGTCTTGAAACGCGCAGGTAATTTCCCAGAATATTGTGCTGGGAAAGGGAGGATCTAGAAAAGGGGAATGGCTGCATTTTTGCTTGAAGCGCATGATAAAGCTATGCCCCCACCTTATCTTTCCTCTTTAAAATCTGTGTATAGTTTGAGCATATTTTGTCCACAACCAAAGTATTTCATCAAATCCCAGCTTTGGCTTTGAATTCACTCTGGGGCTGGAGTTGGTTAAAGAAGCTGAATCTCAGCAAAATGTTAGTATAAAAACAGGAAAACTTTCTCAAGAAATACTGAGAATATTTTTTCCTACTTCTGGAGTAATCAAATGATGTAGCACAATGATTTGCATTGATGGAAATGAGATCAGATTGTGAATGATTTAGAAGCTAAGTCAGGAAAAGACTTAAACATGTGCCTAAATTTAAATAAGTACGTACACCGGAATTAGTCATATGCTTAAAAATTAAATACATGTTTAAATATATTGCTGAACTGGAGCCTAAGGGTACAGTTTGAAGTTAAAGCTAAACTAATCTAGACAGTAGTTGTTGCTGAAAGTGATTAGTCTTCTCCTGGTTTACTTCCCTGAAACGGCCCACGCTGGAGTAAAACAAATGCAGTTTGTTGACAGTAACTGCTACTTCCTCAACGACTTTGAAAAGTATTCTTTTCTCATAAAAATGCAAGTAAAAGTCTTAGTTAATACTAAAAATCAATGGAGATACATGGAAGTCAGTTTTTGTACTAACATGCAATCCCTATTTGATTTCACAAGCTACAGCCTGTTAGAGAAAGAATTAAGGGGAGCGGTTCTCACGCGGACTAGGATGCATTTATTTCTTTTCCTTATGGGCTTCTACATCCTCCTAGCAATAACTAAGGGTAAGGGAACCGCAAAGCAAGTATGTCACTGAAATCAAGCTGGCTGCAAAGCAAGCATGAAGAGACAGGGGTTTTTGAGATGCTCACCCTTCACGGTGGGATGCAGAGGATGTTGTAGGCACACAAGCATCGCTGGTGGCCTCTCAGCCTCGCTGACACCAGCCACGGAGAGACTGGGGCTTCACTGCTTCTGTTTGGACCTCTGTGAAGGTTTTGCTACAAGCAGGAGGACCACACTGTCTCCTGGCAAACTGATAGATACTCTTCTGGAATAAAACCATAGAGATTGAAGACTCTTCAGAGGACCTGACACAAAGGCAGGTGACCCCTTGGGAAGGTTAAGGCTTCCTGGAATCAGGAAGCCATGGGCTTGGGGAGATGATGCTGGAGAGTTGTCTGCATTTTTAAGGGTGGTGATAGCAGATCTCAGTCTCTCAGTGCAAGCATTTAAAGGCAGTGGAGGTCTGAGGACCCCAGGTATCCTTCTGGCAAGCTCTCCGTGGAAGGAGGAAGCCTGGGGCCCGTGGATTTCTATCATGGCCATTTGTGCTGCAGCTAAGCACTTGGCTGCCTGCCTATGACGGCTTTGTGATAAGGCTCTGTGCAAAGATCTAGCATATTTTTAATCAAATGTTTCCATTAGTTTTAATATATTGTACCCATCAGATTACAGTCACTCAGCAAAAATCCAGCCTTCGACACACAGTCTCATTTATCCTTGTTCCTACCATGCACCCAGCTCTGCTTTGCTGACGTTGGTTCTGGTTGTATAGTCTTGTTGTAGGTTTTTTTTGGGGGTGGTGCAATTAGCCTGATTGGAGCAACTAGGCCAAGGAACATCAAGCAGTAAAATAAAGTCTTGATGACATATTTGAACTCCTGTAGACCATGGGTTATCTGATCTGCAAGGTCACTGCTATTCTCTGGGAAAGTTTAAAAGAATCTGCTCCTATTTCAAGCTTAAAGGGCCCTTCTTGACAATTTTAGGAAGCAAATTCAGTTTTTCTTTAAGTATATGCAGTTCTGCGCAGGTGAGGGTTTCAGAGTATTTACTACCTGTATTTTTTTCTTTCCTTTTCTTTGGATTTAACTGCTTATCAAAGGCAAACAGAGTAGAATTAATTTTAATAAACAGAAGGAAAAAGTGACTCCAGTAAGGCTCCTTCTGCTACCAAAACTGAATGAAATGCAGAAAGGAAAATAATGTGAAAATGAGAAACCTAAAAAGAACTTTAAAATTCCTTTTAATAATTTAAGCTGTCATCAGTAGTAGAAATAAGGAATTATATTTCAGACATGACTTATACCAGGCATGTCTTAAAAAGAAAAAGAGAAAGACAAATTGATAATGCCTGAAGAGACTGTCCCTGGGAATAAAAAAAATGCAGAATTAGGCCCTGGGAAGCCAAGTATCTTTTCCACCGTTCAGTCGGTAGAAGAAAGAAATGATGGTCCTTGATCTTTAGCAGCTCTAACAGATGGACTTGGGGAAGCAGTAGGAAAATAACATCATTAAAAGTTTTGTCTTTCTGTATTTATGAAAAGTCAAGTTGTGCCTTGCTCAAAATGTTTGAAGCTATTATATTACAAAGATTTGGTATTAATATGATTAGCTTAACAGTATTCTTCTGTAATACACATCATAAAGTCCTGTCAGAATGAAATTGAATGCTAAAAACACGCATAATAACTTTCACAGACCATTAAGGTTTAAGGCTACAGTGTGGGAGTTTATTACAAAGAGACCCTCTTACATCAGCATGTACTTTAAGTTAGAGGTATTCCCCCCAGGCTTTATTTGCTGCAAAGTATGATGTTCTGATGTTGTTTATGTTCGTATACAGCCTGGCTTAGCTTTGCGGTGGGGTTCTTGCAGTAACGCAAGGAATGCTATAGGAAGGGATCGAGGAGGCTATTCTTTTCCTTTCGCAGGAGTCCGAGTGTGTAAACTCTTGGCCATTTTACCCTTGCTGGCTGTGGCAAACTGTCACCCCTCCATTTCCCTCTTGTTATAGTAACAGCATTATCCCAGCAGGATGAGGTATGACTTTCTCTCGCTGGTGCCTTTCATGCCACTCTGCGTACTGTTGGGAACAAGGATAATTCACGCCCTTGCCTCAGGGATTATAAATTTAATGCCCTTAAGGAACAGGTAGTTTATCTACAAAGCAATGCACTACTTGTACCATAAAAATTTCTTACCGCCCAGTAGGAATATGGACTCAGATCCATTTATTTGACTCTGTGTAGGTATCGGAGTTTAAGGAAGGATCCTATTACCTTATGATTATCTCTTCGAGCTGATTTTACCCCGGTATAATTCCACGGGCTCCCAGGAAGCTATTTCAGACTCACGTTGGGCGAGTGGGGAAAGATTGAGTGCATGTACTCAATGAAGTTAGAGTGCTAGCAAAAAGTGAACCGGAGTCTTTGGCGGGAAAATCTATCATTCTCCATTGATAAAAAGTTTATGATTAATCACTGGCTTGATTACATTAGCCTTTAATTAAGCTTGTGTGCCAGAGAACAGGGACTTTGGTGTGTTTTTTCTTTGTTATCTCCTGACCGTGGCTCTGCTGGTGTGATTTTATAAAAGGTCTTGCATCAATTTCCCCTTACTACAACTATTCCCACCCCCTAAGGGGGAATTAAGGTCATATTCTTCCTTGCTGATGCTTCCACAGTTGGAACCATTTCAGTGGAAAGCAAAAAAGTAGGTGAAAATATTTGTTGGTTTCATTTATATCACAGAGTTACCATCCTGTACCTTGGATTCATTTCTCAGCTTTCCCTGGAGTTCTTGGGAACCCACACAGACATCCATGGGATTTTCTTCCACAGAAAACTGCTGATGCTAACCACGGATCTACAGCACAGGCAGCTGTTACCAGCAGTTTATAGTAACCTTCCTCACACAGGATCCCACGGCACTTTGCAAACTAATTAAACACAGCACCACTGATGTGCAATGAGCGCCGGGGCAGAGCGTGGCAGCTATTCAGCACAGAGTACATGGATCAGGATTGTTTCGTCCAAAGCCACAGGAGTCAATTCCGTCTCTTGTGAGAAGTGTCCTGGGATGATCAAGGGACAGAATGAAAAATGAGACTTTTAGTTCCGAATATAGTATCTGGGAGAAGAAAAACATTACAAATCTCAGCATGGCTTCCCTGGAGAAATAAAGGGCGCTGATGATGCCTGGCAGGCTGAGGGGCTTTCGCTGATGGGCTCGCTGAGGTCTTGGATCTCCTTCTGACATTGAGCCATTTTAACCCCTTTGCTTTTTTCTAGCATTTCTGGTGCTTTTCACTGGATCATGCCTGGGGCTTTGGTACTAAGCAGCCCTTTTGATAACTGCAGTGCAGTGCTGTAATCGCTGAAGATTCCCCCCCTCCCCTTCCCATAACGCCATCAGCACAAGGAGAAACAGCCTTGACAAAAATCCCAGCGGGACTGTGTGCACAGTTCCGGCACCGAGAAGTGAAAATTCAAGTGCAATGTGTGGAATTTGCAAGTGCAGCTTCCTTTGTTCCTCGCCCACCCTCTGTGCTATAAAAATATTTTTTGACTAGTGGTTGTTATCCTCACAGCAGAAATGTAACAGCAACAAAGTATTATTTGAAATATCAACAACCAAGGGAAAGGCCAAAGTGTGTTGCTTCGGGAGGGCTGTCTCGCAGACCTGCAAGAAACCTCAGCTCTTTTTGTCCTGAGGAGGACTTGGCAGCTGTGATCAGTTAGGAACAGCCATGCGACTGGGCGATAAAGAGGGACCAAACCCCTCAGGAGAATCAGTGCTGGACTCTCCCCATGCAGTTTAGCCAATTTCCTCCAGATCCCACTCCAGGGACCACACACCATGGGACTAGATGTTGAGGCACCTGTCCTTCAAATATCTGAGTCCTACATTGAATCCAATCCTTATAACTTAGAAGCTACAGTAGTGAGTGTGTCAGTGCCTAACCCACTGAAGAAATCCAAGTTTTAGCCACTTTCACAAGTCATTCACCGTCTAGCAAGAATCAGTCCCAAACCAGAATAGACTGAGACCTTTGATGGTATCGGTCTGAAGATAAGGAGGAGACTTGCCAAGCTAGATGTTGGCTTTCGTTGCATGCCTAGCAGGCAGCCCATAAGGCATCCATCCTTTCACAAGTCACTGTCAGGAAAAGTCACTCTTAAGATTTACCTACTAGGAAGTGCAGGCAGGAGTTGGAAGAAGGTAAGGATCAGGCCACAGGTCTGTTACACCACTTCAAGCTGCTGAGTTCAGCATTTTGTCGCTGGCAGTGACCACTGCTGGACTGTTTCAGACAGTGCTGTCATGCTTCCAGTCCCCAGTCCCATGAGCTGGCCTGAAGTGTCAGTCAGACACAGTTCACTTGTGTTCTGGTGCATCTTCTTGCTAGGAAAGTCAGATCCTCAACTCAGGCTGGATCTTCTTTCCTGCTCTTCTCGCGAAGGAAGTTAAGATAGTTAGCATGCTCTTACTCACAAACCTGCCCCTTCTTTAGAAAATCTTTCTTGCTGCCTTCGCTTCCAAGCTGAGGGAGCCCAACCAGCTCGGGGCCCTGGCTTCACTTGTGGCATAGTTATCTCATCCGTCTGGCTCAGCTGATCAAGAGAGAGATGGAATTGCACACAGGTATGCAATTTTGGACTAGTTTAAATTATATCACATAATAATAGTAATGATAATGATAATGATGATGATATCTTATGCTATGGATGAGAAAAATAAACCATTGTCTCAAAATGTACCTGACAAGTAGTACAATGCAGTGTTATGTACTCAAGAGGGAGAATAGAAGTTACTTCACTCATTTTCATCCCATCCTCTGAGTCTTGTCTAGCCTACGGGTTAAATCCGGGAGACAGAATCATCTGCATGAGAAATGTGGTATGAACCATCAGCTCAGGCTGATAGGAACTACAGGCTCCCACACAGCCCATACCAAACGATAGTACTATCAGATGGAAAGAGGTTATATACATAGTATAGTGTATCAGTCTCAGCTAAGTATCTTTGCAATGGTTTCCCACATCACTTAGCAGCTTGTTTAACATATCATGATTAACCAGTAGGCTCTGCAGGAGCTTCTCACAATCAGCAGAAACAACAAAAGACCTGAAGGACCACAGTAGAAGGCAAACATAATGATGGACAGTAAGTGTGTGTTCATGCCTCTCCTGAAAAATGTCCATAGCTGTTTGGCTTACAAAGTATTGTAAATTCATTGCTAATAGTTTGGATTGGTTCTTTCAGCATAATATTGTAGTCAGTTTTAGGAAAAGCAGCAGAAATCTTGATTATTGAAGTCCTGTTATATGTATGATGGGACTTTGCAAAGCCACAATTTTTTTCTCAGCCTGCACAAAATAATCAGCTATCTCTCTGATTCTCAGAAGACTTGATCATGAAGTGATTGTAGCGAGAGCTTTTACTTGAGTCTGTAAAGACTTTCATAGAATATGACAGTTGATAAATGCCTGATCTGCTATGGCAACTTACTTAGTATTAAATTCAAATAGAGAAAGATAGCATGTTTTATGGTGCTTTTCACCTCCTTTTTACCATGTACCTTTCCCTATTCACTGCTTTGCAAAGTTCAGCAATTGGTAATGGATTTGCCAACCATGCAAGTTAGAAAGTTTCTCTCTCTATTATCAAGATCAATGGTTTCCTCTCTTTCTAATTGCAAAACACTTTCTTTATCATGAAAATTTTAAATTTCCATAAATAGCCTTCCCAAAGGCTAAGTAAGTGCTAAACAAAACTAAAAACAAAGTGAGAGGAAGTACAATGCGAATAAATAACTCAAATGCAAAGCCTGAATTCTTTGAGGAGGAGAACTTACGAGGTGCTGAGCACCCCTGAGAGCTGCTTGCATTGATAAAGTTCAGCATGGAGGTGCAAAAACATCCTACAAGGCCTTTTAAAACAGCCCCTCTTAGGCTTCCTTCTTAGGCCAAAGTCCAAAGCTGATTCAACGCAGTATCAAGCTACAAAACTTTAGTCATAGAGATGGAAGAAGGAACAACTGGCAGATGAAGATGACAGATAGCAGAAGTGTATCTTAGATGAGACTTATAGTTACTTAAATGCTGTTGAATTAAATATTGCCTTTCCATAATTTAACTCCTGAAAACCCAAAATATTATTCTACACGTTATGACATAGCGAGCTGATGCACGGTACATCAGCAGTGATGTAATATTGACAGACAAATACAGCTATTGTATTCATAAATGTTCGCTTTACAAAGCAAAGAGCATTGTAACAAAATATACTTAATGCTAGCATGATAGACTGCAATGTAATCAGTGTCTTGGATGAATTGAGAACACAAACAAAAATAGATTAGCTAACAACTAAATTGTATTTATCTTGCTTGACAGGGCTAGTTCAATAATGAGTCATTTTCTGATCTAATATCGCTGCCATCTCTAGTATTGCCGGTAATTGTTACTGCTGAGAGAAAAAGTTCAAACAATCCAAAGGCTGAAGAGGCAAAGGAGTATTAGCATGTCTAATGCAAGAGTATTAGCAGTAGTCTGTCTGGTCCCCGGTAGATGCAATATACCAATTAGTTGCATACTTCCTTGAGCCGTGAAACCGGGGTCTCAGCCGCCTGGGGTCATTACAGATCTCACGGGTCTTTTGTGAAAGCAGAGTTATTTTTCCAGGCAGGATTGTAGCCGAGGGCCTGACATATCCTTCACATAAGCTGTGCTGTCCATGCTCTGCTGGCTGCTGCATCCGTCACCTCCAGTGGCTAGGGCAAGAAGAGCGAAAACCTTGCTCTGCTGACCCCATCGGGCTCTTCCACGGGCGCTGAAAGCCCTGGGATGTAGCCAAAGGTTAGATGCAGCCACCTTTGTGGACCCTGTCTTTATCTACCCTGCGGTGACAGCAGCTCATGTAGCCAGCTCCCCAGACCTGCCTCCTGACTAGTTAGCGCAAGTATTGATAGCAGCGTAAGTAGAGCAGCCCGATGCTCAGGACAGGCTAGTAGCCCAACTATTTACCCAGGGGCCTGGGTGGTTTGGCTGGCCATGGTATGCTCCACGCTGCAGCCAGCAATGTCCGAGCCGACGAGCTCAGACATACTTTCATGAGCTGCAATACTTTGGGGACTGTAGCACTGATATATCTGTTTGTTGGTAATCAGTGGGGATGAGTAGGAAACTCTATCTCCAAGCATGCTTCTTTAAGGATTAAAAGCGTTCTGCATTTATAATGGAGAGTAATTACCTTTTTTGAAAATAGTTGTCAACTTAATTTTAAATAATAAAACTTTGCGCTGAGGTCAGTCGGGTTCCAGGTGGAAACGTGCTAGGAAAGACAAATATTCAAAGCAAGAATGGGCATGAATGTGATTGGGCTTGATTCTGATCAAGTTTACATTTGTTTAAAGGCCCAGCCCAAAGCCTGTGAAAGTCATTTGACTGACAGAATAAATCAGCTAAAATCAATGGGATTACCCTACTGTCAGCCCAGTATGGGTGAGATCAAACCCCAGATCATTATCTTTTTGTGGTTTTCCTTTTTGCATATTGAGAGGGAGTCAGTGTGAAGGGCCATTGATTGTTTTGTAAAACACCCTTTAATTTCAGTGGGAGTCTGCCTGCCTCCCGACTGTTGGCAGGATATGGCCCATAGAGCTACTGGGAGGCTGAAGATTCATACCTCTCGATGTGCACTGCATCTGTTTGGTTTTGCTGCCAGAGGTAATCAGGCAGTTAATAGCTTTTGCATAGAGAACCAGTTGACTGTGTGCGATGTGAGAGCCTAGCCAGGCATGAAAATATAAAATGAAAGAATAAGTTAAACCACCACATTCTTTGGGGGAATGCTAATGGGTGACAGTTATCACTTACCACCTTGGTCTCTTGTTCTTTCATCAGAATCAATTACTTAATTTCTCTTTTTTTGTGCATGATGATGATGCTTTCATGAAAAACAAGTCTATGGAAATACTGAATACCAGTAAGTCAGAAGAAGCGAAGGATGCAAAACTGCAGTTTTCCCATGGCCTGAAAATGACTCCCTCCCTGGCTTAGGGCAGCCACAGGTATGCTGTTAATTTTAAGTCCTCTTGCCAGAAGGCTATAAAATGTCTTTTCATCTTACGTTACATAAGTATCCAACAAATAAGAAGACTGTTATTACAAAGGCAACCACACCGAAAAAAGGTTTCATTTACTCTGAAAACCTGCATTAAAGACTTCTGATGTCTCTGTAACTTGTAGGTTGCTGAACACTGTTGGAGAGGAAAATTCATTGAATTCTTTTAAAAAAAGAAGTAAGTTTGATGCAATACCAAACAGGAATGCTCTTAGGAACCACGTGATAAATCTTCAGTTGAACATTATGTTAATTTACTCTCAAAGATGAGCTTCTATATTCTTTCACCATACTGGACAGCATTCTGGAAAACAGTGGTAATATTTAGCGCTCTCTAATTAAACATTTTGATGATCCTTCTGAACTAAACAGAAAAGATCATATATGTCAGGAGTGAAAACTGTGAGGTGCTAAGTAGATCTTAAGATATGAAAACACAGCTGAGTCTGAGGATGCTGAGGACTTGAGAGAAAGTGCTCAGCAGCCACAGGAAGGGTCTTCAAAATCCTTGTGCTTCTTGTCATCAAATAAATAATGCTGCTTGGCTTCACTGGGTGCTGAATCGTTGCTTTGTGGTTTGACATGATTTTCTCCAGGAAAATAAAATGTGGTTTTGTGCCAGTAAGATAAAGGCATTGTGACAGTGAGATAAAGCATTGGAGGATGCCTCTGTGAAGGTGATTCAGCATGTGTTCAACATACCTCTTAGTAATTAAGGCATTCTTCTTGAAGTTGTTTAGTTGTATTATATCCTTCTACATCTTCACAAATTGATTGGCATCAGGTATATTTATAATATGTTCTAAGTCAGTCAACTTCCAGGCAGTAAGGCATCCTCACCTGCTCATTTCACAGGAAAAAAAACCCCTAAACAATAGAAATCACCATGTGCGTGTTGACATCCTGCTTGTGAACCAATATTGTCACAAGCAGTAGGCTTAGAAAGAGCAGACCAATCAATGAATATGAACTGACTTACACTAAGCTAAAATTAGGTCCAATATCCTGATTGAAGTTATTGCAATTAACTAAATAAATACACACTCTCAGTTAATTATTTTTGTAATACCATTGTGCCTAGAGGCCACATGTGAGATTGAGAGCCATCCATACTAAGCACTGCAAATACATTCAGTAAAGATACAGTCTTGAACAGCTTGCTGTTCATATAGACAAAAGAAACAAAGGACTGGAGACAGAAATCATTCTTTATTATCTCCATGTCACAGAAACAGGGCCAGAGAAATTGAATTGTCTTGCCCAACACTGTATAAGAATTATTTGGCAGGACTGAGAAGCAAATAGAGAACATCAGTATCCACTTCACGAGTCTGCCCGCCCTTTCTCTAGCACAAACTGCTTTCTTACCAGAAGATTTCTCATGCACAGAACAGCTCTGGACTCTTGTTTCTTTACATTCCATTCCTTCTTTTTCGAATGCAGCACGGTACCTAATAGCTAGAGCTTTTGGTTTCTTGTGGCTGTTGATGAGCCTGTGTCCCATCAATCTCACCAGTGTGAAACACACCGCTACCTCTATAGGAAAGAATGATCTTCCACTAGCAAAAATTCAAGGCCTCAAACACATAAATCCATGAGCACCCACATTTCCATTGACTGCTTTCCCTTGGTTTAAGAGTTCATATACATTCTTCCTCAAATCTGGAGCCAAGCTTTGCCTCCTTTGTGTATATAGAGAAAACTTTTAAAATCTCATTGCAAGGGGTGCAAATGTGTCTTGTAAATCCAGAAATAGCCCATTCTCTTAGGTCAAAGCAACTGACAGTTACAGCCTCATCCCTTGGAAATAAGTCTCAAAAACTTACTTACGTAGCAAATACTTTGGCTGCAATAACTAA
This sequence comes from Gavia stellata, assembly GCF_030936135.1. NCBI lineage: Eukaryota > Metazoa > Chordata > Aves > Gaviiformes > Gaviidae > Gavia > Gavia stellata. The sequence continues at coordinate 4,243,969 of NC_082610.1, forward strand.
GTTACTTTTGTCACCATTAGCCTTTCCTGATTACTTTCTTCTGCATTATGTACTTGCACCAATAGAATATAAATTCATTGAAACACAAATTGTGCTGCTTGCTGACTCCTTCTGTCTGCTGAAAAAAATATAGAAATAGAAATACAGAGTGTCCAGTGCATGGTGACTCTACCCTGATTTTAAAGAGAGACCCTGCAGTGGCATCTTCAAGCATTATAGACCTAAACCCAAGACACTTGCTTTGGCCTTTCTCTCTCTACTTTCTGTCAACCTTGGTTCTTTCAAAATCAATGACAAAATGTTGCTAACTTTAACTTAATCTAGAATTTCATCTTCTGTCTCCAGACAAGCAGTGCAGTGATGTAACTAGTGGATAGTTCTCAAAGCCTCTTTCCCCCTTCTCTGCAGAAAACAAATCTCAGAAGAAAGCTGAAAATCATGAGGTTTCAAACGTACTATTCCTACGTCTTTCCCAAACAACCTCAAATTTGTGCTTTGATAGATTCATTTTGTAGTTAATCAACTATACTTGTGGATTTGAGGAGGTTTGAAAAATTGGCTCAAAATGAATAGTCTGTTCTGCTTGTAATCTTAACTATGGAGTTACTTCTAATGATGCAGTAATGAAAATTTCATTTTCCAGCAGTTTAGCTATAAAATATGACTTAAGTGAGTCCTTGAGTCTATTTGGAACCCCAGCAAGTCAATGTCTGTGCCATCTTCCTGGCCATAAAATTATTTTCTGCCTCTTTGCCAGACTGAAAGTTCTAGGAAAGGCCTAATTGACAAATTACAGGACAGTGTATCAAACAATAATTTTTCCCAGATAGCCACATGTCTGAAACATAATCTTCCTTTAAATAGCATGGATGTATAATTTGAATACATGCTTATTTTCTAGTTCTGGAATATTTATTTACCTGAAACCCTGCAGCTTTAAGAAACATATTGTGAACTGAAGAAAAAGGCTAGCAGCATAATAGATGGCCTAGACATCTCCCTTTTTGAAGTCTCCTGGCTGAGAAAGGGAAAAAAAAGAGTCCTCTGTGTTTGATGAATGCAAGAACCAGGTTTCCAAGCATGGAAAGAGCCTTTAGAAACACAAGTGAGGTTTTGATCCCTGGCCCCAGTGTCATCCATCTTGGAAAGCTTTCTGTTTTTATTATTTTAAACAGGTCAGCAACAGTGAGATGGGAAACTGTAGATTTCAAAACAGACGCCTCTGCAGTGTTTCAGCAAAACATCGCATGATTTCAAATGGAAATTTAGTATTGGGCCTGGATGCCTTGCAAATTACCTAGCCTTTTGCCAGTGGGAGCCCCAGGTCTCTGAAACAGCAGCGCCTCCTGATACACAGCGGTAAGCACGCAGCACGGAGGAGACCAGAGTTCTGGTTCCCAGGGGAGCTTTTCGGCTCTCAGGCCTGCATCCCGAGTGCAGGGTTGGAGTTAGGGGCATTCGCTTTGCTGCTGCTCTCCCACATTCCCCCCAGCTCCCACTGGAAGGTGGCTCTCAGGTCCCAATACCTGCGCCTGTCCCAGCTCCCCTCCAGATATTTGGTGCTCAGACCTGGAGCATGCAGCTGCCCCATGGGTTGCACGTGGCCATGATGACACTGAATCCAGATTGCCACTGTGGAGGCAAGTCCTCAGCAGTGAATGAAAAATATTTTCCATTTTCAGCTCCATGTCAGATTAATGGCAATTTTGCAACTTGCTCAGACTGATATGGTTAGGATTGTGTATTTGCTAGTGTGAACAGGAACACAGTAGCTGTTTTTCTGTTTCCTGCATTTGAACATGGTGAAAATATGATCCAGGCCTTCTGTAATGCTATTTGCTGACACTCTTTCTTTAGGAAAGTAAGTCGGGAAGAACAACAAAGAATTCTTCAGCGAACTTCCTTGCAGAAAAGGTTGTGGTTGTCTTGCCAGCTCTCAAAATTAAAACTATGTTCCAGTCAAAAATGCCTATTCAGACTGACATCAAAGAGAAAAATGCGAGCAGGTCAAGGAGTTTAATTTCCATGGCACTTGCATTTGTGATTCACATGTAGGGTGCAGCAATGACTTACATGCCCATTGGCAATAATGTAATAGAAGGCTAGTGTGAATAAAAAGAAAAATGAATTGGAGGTAACAGTAATGGGCCAAATTCTGTATTCAGTTGGATGCGTGGAGCTCATTGAAGTTGGGCAGTGTCACACAGAGCACGATCTGGCGGTCTTTCTCACAGCAGCATTTTCATGAATGCATACCTTGTGGAGCACCCTCACAGTTGCCGGTAGCCTGGGCTGAGGTTTTTCAGAAATGAGCAGCGGTGCTGCTGTTTGGGGATATCAATCCAAGACGCTTATGTGGAGGGCCTGATATGAGAGGGCTCCTTTTCACTGTCTAGAGAGCAGGTCCCTTTGACTCCTGAAAAATCTGGGTCTCAGGGCACGTTTCCTGAATCATTCGAGGTGTGTTTTCATACCAGCTTTTTAACTTCTCAAAATCTCTAGTTAAGGTCAACGACTATATCTTGAGGTATGAAAGCAGGAGGTATGTAAACTTTTTTAACAGTGTCTGTATATTCTCCTTCTAGTCCTTATTTGCTTTTCTCATGGGACGATCCAACTAAGCATTACAGACTGTTGATAAATAGATTTTCAGCCCATTTCATTTAACCATTACTGCATTTCCATATCAAAGATTTTACACTTGGCATGCCCGAGCCTATTTTATTTGTAATCTTTTCTCAAATGAGAAGTTTGGAATGTTTTTTCATTATGTGTTTCATCTGCAATGTACTGCCTTCATGTTATTTTTTAAGATGAGATCTTATACGCTACCTCAAGTCATTCTACAATTCATTGGCTCTTATTTATTCTGGCCTCCTAATCTAACACAATTTCTATGTTGAAACTTGTTGCTATTTTTTTTCCAAGGATACACCATATGATGTTAAGCATGTGCTGTATATCAAAGTGCAAATATAAACTAGTTGATAGTCTCTAGTCACACCCTGGATAGGTGTGGCGGTTGGGAATTTTTTGCTTTCTGGCTGGAGATCAGAATGTGCTTAACATGGCTCCACATACAGGATCTTGGTCGGGAGAGAACTGGTTGGGGTTTTTTGTTGGGTTTTTTTTTTCATGTATGTTGTTTGAAGGGTTGGGACCTAAATAGTTGTACTCTTTCCAGAAACAGATTTTTACTTGTTTGGCTATATTTAGAGCTGCAATCGGGAGATTTGAGGGTATGATAATCCTCTGCCTTACTGTCTTCTTTCTCTCTTTCTCTGTATCACTTTGCGGATAAGAGGATGGACGAGCTTAACTCTAGTGTCAGCCTAAGGCATGGTGCAGAGCTGCACTACTCCAAGAGAAACTCCAAGGAGGAAGTATGACTCAGAGAGCTGCAATTCCTTCCACGGTTCCTCCTTGTTCCAGCCAGGGAAGTAAGTTACTTCGGTATTTGTGCTGTGAGACTAAAGCTTACTTCTCCCCTTGTGCTTACAAGCCTTAGCTTGCAGAATAGAAAGAAGAGGGATAAGGGTCTGTGCCAGAAGCAAGGTGTCACTAGCCTGGGAAAGGGCATTTTGCCGCCTTGGACGCCTCAGTTGCCCCGAGTTGAGACAGAGACCACTCTAGCCCCATGTGGGGTTTCACTGTAAACAGTCACCTCATAGCCAACCACTTATACTGGCTTGCCAGTCATTTTGCAGAGATATACATGGCTGCCTATCTCGTCAGGCATCTTTTACGTTAATACCAAGAGCAATGCACAAAATATTGGACAGCTTTATACTGTTTTTTTCTACACAGATTGTTACCTCATGCTGATTTACGTGCTTAACTTTCATAGTCTCTCATTCAATAAGATGTAGTCACTATCAGGCTAACGTACAGCTCACCAGACACTTCTGAATTGCCCCTCAGACAATCAATTTCCCACTGACTTTTATTTTCCATAGTAATAGTTTGTTATTATACTCAGAGACTGGCAAAGGATTTGCAGGCAATAATTCTCTTGCCAAAACAGAAACACTAATACGGGGATTCATAGTGAAATGTTCAAAATCAGTATTTCTTCACTGGTAGTGCAGCTCTAAGGCCTGAGAATGCCAACTGACGTATGATCTGTTTGCAAATGATGCGCATGACTATTCACCTGCCTGACATTCTGCTCAGCATCAACACGCTTTGGGGAGAAAATAAAAACTTCACAGCCTTTTTTTTTAATATGCTTTTTCATGGATGGACAGCAGAGCAGAAATACTGTACTGTACTGATGGGACCTTCAGCTGAGCACTATTTTAAAAGAATTTATAATATGACAGGAAAATATTACGTTAACTGAGACAGTGTCAAATGAGAGCACATACATACTAAATAATTATGTGATGCACTGGCCTGAAAGATAAAAGGGGTCAGAAAAACAAGAGAGGAGTTCATCCATATGCACATCAGCTAGTTGATCCAGGTAGGAATAAAACCTCAGTACTCTAGGATTACCAGGGAGAAGTTTTCAGGAAGTATCTTGCAATAAAAAAACCCAAAACCAGGAGTAAGAATCGAGTTCAGAAAATAGATCTGGCCCTCATATGGTGTTCAGCAGCACAGATACGCACACACACACACACACACTCTCACACTTCCTGCCTGAATTATATCAGTTTCAAAAATAGGCTGTGAAAGAAGATTCAGGCTATTGGACCAACTTCTGCTTTCAGTAAACTGGACTGAACATAGAGCTGAATTTATACCTCCATGTATGATTTTGTGTACCAACATGTATAAAGCTCATCCTTATACTGTGAGCTTTGAATGGCATCAGTACTAATTCACCTGAGTACCTGACAGAGATCTGTAGAGAGATATAGAAAGAGAAACACTATCCATTTGAGCCGGTCTTTATTCCTACCCTGGAAATAAGTGATGTAAAGGAAGCATGCAGTTCAAACGTGCAAAAGTTGCTTTTGTTTTGCATCAGTTTATTCAGGTATTTTAAATAGGCTTAGTTAAAATAATCAGTTGAGCCTTTTTGACAACTTTGTAAGAAAACCTTATGCTGCTAATTCTTAAATATCATCAGACAGCAGGCTAATTGTGTCCAAGTGCACATTGTTACCCCAGGTAGCAGATAACTTCCTGTGTTGAAACGATGACTTGAGAGCGATATACTTGTAGACAAGGAAATATCATCTTCCAGTCCTGCTGTGTCTTAAAGTAATCTATGAGAACTCTCTTTAGCTGAATGCCTGTGCTTAGCCAACGCATTAGACACAGTCAGGATGTATTAAACTCATACACCTTTTAAATTACTTGATGGTTTTGAGTTCACATGGCTAGCTAATTAATTCAGATTTCTAGCGCTAACAATAATGGAATATGCTGAACTGCCAGGAATGTTACTTGTATGGGTGTGTAATAAATGTGCTTAGCTGTGTTTAGTTATACAGATATGCAATGGACACTTGTACCACTTTCTGTAGTTACTATCCTGTTCCCAATGCTTAGTAATATGGAACACCACTTTTGAAATGGGATAATACTTTGGAATAGCAAACGTTCACATTTCATGCTTCGGCAGTTCTGAACACGTAATCACAAATACGGCAAAAGAACCTTTAGTGGATCAAATTATGTACCCTTTTGAGTAGAAGTACATTCAAAGTAATTCCATGAAGTCAAGTCAGAGGACAACTTACTCTCTTGGATAAATACTACTTTAACAAAATTGGCTGGATGATTCATTGTGAACAGTTCAGTGAAAATGTTATCTGTGTTTTGTATAGCCTTCCTTTTTCTTTCCTCCATATTCCTCTTTCTCTTCCTCATTCTCTTTTTAACCTTTTCCACCTTCCAATGCTATGCATAGAAGACCTAAGAACCTAAATGAAAGCATATATGAGAAACAGATGATAGAGTTAGCAGTTTGGGCAGGATAAAAACAAGCCATTGCTGGAAGCGCAGAAGATGGTAAAATACCAATAATCCATATTGGTATCTGACATGGCTAACAGAGGAAGGGTTCATCCCTTGTGTTGTTCCAGTTCCTGAGAGTGCCCCTTGCCTTCTACATTGTATAATATAGCCTGAATAAAATGTGGCTACAAAAGGAAAAAGGTAACACTGCTCCTACTCTAAACAGGATTTAGTACTGTGCTCATCACTGCAGTGTCTGAGAGCAAGAGAGACTATTGCTGTTGCAGTACAAATTTCATGGAATATCAAGTGTTGATAATCTGTGCTCGGAGTCTGTAAATGTATGTACAAATGGATCAGATCCACAGCTGGCATCTGTCTGGCTCCAGATCTGGTCCAGTAAGTTTCTAAATAGTAGTTCACGACAGACCATTGAAAACTTCCAAAGGAAGTCCCAGGGCACATGACAGAAATGGCCAAGTGGGACAGCACAGTAGAAGAAAGAAATCCTGTGGGTTCATTTCTTTAAAGCATAGAAGTCATTAATCATTTCTATTCCTTTCCATTTGAAACAGCTGCCTGCCTGCATTTGCTAAGTAACTGCTTTCCTAACCACACAGAAACTAAGCTGTGGGCCCCAGAATGCTCATGCTTCCAAATATTAATAAACAATTTCCCTCTTTCACTGTGTCAATGAGAGCACGTTAACATTCTTAGCATCTGGTTTTGGTAGTGAAATAAAACATTAATGTTTCCACACTTCATGAATTCCTTCCAAAAATCTTTCTCGTCGCTTATCTTCTCAACTGAGGCTTCAGAAGTTCGAAAGCTTGACTCGCAAAATCTCAGTGGCCTTCTACCTGTCACCTGCAACGTAGGATGTTGCTCTTTATCAAGTTAGAAAATAATCTCTCCCGTCATGCTTATTTGCTCATCTTCTTGTGAAACTGCGTTACATTTTCCACATAAGCTCGTTACTTCAAAACGTAGGCTGTCATCTCTCCGGGCTATTGCAATTAGTGAAATGCCAGCCAGCAGGTGGAGACGCATGAAAGCAATCTCAGTTCATAGACAGGCTGCTTTGACATTTCATTCCCATAGCCCTGGCCAAGCACTAGAGCGGGCCAGAGCCAGAAAATATAGCTCTTGGTTTCATGGAAAAGTTCAGAATTAAAATCTTGGATTGCTGACAAACATGTGACGGAGCAGCTTCTACTGTAGGACTGCACTGCACAAAGCCACGCTAAAGAGCCATCCAGTCAGTACCTTTCATGTATCAGTGAATCGTGGAGGGAGGGAAGCTTGCTGCTGACTCTGGCCTGACCTTGATTCATTCAGTTTGTTCAACAGTTTAGAGCTGCCTGTCAGCGTCAGCTGTGCTGAATGATGCAAGGAGCCACACACGCTCCTGTTTATGCATATTCACTTTTGGCCTTGCGCTGTACAACACTGGGACTCTGATGGCTCCATAGCATACTTCACCCAGATGCATTTCCACCTATTTGCTGCAAAAGTGCAGCTTGAGAGGGTATGAAAACAGCTTTGCTTCCTCTGTTCCTTTCATAACTCCTCCCACCCAGTGTTTCCTCTTTCAGAGTGGAAACACCATTGTAATAGCTATTTCTGAAATATCCCTGCCAAAATCAGGAAGTGCAGAGGAATACATAAGTATGAGGAGGGGGAAAAGTAGTTTGCAAGTTATTTTGGGAGTGGGGAAGTTGTTTACATGAGTTTGGGAGAAAAGCTGAGGATAATTCTGTGTTGTCTTCAAACCAGTTAAGTTTCTAGCTCTAGTCTCTCTGCTCTGTAGAAACTATAAGAAACTGCAGTACTGGGTCTGCAGAATACCTAATGTGAACCGATTGTCTTCAATGGAAAAATGCCATGCTAAAATACCGTATGCTTGCAAACTCGTCCCTTATACCAAAAATTGTTGCTGAGACTGTGAAAGAGAGATTTTAACCAACAGTGACAGCATTCAGCAGCATGCACATGGAGATATGGGAAGAGGGAAGGAGATGGTGTAAAATTAGTAGAGCTTTGAAAATCTACAAAAATCATCTGCAAACATTTTGAGATATTTCAGTGTTTGAACATGTGATGTACTGGCAAATTAGATTAATTATGGAGATACCGGAAAACACGGTGTCTTGTTTTGCAGCTCCAGACCCCTCAACATTTAATCATTTGTGGTGAGTTTGGATGAATTATTGGAGTTTATTATTCTTCCTTTAAATGAGAAAGGCTCTTCAAACCTTGCAAATTCAATTTCAGTGCTTCTACAGAAATGTATTTTGCAGCTTTTCCATCCTTTTGGATTCTTCTCCTCCCCCTCCACTACGTTGCCTCTTGCACTCTTCTTTTCGGAGAGCAGAGTTTAACATGCCATTGAGGAGATAGCCTGCATGCAAAGTCCCTCAAACATAAACACACTTAAAGAACAGATTCATCACAGTGTGTTTCCAAATGTGGAAACCACATTCCATCTGCACCCTTATCCAATGGTCATTAGCTTAGATGTTGAATGGACATTCCTTAAAGTGAAGATTATGAAAACATACATACTGCTCAACAGTGATTCATCGGCTTCCAAGCTCTCTCTGCTGAAGAGCAGTTGAGCTCGAAGTGGCTCAGGCTGGGGACTTTGAGAACGTTGTGCAGGAATTTGCTACACTGAGCCTGCAAAACTGTCTTCAGATGACTTCTCTGGTGATTAGGAAGCCCTGTGTTCATTTCAGTCAGATATTTTTCTGCATTTGTTGTCCTTTTAAAAGTTTTTTATATCTTAACTTATAATTTATGCATAATTATAAGAAGTTTTTTTAGACCCTGGCCCTGATTTTCTGCTTAGGTTTACAGCACTGTATCATCAATGACTTCTCTGCTGTCACTCCAACAGAAGAATAAGAGCCCACGTGAGCGTGCTTGTCAGTAGTTTACAGATGACGACGGTCACACACACTGCTTGACGATAAGGCAAGTTATCACCATTATTCCTTGACCTATTTTCTAGCTTGTAAATGACTGGGTCTAAATTCCCAGCCACAAACTGAAGATATTGTTTATTGATCTATTGTATAGGATTGCCTTGAAAGAGTTAGCATTTATCTTAGATGACTCACAGATTGTTCTGAGGATGGATGTGCCCTCTAGTTTGCTCTGTGTGTGAATGTGTGTATCTCTCTTGCTATGTGCGTATGTTTGTATGCGCACCTATATATATATATATATATATAAAAATGGTTTGCTTTCATGACATACCCTTTAGAGTCTTTATTTCCTTTGAGAATTGTTTTTTAAAGAATCACCATTAGTCCAGCAAAAGTTACTGAGGCAGAGAGAAAAAAAAATGGATTACATCGGGAACTACCAAAGATACTTGAAATAAAGGACAGCTTATTATTCAGGGCAATGGAGTAAGGGTGCAGAAGGAGAACTGAATTCAAGTGCTGAATTATGTGGACATGCTTAGTATGTTCTTGGTAAATTGCTTAATCTGCATGGTGATTCAGTTCCCCGTTTATAACACAGGGACAGCGCTTGACAGCCTTGTTAATAAAACAAATGTATGAATGAATATGGACTGTGGACATGATGGTGATGACAGCTTACTCAGAATTTACACAGTTTATCCCTCCTGGCCAGACCTTGCTGTTGGATATAATTTTGGATCCTGCCTTAAACAATATTTTGTTGCAGATCTCTTAAAATGTTGGTCTTTGTGGCACCTATTCAAACTGGAATTAGGTCCCTATTGGGTTGTGACAGAAGACAATGAAATTAAATGAAGGACATAATCCCAGTACAATTTTAGGGCAAAACACCAAAACAGTTGTCCCAGGACAAGATAGGTCTCTAAAATAGGTCTCTAACAGAGCTATATTTGCACCAATCAAACATATTAATGAACTAATACAATTTTTTTGAAGTATCACTTTGAAAGATATTTTGGAAGCACCTAACTTGGCTATACAATTACTGTTCAACAGCAGGCTGTGAATCTTTGACATCTACTTCCACAGAGCATCAAGTAGGTGCTATTTAATGCAAAATAACGGTTGCTATAAATTTCTTTCAATCTGAAGTGCAATTGCATGTATTTTCAGATCCCTCTATTCCATCGTTAGTTTTATGGGTCACATGGATGCATCTTGTACCTGTATATTAATGACAACATTTGGTTTATGTTACAAACTTCTCTTCCCACAAGTACGTGGTGGTGTTGTATAGAATGCAGATTCCCATAATCATTTCATATGTTTTCAGTCTTAAAAATAAAGTTTATATAATGAAAATACAATATAATTATACACATGGGAGTTCTGGTTTGGAAGAGGTTCAGCAGAATTCTTTGATAAAACAAGCCCCCAACCACAAAAGCTACATACAGTGATTTGACAGTCAAACATATATAATCACTTACGCTAAATTAAAGGCAGTGTCACCACGTTAAAAGCAGCACATTGAAATCCCTTATGTCACTTTTGGCCAACAAGTGACAAATACTGTAAATCTAACCAAATGCATCCTTGAATAAACTTTGAGCAACTTTTTATAAAGGTGCTTGGGGTGGTCAGTTATATAAAGAAATGGGAGTGCAAAGGATATATTTATATAGGGTTAGTTTATGATACTAATTGAGCTCTCTTATACAGTCAGCATCCCGGTCCTTTTTTGCTCTGCACCCATTTCTAGTACCCAGAAATGGACCATATCAGGGTTGTCAGAGCAAAAAAGTCATCCAGAATTATCTCATTAGGCAGAACTGAGATGTTAGTATCTGTGAAGTTAAACACCTCATTGTTTAGGTGGGATTTTCCATGTGCTGTTCCTGCTAATATCTCTTCCCAAAACACATGAACCCTTTTTCACTCCACCAAAACTGCCTCTTTGTGTAGGAAGTTCATGGGCAAAATCCTCCATGGACACAAAATTTTGTAGCTCCACTGAGAGCCGCAGGATGATGCTGATTTACACCAGATATGGATCTGGTTCACAGCATGTTTCAGTCTGAATTCACAAAGCATGGAGTAATGTGAAACAAGGAAGTGACTTTTATGAAAAGCATTTTGGAAAGGAAAACCAAAAATGATGGATGTACCACTGGGGCAGAGGGAGTGGAGCCCGCCTCAAAGAAGACCTTGTAGAGCTGCCAACCTTCCCACAAAATGTGCTGCTGCTCTCAGAGAGGAGGGGGAGGTTTCCCCAGGACAAATGCAGCCACACCAAGCACCCTAATAACTACTTTGTAGATATTTTTATGTACCATCACATCAAAACCAGACAGAACTTCCAAAACATTTGAATTCGGCCCATCACTGATTAATGGAAGGAGGAGAAGGAGAATGGGTGGGAAGAATAGTCATTGTGAACTGCCATAACACTGGGCAGTAAGCCATGCTATTCAACAAATGAGACAATACATTAAAAAATAAAACTTTGTTTTCAGGGGCCTTCTATATATATCAAGAGCTTGATTCACAGACCACTAAAGTTAATGGGAATCTTTCCTTTGACTTTAACTAGCTACTGGTCCAGCTATTACAAAAGAAGAGTTAATATAGCTTTGTGCTTACTCAGTCTCTCAAGATGAGAAAATTGCAAGGTAGAATACAACATCAAGGGTTAGTTGCCAACTGCAACTAATTACTCAGAATACACAGTCATTTTGCCCACCTGTATGTACTGCATTTTACTATGGAAGCTATTAGCATGAACGAATAGAAGGGGAAAAGATTTAACAAAAGGCAGAAAATGTATATGCTTACAAGAAAGAGTAGTTAATAATTTATGTTCCACCTGGCATTTAAAGCTCTGCAAACAGCATTATTTGGGGAAAAAAAATATCTGATTTTCAAATATTGCATACCTTTTTATAGCTTCTTTCTTTTTTTTTCCCTCTGGAAGCAATTAACTCAATCATATTATAAGTCTTACATCTTCAACTATGCAACTGACCATATTACTATTCCAGTTAAATATGCAACAGAGCCACTAGTCCTTTGTGAGGAACGGGATTGTTCATTTCAATGGGGGTTTGGGGTGGGGATAGTAAATCATCCTTTTCCTGATCCAGATGTGCTAATGGAAGAGGTGACCCTCCTCCTTTTACCATTACTTTGTTGGAGGTCCTGCCTCCACCAATCTGCCGACAGAGAAGGCAGTATGAGAACTTCCAAATTACGTGGGACAAATTAGCTATGCTAAGTTAAATTCTCAATGTAATTCTCTATCAGGGGAATTAATTTCTCCTGAGGCCCATAATAAATTTTACCAAAGTTAGCTCATCAAGGAAGACTGAACTGTGAGGATACCTAGGACAACTTGCTGCTTTCACAGGTAAGAAGTGAGGCAGCTCACCCGAGCTATGCTCAATGGGTGTCAAACAACCTAGAGGGATCCAGAGGCAAACCTCTATCAATAGCCTTAATGTTAGTCACCGGAGAAATGGAAAACAATTCCTCATTCTCTCTCAAAGGTATTTCCTCTGGGATTGTTTTTGACCTAACTTTTTTAACCACGCAAGACGCACCACAGTTACAAGCTCTGGATCAGATTCCTCCCTTATAACCATCAAAAAGTGGTAGGGAGAAAGTAACTTCTGTAGTACAAACACCAGGTGAAAGCTGGTGGCATTGCTGCATACTCAGAATCTGGGGTGGTTAGATCCTTAGACGAATTCAGCAAAGCTCTCTTTATCAACCTTAAAGGGTATGTAAAACTCAACAGTTTTCCAAATAAGCTTAGCCATGTAACTGCACTTCCATCATGCAAAGGGCTTCCCCAATATGGCTGAAATATATCCCGCAGTACTTACTCTCTGCCTTTGGGAACTTGAAACTGCAGCTATACTGATTCCAACAGGTCTGCACCTATACTTGTGTTTTCATTCACTGATCACTTTTTTTCCCTCATATGTTTGGGACTCATTAATAGAAAATCGATACTTATTGTCATTAAGGATCATGACTAAAGGCTCCTCTGGAGCAGGGCTTTGCCAACGAGTCAATCACAATGCAACTGAAACAATATTCAGGTGTTTCCATGGTACAGGAAATGCTACGATCACTTTTTCCCTTCCTCTTCTATGAAAATGCAAGCATATTTAATATCCTGGACACTTCTACCTGATAACGTTGACAGAAAGTGACACTGCTGACATTAAGCGATCCATTGACACTGGGAAGTCAAACGGCAGGAACAAATTAAGGTGGCACAAAAGTTACTGTAGATACTTTTGTGCCTTCAGTGACAATATATGCTGGTAAACAAAAAAAAGAATTCTCCAGGTCATACTTAATGTAAATATCACAAGGATTATGTCTGTTTTCCAACCAAGAAATGTCAGGTTCAGAAGTTTCACTGTAGAAAACAGGAATGGTTCACAACTCATTCGATTCTACACTTATTTCTTACCTGAAACATCAGAGATGTGGATGGTGTCACTTTTTACTCTTTGTGGCTGGAAAGGCTTTTTCTTTTTAACTCAGTTTTCCAGTTTTTTAAAAGGCTTTTTTCTTCCTCACTTTCTTATTGGAGAAGAAATGTTTAATCTCAAAGTTGGATCTTGTTTGAAGCCAGCTGTAGCTCTGCATCAAAAACCCAGTGCATAGGTGCTCACTATGTCCACCTGACTCTTTTTCTTTGACTCAGGTAAAGATCTTGGCATGTACTGAAGTTTAAATACAAACTTTTGTCTAAATTGGGGTACAGAATCCTGTTAGAAGTATAAAAAAAGCAAGGAAACATACAGATAATACCCAGGAAAAGTAGATTGCTGGAGAAAGGCAAAACAGCCTGGCTGCTTCTTGGCTTTGCCTAGGGCAAAGGGAAAAGTTGAGGCACTGGCTTCTGCTTACATTTTTTTCTTTCATCTTGTTGGTAGCAGGAAGATGAGTCCAGGTCTCCAAGATTTTCTGTCCAAGTTCCTCCCTTTGCTTGCCTCCCTTCCCAAGACCAGTCCCTTTCCTCTCTTTTATCCTTACACAGCAATATTCAGCTTTGTATTTTGAAAAGGCTTGAGCTGACTCTGTGCAGAGGTAATGGCTAGTTGAAGGAAGAGTGAAATGTTCATTTTAAAAAGCATTTGGGCATACCAGTAGGTAAAAGGGTTCTAGCTAGATTGCAGGAAAGAAGGCATTTTCATTCTTCCTGGTTTTTGTTAAGTTCCTGAACCAAATGCTTTGAAATTTGTGCACCAAAAAAGGCGCCTACATCTCGATTTCAGGAAATTGCCTGAATGGAAATGGTAGCTGCTGGTTAACTTCTTTGGAAACATAGTCAACTGAAGTTTCATGATTGTCTTATACAAAGCCTCATAGTTGTAAATAACGGTCAGGGCTTCCAAGCAGGAAGAAATCTTCAAGGCATTAGCAAGAATGTGGCTGAACAGATAATACCTAGTGGCAAAGTCAGGGCCTTCAAAACCAGCGTAGTTTTGCTGTGGTGCTCCAGCAAGATCTCTGTAACATCCCGTGGTCCTGGGAAATACATGGGGCTGTTGAATGTATAATCACTTGTAAAGGTGAGGTGAGCTACTAATTCTGAGTAGCACACACACGTCCATTGCGTACTCAGCCAAACTGAACTTCCAGACGTCAGCCTTCTCCATCTGCTCTGTTGATTTCTTTTGACTTACCTTTTTTTTTAAAGGCACCAATTATGCGCAAATCAAATGAGTCTGTTTCTTTAGGTCCATTAATTATTACATTCCATTTACATTTTCTGTTTACTTTTTCCCTTCTCTATGGAAGCTATTGAAGGTCTGATGATTCAGAATGCTCTGGGAACACTATGTGGCTTTCCTTCTTGTTTGCCCATTGTAACGGAGCTCATTTTTCAGTGGAGGTTTCCCATTATTTCCAGGAAAAATGTGGTCAAACCCATGTACTCCCAAACCTTTTGATCTCCTGAATCCTCTTCATATCCCAGATAAAAAAGTCAGTGATTAAGACAGAGTTCCTAAAAGGACACATAGTCAGGCTTCCCTTTGACCAAAATGGTTTCCCAGTGAATCAAACCTTTCTCAGCTCAGGGGGGGCTCGACAATAGACCCTGAAAAGATGGATAGAGCAATTGTCCTGCTTAGTGATCCACGAAAGGAAAGGGGTCCTTAGTGAAGGGAGACCTACACTAAGTCTGACCTGACACTGCAGGAGTAAGACAATAAAAGGTCAAGGAGACTAACGAGAGGAAAAATGCAGACAATAGGTGCCACAGCTAGCACACAGCTCCTGCCACGCAGACTATGGGGCAGCAACGTTAACTGCCTCAGACATGTGAAGGGGAAGTGAAGCGGAAAGAACTTGAAGTTTCCTTCTTAAGAATTGTGGCCCAGCATCTTCAGGATTTACCCAGGCCTCACAGAGAGGTCAAAGTGATGCAGCTAGACCTGAGGTGAATGAAAAATAAAGAATATCTAATTGGGGAGGAGAAAAATATAGATGTGTTTTATGGGATCTGCAGCAAGTTCTCAAGGCATTTTGTGGGAGGAAGCAGAGAAAGCTTTTGCCTAATTCTGTTTAAAAACAACCCAACCACTTGATGTATGTGAAGTCTTGCAAGGGGCATATATTTCTTCTGTATGAACAAAAAGGTTCTTAGTTTACACTATCGGGGACTCAACTGAACTCCCTTCAATTGCCCAGCAATTGTTTCTTTCTGTGTGTGAAAGAATCCTGGTCCTTGTGATGGGCTGGAGACAAAAGGAAGAATCTCTGTGGATTCTGCATGCATCCCTGTCGTCAATGGCATCTCCATTATCACTTCTTTGTAGCTGGGCCTTGCTCTCGTTAAATGGAACAGCCCCTTCCTACTTAGGTCAGACAAGTACTCGGAATACTACTTTTGCATGTGTACACCAACAGGCCACTCTTCAGTTATCGACTGACATTTAAAAAGCGTCAGTGGAGGACTCGGGAAGAAAATCTCCCTCAATTGTATTTGTCATATACGTTGCTGAACGTTTATGCCATTTTAAATGACACTTTTCATCTTGTCAATGACCCAATCTTTTGACAGTGGACGTCATGAGCACTGAGATTTATCAGAGTATCATTTCTGTGATAGGAACTGACAGGTGGAATAAGCATTTTCTTATCTGTAAAAGCAAAACAATACAGCTTTTTAAAATTCAATAGGTTCAGGTAAGACAACTTGCTTTGGAACTTGCACAAAACCAACATTTTCTCAACACTGTTAGAAATCAGATATAGCTGTAGAGAGAAGGAATTAGGATGGTAGTATTGGTTAGAGGACTGCATGTGGAAATGAAACAGCACACCTGGATTTTATTCCCAGGTCAATTGCTGGCTTGCTGTGGGATCCCAGGCAAAGCCCTAGAGCTCTCTCTGCCTCAGATTCCCTGTCTGGAAATTAAATCCAGCTTCTTCAGGAACTTTTTGGATCTTGAGTTAGAAGTACAGCAGATTATTATTTTCACCTATCTATTTTATTAGATGTATATCAAAGGGAGAGACAATTTAAGAAGCATACGTTAGTTGAGGAACAGTGTGAATTTCAGCTGGCATTAGACAACTAAGAAATTTACAATTTAAGAGTAAAATACTTTTCCTTATTCTGTGATGATGACTGAATCAAAACCAAATTCTTTTAAAAGTCATCTCAATTGGAAACTATTAGGTAATTTCTTTGGAGAGTGGAGAAGGGGGTAGACAATATTCCTCCTACAATTACTGAGTCTTCTACAAATGAAATGATCTCTGTGCATTCCAGTGATGACCCGACACTGATGAAAGCTGTGTTTCTCATCTGACCTCTTGTTTTAAGTTTCCACCTGTGTAACTCTGCATTATTATTATTAACTCCATAGAGCCTGTTGATGAGCACAAAACTTACAGAAAAAATGAAAAATGGCCCTCTCCTTTAAGGAACTTGCAGATTAAGGAACTTTATTCCCAGAGTTATCTCCATTAGTGCTGGAAGAAATGCTACTCAAGATCCAACTGTAAAGTGACAAATGCTTTTAAAGCCTGTAGAGTTACAAAAGCCCAAGCAGAGAGGGAAGGAGGTATTTGTGCTGTGCTATAGCAGAGAATCTGTGCGAAGAAAGAGAAAGGATTGCAGTGCCTAGAGTTGCTGAACATCTGGTTTCGACCAAGCCAATATGATCTGTAAGCTTCATCAGGGATTCAGGTTAGAGTGAAACACAGGCAGTTAAATGCTTGCTCAGAATGCAGTATATAAACCATAGTTTGCAACCCCGGCAGATACCTCCCTAGCAGGCACCGGCTGTTAGAGTAGCTCCCAAGGTACTTTTATCCAAAGCCAGTGAGCATTGTAGTTCTGAACTTACTAGCTATATTTGATAGGAGTCAGCAACCACACATCCCAAGACAGAAAAAGCAGCAGACTATTTGCTTTGGCTCTGGGAACGTATAACTGAATGTCCCTAGTAGCTTATGGACTAGGATGGAGAAGATGATGACCACTAATAGAGATCTCAAGTGTTGAGCACAGATCCACATACCTTATTGTCGTGAATAAAAAACACTTGGGATGTCTCTCCACTAACAGTGTAGCGCAGACCTGGAGTTTGTTTCTGAAGTGAATCTGCCTGCTGTTCCCCTTGCTGCGCTTTGGTTCACATCGCAGAGCACACAGACTCTATTCCTTTTAGATTCATCCAAACCATGAGGTCCGTTCCAGCTCCAGGAGTGAACCCAACTTACATGCAGCCAGTGGGACTAGACTACAGATGGTCCAGAGTAAAATCCCTGAAGTGCTGGAGGCATGGACGTTGGGACTTCATCTCCAACAGTTTTGCTGGACAAATCTGCTCCTTCCAGGAGTCAGCACACACTAGTGGTGACACGGCTTTAGGGCATTTCTCTACAGCACTGCAGGGAGCAGCGATTGCAGGGGAACACTGTGGGCCTGAGCTGAAGACTGACTCCCTCCACCCTGTTCTCTTGCAGATCATTTTCCATCAGGTAGAACGGTTTCATCTGGCCTTTTCTTGGTTGCTCAGAATTAGGGCCCATGGCCCAAATTTTCTTAACTGCCACACATACTACAAATGTGATTCATCAGTCTAAATGTAAGGTAGGTGTATGCCTAAGATCCAATGAATCATGTTGTAGAAGTGCCTGTGTTTTTCCATTGACTGTAGCTCAGATGACAGAGTAATGAAGATGATAGACTAATGAAATGTGGTGGAACTACTCCCACGGCACATGCCGATTATCTCCATTTTTCAGGTTATGTCTAATAGGTTTAATAAACACTTCACAAGACCTGGAAGGGAATAGTAACTCTTCTAATCATTCTGCTGGCTGGATTTTTACAGTCAGTGTGTTTTTGTATTGCCGTTGGTTATTAAAAAAATCACCATGTCACACAGGTGCAATTCACATATAAAAATAGTAAATCTGGGCTCCTTCTCTGTAGCCGATAAGGACCCCTGCGAAGCTGCCTTCTGATCATCATAGATTTTTAACTGAGTTTAATTAGCCATTGAAATAATTTCCCAAAGTTTATAGTGTATTTTCCCTCACTGGAACATTTTAAATCAAGATGGTATCTTTTTCCAAAAGATATGCTCCAGTTCAAACAGGGATGAATTCCAGGGAACTCAGGAGGCTGACCTCCTGCAGCAGCTCCAGCTTTTTCAGCCTGTGGACACCTGAACATTTTACATCGGAAGTACAAAGCTCTCTGTAGCAAATTCAAACGTACTATTGGAAGGCTTTCTTCCTCAGCGGCAGTGTGAACACAGACTCACAGGTTGACAACTGCCTTTAGAGGTATGTATCAAGGCATATTTTCAAACATTTGCCTGTAGCTCAGAAAACCTTAAACTTAAATGTACCGTAATTTTCTTCATTCG
The DNA here is from genome assembly GCF_030936135.1 of Gavia stellata. NCBI lineage: Eukaryota > Metazoa > Chordata > Aves > Gaviiformes > Gaviidae > Gavia > Gavia stellata. The sequence goes on from NC_082610.1 coordinate 4,262,726, forward strand.
TTCTATGTTCGTTTTTAATTCTGATTTCCAAATCCTCCCAAGGAATATCACGCATGAAATAAAGACTCTGCAAATTGTTTTGCAGAGGTAAAGACATGCAATCTTTAATATATTTGCAAAAGCTTTGCTTCATTTCTCACGAGGAAAGATTTTGTTAGTCAAAATAGAAATTTGCTACATGGGGCCCAAGATGTAACATTTTATCCCAGTTGGATCTGAGGATACTGAACATTTTGCTGTATTAAGTCATAAATTTGGGCCAGATACTGCAATCAGTCTACTCTAGACTAGTAATGATGTCAGTGAGAGTGCCATATATAGGTCAGCTACAAAATTAGGTAATTTTTAAAAGGAGATGTATTCTCTCAGAATTTATATGGCATATATATGGAATATATCTCATTATTTATATGGCTCCCACAAGGCCATACCCCAAACATTTAGTGAAGCGATGTGCAAGTCTAACTGCGTTTTATCCAAAAAGAAGAAAGCAACCACAGCAACAGAACTGACTTCAGTTTTGTTCCGGTGTATAAGGAAACAAAGAGAGCATGTTTTCCTATAACTGAACCCAGCTATATTAATTGGTTCAATAACACAATGTTCTCCACCAGCTTGGCCAATACCTGGCATGAATATCACTGTCAGCATTATCCTGATTAATGAAGAATAATTCATGCCGATCAGACAGACCATGAGGTGGTCAGTGCCCTATTAACCAGCTCAGTTCTTCTCAAATGTCTTCTGACACTGTGGCCCTTTGTAAAAGGACAAGACCAAGTAGCACAGTAAAAATTGCAGTATAAAGGTTAATTACTCACATGCCTGCCTGCTCATGCTCACCGTTACTGTTCAGTTCTCATTCATCTCCCTGCTTGAATTTGTATGCCATTTTCTTTGCTCCGTTCTCAATGGCCATGTTTGCCCCTTTACTTACTGTTTTATGATTGAGTACGGATCACCTATCATGTTTGTTACTGTGACTATATGCCATACCATTACTGGTAGCTTATACTTCTCTAGCACCTTCCACTGACTTGTTTCAATGTTTTTCATGTGCGCTAACAAACAAAACGTCTCAGTAACCTCATGAAGTAAAGATGGCTCTGTCTGCTTTACATGTAGGTCAGCTACGCTGAGATAGGTTACAGTTCATGACTTGCCCAAGGTTACACAGGAAATGTGTGGCAGAACTCAGAATGGAAACCAGATTTCGCGCTCTCCTGCCTTAACAACAAGGTTATCCTTTCTCTTTGTGATGCTTTTGGGCAGTTCATATGGATCTACGCATATGTTTCGAATGAGTTAAATTTCCATGAACTTGTTTTTTCGAACAAAAGTGGATGTATAAATGACAAAGGGCTAAATTATTGAAAAATGGCAAAAGCTGCTTGGAGATTTGCATACCTGGTCACAGTAGTTGTATACATAAATAACTAATTGATTACATGCATAATCGTAGGAACTGTGCATGCAATTTTCTGAAAATTTAGACCAAAATGCACAGAAGTGTAACTGGAGAAAAGGAGAAGGAAAAAGTTTAATGTAATACACATGCGTAGTGAGCATGGGCTTAAGCCATATACGATGCTGTAACTGGGCCTAGTTCTAGTGTGTGCAGTTCACAGCTCTTGCTGTGCACACAGTCACCCTGGTAAACTACCCTAAAATGTGTTACAGCTTGCATTTTCCTTCATTGACTAAACTGATTTTCCTCTTGTGCCACTTAAGAGAATAAGTAGGTATGTTCATCACTCTCTTTTGTGTATTTTGTTCATCTTCTCTTTTTAAAACAAACACGGTGAGAAAGTCTTGGGATTTTTAAGACTGTTTGCTTGTAAATTGAACACCATGACGATTAGAACTTTACTAAATAACCATGCTAAGATATACTAAGCACATTTACACAGGGAGGCATGAAGAGACATTCTCAGTGTGAGCATCCCCTGAAGAACTCGGTACAGACCTCAATATACCGCTTGGCAAAATAAAAAGATGGGGAAAACTTGCATTTAGAAACACATAGTCACAGAAAACTCCAGCAATTCCTCTTTGAGGGGCAGTTTCACAGACAGCTAGCTGTTCCCTTGGCTAGAGAGTAGGCAGCGTACAGTGTCAAATATTTAGCTGGTGTAAATCAGGACATTGCTTGCATCCCAAAACAGAGCTATGGCGCTTTACACCAAGAGAGGATCTGGCCTGTAGCTTTCAAGGTGGCAAAGACCATGTTTTCATTTGCAGCATGTCTGGAGCAGATGATGATAGAAAGAGTTTTAAGCCTGAAGGTCCTCAGTGCCGGGTTTATGTTTTTTGCTTCATTGAGTCCATTCCTCACTGATTTGATAATGAGAGAAAAGTGTGCTGTTAGCGGCTTCTGAGCAACGTGCTGCAAATTTAGGAAAATGAAAAATCTTTAACAAGAATTGAAAGGGAATCATTGATTTACAGCAGGGGCTTCAGCTAACCGTAGATTAATTAAAAAACAATACAAAGATGAACATGGGTTGAGAGATGAGAAAAGATTGAATTTTGCCAGGAGCAGGACTGTTACTGGACTCAGGCATGTGGGTAGAGTGATGATAACACCTGGCCATCTGCATGCGGTACAAAAAATCTTGTTGGCATATGCTGAAATGTTACAAGTAAAACACAACTGGCAAAGTATCAGCAGCTGTTCTGGAGATGCTGTTCAGCATAAAACATACATGTGTAATTCTCTTACATCATCTGTAGAGGTATATTTTTGCCCTATTTACAGAGCTAGTGCAACGTGAAGGTAATCAGGCAACGCTGTGCAGCCAACATATTTCAGGAGTTATAATAGATATCTCTTGGCACAAGGTAAGAAAACACAGAGGCAAGGCTCTATCTTTAGCTACAGTGGTGGGAGCGATGATGCTGCTCAGAGGAAAGGGCAGCTGGTGGCAATCCTCAGCCACCCAGACCACTGCTGACTGGCAGGGCTTGTTCATGAACTAAAATCTGGGACAGTCTGGGTAGAAAAGAAGGGAGGCTGACAACAGAAAGATGATGGGAGGCTGGGAAGAGTGAAAAGGAAAAGGAATGTTCTCTCTCCCCCTCCCTCGCCCCTGTTTTCTTCTAGGAGAGTATTTAATGCGCACACGTGGGCTGTGTCTGCCCAGCCGCAGGGATGTGCGAGCTCTGCTTAAACCTCACAGGCGTACGAACACTCACATGCAACCCCCTGCAAAAACGGGGAGCCGGCGCAGCATGCGCTATGATCTATATCACACCCCCTGTATTTTAATTGTATTCCTGCTCTTTGCCTCCTTTCTCTAGGCTAGCAGAGGGGTGTGGGGTACGGGGGTGAGGGGTCAGGCCTGTAATTCTGGTTATCTCCCCCTCTACCAGACCTGCAGGGACAAGCATAGCTGCCGCTCCATCGAGGCCCGCTCCTCTCCCTGTGGCGGCAGGAGATGCTATAGTAAAGAACTGCTGTCATGAGCCGCTGCCATCTCGGCCCCTCTCTGTAAAGAGCCCCGCCAGGCAGGTCCTAGTGCAAGACCTGCATGCCTATGTGCCATGGGGTTTTTTTTTTCCACCAAAACTTCTACAGTTAATCTGTAATTTTCTAATTATTGTTAGCAATGAAGTGTCTTGCAGATAGGTAGGAAGCCAAAGTCCCAGCCCTGAAGATTTTCTAATCGAGACCTGGAGTTGTTGGCAGAGCATCTGAGCAAAGCAGCTGCGCAGCTACTTCATTCTCAACGCACCCGGCTTCAAATGGCTAGAGAGCAAGGAGGTATGGATCCTGCACGCCAGGGAATGGAACTGTTACCATTTTTTTAAAATGTGGGTTCATTCTCATGCTATAGTGATGGTGGTTTCACTTTGTGGACTAAACATAGGCTTTCTTAATTATCCAATTCATTTAATTTGTAGAGTGGAGGACTTTATGAAGTCGGATATTGCGGCTGTGTTGGTGAGGCAGTAATAATTCGGAGCCACAGTTATGAAGTGGTATTTAGTAGTGGTGGGTTTATACTTTTGGTTATTGCATGCATTGATTTTTTTTATGGTTTTGTAATTATTTCTATTGGTAACAGTAAGTTTATGAACACAACTTCATTGTTGTGTTCCTATTAAAGAACAATATAGTTTGCAGAACAATTATAGGAGATATTTTTCTCTGTAAGTTATCTTATCATTCAAATGTAAACACGTAGGCTGGTTGCAACAGGAAAACAGCAAAATACACATATTAACTAAGGTCAGGAGATTGTATTTTACTGAGAGGAAACAGAGCTAGTGTTTTCCAACCGTTCACCCGGCCTTTCATGCAGTTTAACAGTGAACCTACCAGGTCACTTATATTAGGGGAAAGATGAATTAGCATGGGAGCCCAAAGGAACAATTTTATATTGGACAAGTGGTGACAGAGCTACTGGAACCTCTCCTTTTTGCTTCACTTCAATTCTGTCCTGTCATGCTTATTGCTCTGGTACCTGAGTACCTCGTCTATCACTACTTGAGCATACAGTGACTTGATTTTTAGATCTGGAATTACCAGTGCCATGTCCTCTCATTCCAGAGGACCCAGTCAATGCCTCTTATCCCATCCCGTGAATCTATTTAGCCTTTTTTAATAAATAGTCCAACTTTGCTATTTTTTGCAGATTCACAGAAAGGATGAGGCTGGAAGGGACCTCTGGAGGTCATTTTGTCCAACCTCCCCGCTCAGGCAGGGTCACCTAGAGCAGGTTGCCCAGGATATGTCCAGACAGCTTGCGAGTATCTCCAAGGATGGAGAGTCCGCAACCTCTCTGGGCAATCTGTGCCAATGCTCTGTCATTCTCACTTCTCAAGTAGAACCACGTAATCCTAAATCCCTCTACAGGTCCAGCAAAAAAATTTAATTTTTGTTTTTTCAAATCTTTGCACCCTGTTAACTTATCCCCATGCCAGTTCCAAGGAGTTCCTGGTAGCTACTGGAGCCATACAGACTCTACAGAGAAATGCCGGGATAAACTAGAGGCAAGAGATTAAAATCTCCTTGAAGGTGTAGAAGCACAAGTCCTGGTGAAAATTGCTGTGATTCAAAACACCATTCATTAACTGCCCTGGAGAGATACTGCACTGGATCCCAAAAGCAGAACATCTTTACCCAGGCAGCACACTACCAGACCTGAAGGGTCCTGCTCTGTGGCTCCACTGCTGCAATGAGAGTGAACTCATTTCCAGAGAGCTCAGGTTTCCCTGTGCCATGGCCTGCTGCAGGCATTTCTTTGGTGTCCTTAAAAATATTTTCCTTTTGTCATTAGCAGTGAGCCTTTTGGAATGCTAAGGAATTGCAGTAAGACTTATATCAGCATCAAACTTCAGTGCTCTCCCTGCCTGCCCCCCGCCTGCCCCCTTGTATTCTGACGAGCTAGAATTAGGGTTCTCAGAGAACATTTTGGACATTTTGGACATTAACCTAATGGTGGGGAAACGAGAAAAAAAAAGGGGGGAACTTTGTGTGATCAGTTTAACTTGGCTAGCAAAAAAATTCTCACTGACCACATTGTGAAAATTTTCTCCTTGAGTGGAGGAGCCCAGCAGCAGAAAAAAAAGGCACTTTTGGAAAGAGTGGAGGGAAGTTTACACAGATGGTATGAGAGAACTGGCATTGTGCTTGGAGATGTGGTGGGGCAGAGAAAAAGCTGCCCTAAATAGAAGGGACAAGATGCTGGGTTTAATTTAGAAATGCTATTGGCATTTTTGTTACTGGAATGAAGGGAGCCACGAGCCTGCAAATGAAACAACCCAAACCCTTCACCACAATCGTAGAGTGTAGCAAAAGTGCAAGGGGTTGGCATTTCCAGGCTTTGATATTTTTTCTTTGTCTTGCCAGATTCTGGAGTGCTTCATCACCTATTTAGTTGCTTAAAGATAGCTTTTAAAGTACAAAATGTCAGCCTGAACTGGGTATTGAAGCTGTAAAGATTTTCAAAAAATTCCAGCCATTCCTTTGGTTTAGCAACTGTAAAGCTTTTGCAACTGTTATCATTTGTAGTGGTCACAAGGAAGTGACATTGTTCAATTAAAAAAAAACCAAGTTAAGCCATTTAGCAAGGACATAATTTAGACATTGGTTTGACAGCTTTTTTTCTACTCTATATGAATTGAGCAAGTTCAGTTGTTTGTTAGATGCATTTGGAGGTGTCTGAGGTTTTTTACAGTACAAGAGAAAGTGGTCGCTAATATACCATCCTTGTCCTTGCTTATGAACATGCGCTCTCTCTCTCTCATAAAACTACTGGAAGAGCAGAGAAATATGGTTAGTAACTCCTTGATAAAGCTGGATTAAGATTTTGCTTTATTTATGTTAGCAATAATCATTGTGGTTTAGTGGCATTTGAAACAGCTGGAACCTTCTGTTTCAGCTGATGTTTTGATATGTCATTTTTTTCTTGGACTTTGGTCCTGATTTTCTGGTCTATGTGAAACAGGCAAACCGCTTATGTATCTCAGAGGAGTGCTTTTAATTTAGGAATTTAGAGAATTATCAAAGGTGGTTATTTTAATCTCTGCCGCTCATTCAGATGCCTTAGTCACTGAGGGCTAGGTTAGAAAATAGATTTAGGAATCTAAATTGGTACCGAAGTAAAATTCAGGTACTATTTCTTCAAACTAAAACTAAATCCTGAAAACCCGTGCTCAACTAATGCCTAGCTCCAAAGGTACTTAAACATGATACAATCTTTTTTTTCCAGCTTTAAAGTATCCAAGTTTTGAAGTCCTGCACATGCTCAAAGGCACCTGAGGCTTGATAAAGCTCAGTGGCGAGATACCACGTGTATGACCAAATCCCTGCAAGAGCTGTACACCAGGAGTTCCCTTGCTGGAGGAACCCAGCTGGGAAAGGCATCTTCCACGCCACTGTCATCTGAGTTTATTGTCCGGGGCTGTGTGAATGACTGCATGTGCAAAACTGAAAAACACGTAGATGGAGCATCTTTAGCTACAGTAAATGGGGGCTGTCTAGAATACCTCTGAAAAGTGTTGGGAGGGATGCATGGACCCACAGTGGTTAATTAGTTTAACTCTACTGGGTGTGTTACAAACCTAAGTAGTAGATTAGATGTCAAGTTTATTGTACAATGGGATAAGTTCCCAAACTTTTCACACTGCTGCTTATCTCCTGAGAGCACCTGCCCCTCTGGGCAGGGCTTCCAGGGTAATTTCATTGTGAAAGGAAAATGGCATAAGTGGTGATATTACAAGAACTAGCACTGTTCGTGAGTCAGTCACAGTACTTAAGTAATCCTCATTCTTTGCTTCCAGCCTGGAAAACTTGCAGATTTTATAACTGAGGGTCAAATTGTTGAGGTTAAAACCTCTGGAGGTCGCAGAGCAATATTATTTTTTTATAGGGGCAATCTGAATATCCAGAGGACCTGAGAAACTCTGAAATAGGAATTAAGAGGAAAACATTTATGTCCTTATCTGGTGCTGAGTAACAAAACATAGGTCATCATAGTCTGTGATTTCAAAGTTAAATTATTTGGGAAAATGGGCTCGAGACATTCAAGCACTAGTAGGAGATGCTATGCATGTTGTGTCATAAACTTGGAGTCAGGAACAGCTATTTGCACTCGCTGTGGATGTCTACTTGTAGCTATTCACCAGCATTATTCTGAGGATGGATGAACTGCTGTGCAGCTGTCTTTCTTTGGAGACTACCAGTTCATTCCTTATATGACCTACTTCCAGCCTGGTAGAACTTCGCTTTTGTTTGAATTAGGCAAAAAAATACCTGAACATGAATACAGTTCTGTCTTTTCACAGCAACAGCTCTCTGTGTTGCTACCACAGTTGGTAAGCGGCGTACTGAATAGCGTGCAGTTTGGTAACCTTGGGACCTTGCATAAAGAAGTGGATCTCATGACAAGTGCTTTCATGCCATGTCAGAGCGCGGGATGAGTTTCGCCAACTGGAGCAAGCGTGTCTGTGACATCAAGCTGACTTTCCTTTAATATGTGTCATATTTTGCTTTCATTTTGTTCTGCTTGTCTGTAATATGCTCTTCCCCATGCTTCTGTGGATAAGGTCAGACTCAGCTGTACTGTCAGGGAAAAAAGAGACTGAAATCTCATCCCTGTTGCACGTGAAGGATGGGGGACTCTGTGAATCTTACTCCTACAAGAGAAGCAGGTTGGGATTCAAGAATATGAAGAGAGGTTTCCATTGAGAAACTTGGGTTGAAACAGGGCTATGGGGTGAGACTACCTCTGTTCCACACACAAACACTAAAGAAAGAAATAAGAAGGCCCTAGAAGAACTAGAAATAAATTAAGCTTTACTTGCTTTATGTGTTCTCTGATTATTACATAGGATTTGCATGAAATATGGATGTCACATTTTCAACTTGTACTTGGGATAAATGCCACTGCTAAGAAGTGCCTCTGTTTTTTTCTTTCTGAGAGATCCTAGGGTGAAATGGTGAACATCTTCTCTAAGGACTGAGTCCTTTATGGTACCGGCAGCTGTGAGACCTACTAAATGTGCTCAGAAATACCTGGATGATTAGAGAGTAGGTGTAAACGCTGATGTCCCAGGAACCACCCTGCCCCTGTCTTCTGTGCTAAATTGCTGGAGGGTGCTTTACAGGAGCCGTGCTGAGACTGGATCTTGAGTGAGGGCTAGCTGGAGAGGCTCAGACCTGACCAGGTGGAGGTAATGCTGGCATGAAAGGGAAGCAATCAAAAGGAAGTGCAGATAATATCTAGCACCGCTGATGTCTGTGGCTGTGTAAATAGTTAATAGATAAGGTTTCAGGAGATAAGTTCTCTTAAGACCAATAAAATTCCTTCTTTTTGTGCTCTGCACATGGTTTCCTTTGTTCAGTTCTTTACATCAGCTCTTGACAGCATCAGTCCTCCCCAGGGTGTGTGCATCAGCTCCTTGTTATACCGGTTTGCCTGTCAGGGTTGCCCGAGAGGATCAGCTCTGTCTCTTAACCCATAGCCCATAACCCTCAACATCTGGGATTGGTTCTTAGAGGTGTCACTTTTCTTGCAAAGTTTATAAGTGTTGCCCAAGACTTTGTCACCTTGAGATTTGACTGCAGTGATGTGCTCTGAGCCCAGGGCAGAGCTGAACCTTCTGTAGAATGCATTGGCCAATGCAGATGGAATAATAGCTATCCGACTGCCTTCAAATTTTGGGAGTCTTAGGTCCAATGCTAATTTATGCCTCTCTAGCCCAAATGTAGGTGATCTACGTATGTGATATTTGTTGTGTGAATGCAGAACTGTTAAAGAACAGCAGGCTGTGATAAAACTCTAGGAAAAGCCTTATCCCACTCTCATTTCAGATGAGGTTTGACCATACTACAATGTGGGACGTGTGGCAGCTTTTGTACAGGACTAGCTTGGAGGGTCTTTTTGGATAAGACATTGAACATATTCAGAAAGTGAAGCTAATGAAAAAATGCTCTAACCGAAGCCCAGTGAGATCCAGATTTTTCCTTCTCAGGGAATGTCATATGGTTGAGTTTTATTTCCACTCCTAATGAAAGCAATAAAACAATCCAGAAAGCTATTACAAAGCATGATTATGAATAAAATAATTGTTGGTCAATCAAGTGATTTGTCTGAATAAAAGCAAAATATTTAATTTAGATCTCAACTTGAAATGGTATGGAAAATAGGAAAAAAAAATTTGCAATGCAAAATTAAAAATGTTATTTTGAAAATATAGTAACATTTAATTTTCAGCAAGCTGATTCTTTTGCTTTTCTCTTTAAAAGGAACATTAGTCAAGATCATGACTCTTATGCAGATGTTTTGTTTTCATGAACTGGCAGTTTCTGAGAGTCTAAATGTAACTGACTTGTATGTAAAACACCAAACGTCCGTTTAAGTGGTGATCTAATCTCAATGAGTTTAAAGTGTTGCTAAGAACCTATAGTATCCAAAAATATCTGAAACAGTCCTACAGATAAGGGTTTGGGTTTTTTCTCTTGGCCAGCCAGAGTATTTATATGGACAAAATTATAATAAGGAAAAGAAAAGAATCAGACAAGGTGCCCTGATTTTGTCTCTTGGTCTAGAGCTTCTCTGATGAGATGACATTTTCTGATTCAAATGCAACAAGCCAGAATACTGTGTTACTTTAGACAGTCTGTTGCAGCTCACTTTTATTTTCACACGCTAAGTCTAAGGAAACCTCTAAAATTTTTCTGGCCAACTGAAATGGTCTCCTAGAAGAGCACGCATTTGTTGATGAGGTAAACACTGTTCTCTGGTCAACTCCAGCTGCAGCTGTTTGCATTTTTAGCCATTGATTTGCGTCGCAATCTCTGTGCAGCACTGCTCCCTCCTGCTTGACAGTAAGAGAGAAATCGGTCCCTGTAGCTGTCCATCGGTATTAATGGAGATCCCGTGACGCCGCTGGTAAACTGTTTCTTATGGCAGCAATTAAGCTCAACAGTAGCTTTTTGGAATCAATGGAAATTAAATGCAGATAATAGGCATTAATTGAACATTTATTGGAAATAATTTGAATTATGTATAGTTGTGACTTAGTTAATGGAAATTAATGACTGCCGTTTGGGTATAAGCAGAACTGCTGGAATGTAATGAAAGTCAATACAAGCAGTTACAAATGGTCGAGATAAGGAAGTACTTATTGATATTAGTGATCTTCAATATTTTCCATTGGAACTATAATCTAATACAGACCATATTGCTGTGGACTTCATCTAGAGTACAGGGATAAGAAATTGCTAATAATACTATAGATGTGAAGTGTCACTAATCTGGTAACTTGCTACACTGGGTATTGAAATAATTAATGCAGTAGATCGTTCTTAATTATAGTCTTGTATTTACAGACAAACTGAAACTGAGGCTGTTATTGATTAAAAGAGGTGCCATATTGCAGACTTTCCTAACCCTGTAACTATATTGTTCTTGAATTTCATATAGTGTAGCTTAGATTTTTACATCTGATTTGAATTACTTGAAAGTCTTAAAGATCTGTGTTCCAACCAGATGTGAAAAATGGCTTTGGTTTGGAAAGTTTCAAGGAAGGACCACCAAATAATGAGGAAAAAAACAACTCTATTATATTTTCCCCTACACCTTCAGTGGAAAATAGAAAAAAAAAAAAGTATCCCAATTTATTAATATGACTTGGGATCCTGTCAGGAAAATGTCCTTTACCTGCAAAGTATCTTTATCATTTTTCCAGCCCAAGGTTATATACTGGACTTGATAAACCTCTGTAATTGAAAGAATGAAACATTTCTGTACATAGTATTACTATTTACTGTGCTTTATGCAAGTTCTGTCACAAAGCCAACACTTTAACTATGCAGAATTTCTGCTAGTTAAGCACCGCTGGCTGTACTAACTACAATAATTGGCTGTATTGATAGAATACACACATTCTAGTCAACCATACTAAAACCACAACGTTTTTTTCTCTTTTTCTTGTCATTAAACTTTTGGATTTTTTATTTAACTTAGTTATTTAAAAAAAAATTATAAATTTAATTCAAGTATTCAATTTAAGAAGAAGATGTTACCTCTTTAAGAGGAAGACTAGGTCATGTGCTACTTTTGTACCACATTTTGTTTTGTTGTCTTTACTTGGTGCAAGTACTTTATCTCTCAGAATTGGCTTTGTGTTGCAAAGTTATGTGATAAAGATTAAAGACATTCCGGTTTTTGAAATATTCTGTGACCCTCTATTCCTGTGAAATTCTCATCAGTGAACTGGGGATGACTGCTAGAAACTGACCACAAAAAAACATGAAAAAAGCAAGAAGTGAATTTATCTACAAAGGGTACATAAACGTTGGAAATTTCTTTGGAAATACTTCTAAAGCTCTGTTGAACATTCCACTGAAAAACTGAAAGAATTAACTAGTTTGTTATGCCATAGACAATGTTTAATACTGGTATGTATTTCAAGCTAGAGGTAAAAACAAAGGAACTGTAATAAACAGGTTACTATTAGCTCACAGAGATACCATCTGTACTTATCTGTGAGAAGTCCAAGGAGTACAGAGACCACGTTTCAAGTACTGAGAACGACTGGAAAATATAATTGGCATTATTCCTTTTAATTATACCTGGTGATTCATTCCGGGATTTATAATCCTGACCTTGATAGGCTATAAACAGAACCTTCATTTAAAAGGGATTAAGGTTGGTTATGTGTGATAACCCACCTTAACATAAACCATCTATAAGAAGATGCCAAGTTACGGAAAGCCTCCTACCCATTCCCTTTCCCTCCCAACATCCACTATGCTGCTTTGGAGAACTCCTCCTGCCGCCAAGTGACCACTGAACATCCTACAGACAAGCCTTCTCAGGGTATAAAACACTGTCTTATTAAGACCATCAACGTTAGAATTATTTGGGAGTGACAGATGCGACACACACAAGTTCGAAGAGCAATGCTGCACGCATTACTGAGTTTTTTATGGCAAAACATCCCATGGTGATTCAACCATTCTGAATCCCATGGTCTCAGGAAGGCAGAGGCTTGCTAACACACTTTGGATTGTGAGCTTGGACAAGGGCAGACCACGCGAGGCTCTTCTGCACCCTCCAAGCTGGTCTGGTGGAGGCTGGTCCCAGCCCAGAAGACCTGTTGAGTGCCCAAACTTCACACCGAGCATGACCTCCCTGGCTCCCAAACTGGTGCTCAGATCGTCAGCTCGGAACAAAAAAGCTGGGGCTGCCTGTGCATCTTCCTAGTCCCCTGATGTCTGAAGTAGAAACCATAAGGGTACCAGCATCTCCAGTCCCAACAGAAACAAAATGCTCAGAATTAAACATTTTTCGTATGTGCAGCTCTCAAATGAACTGAACTGCCTGAGTCCTGGTCCTGATTGTAGCTCCTGTCCAGCTGGAAATTCATGGAAAGATGGCCATTTCTTCCGCAAATTCCTTTCCACATACCGCACATGCACATGCACATACATAGGGTTGTGACGTGGTTACATCTTTACTGAGAGTTTTGTTATAGGTTGCGTTAAGCCTTGTAGAAAATGGTAGGTTAACCACCGCCCCTCTCTTCTGAGCTACAGGAGACAGTTCAGCACATGTTTCTGCCCAAAACAAAGGCAACCATAAGGTTGCCCAGGAATTTAAAAGATCTGGGTGGGGAGGCTTGTTGAGTTTGTTTTGGGCAGGGATGCATGTGGAAGAGAGACAGAGCAGATTGAGCAGCAGAGATGGAGCGCAGAAGCAGGCTGGGAGGAGAGGTGGACAGTCTGCAGGGGCTGTGGGGCACAGCTGTGGGAGGAGCCTGGAGAGAGGGATTTCAGTCCTGAGGTTTGCTGGAGAGACCTTGGGAACACGAACAAGGAATCCTTCTCCCATTACCTGAGTCGGGATATGTGATTTAGTAGAGGTTCAAAAGTGGGCAACTGTATAGTCAGTCCCATTCAAAGCTGTACACATCCCAAGTAAGAAAAAATTGTGAATAAAACACACAGGAGAGAAAGAAGAATCAAGAAGTTTGCTTACCCACATTCTTGAAATGCATGACCAAAATACCTTGCCACTGCCTTTAACCATTAGAGAATTTTGAAAGACTGGCTATTTATTAGGCCAAACAGTGGCAACTTAAGGAAATCCTTACAGGTCTATTTTTATATTAATTGAAATACACAGTCTGAACAAAATTATTTGAAAATTCCCAGATAATTGAGTCTCTACTTGTAGATTATGAGCGGTGAACTTGGTAAATTCTGTATACAGCTGAAACAAAGAGTCTGCGACCTTCTTTAGTTAATAAACGTAAGTGAAATATTTGAACAATCTGATAACAAACACTGAAACAGGCCCTGGACTGCTTATTTAAGCCACAGTTGTAACAAGAGCCTTGGAAGATTTACCTGTGGTGGGACTGCAGATGTGGTTACTCAGAGATTTTGGTAGGATTTTTAAAGTCATATAACTGTACTTTATTTCTATATATTTCAACTGAGGCCAGAGTCCTTATCATTGCAGAAACAGGGATTTATAGCACTTTATTCCCTTTAGCATTCATGTAGAAGGCCATGGAGCCCTCGCTCCTAGACTTGCTGATATAAAGATAATCATCTTTGAAGTGAACTTCCTAGGAACCAAGTCCTCCTCCAGCTGGAGGCAATGGAAATGCTATTGCTGACTTCAGTGGTAGTAAATTTCAGCTCTAACATTTTTTATGACACCTCTTTTTAGAACAGATACATTTACTTGAGCATTCGTTACTAATTGCCTGCATTTTTTTGTTCCTATTATTGTTAAATCAGACTCTTAACGTATTTCTCATTTTTTAACAAGAAAACTTGTGGAAAGGAAGGACTGTCTATGTTGATTGAGCAAATCTTTTAAATATTGAACTTGTTTATCTCCTTTGTCTTCCTTTTTATTATCCATTCATTTAAAAGGAAGGCGTTTATGATACGAGGTTTGGCAAATAGTTTATAAAATGTAAATTCTATTTTATTTTTTTGTGATGCAGTGAGAGGGGGAGAGAGAAATCCCACCATTTCAGCAATTTAATTTTTTTTTTTCCACACTAAGTTACAGCTCAGCATGACTTGAAATGACAGAGATACCAACCCCAAGAATCAAGATTATACAGTGGAAATGCCATCTGACTCCTTAGAACAGCACTGTTAGTGGCACCACTCTTCGCTGTTCTTGAAATTAATTCAACGGGGGTGGAGTTTTGCTCTCAAATCATGCGTTATGTTATCACTTCTCTAGTCTCACATCATTTATTTAAAAGCAATTGTTTCCTTGATTCACAGCCATCCACACATATGCGATATGAAACATTATGTGCCATATTTTAGCTCTCCCTGGGTATAAGTCTACAACATGTTGATGTTGATGTGAGATGAGGATGCTCAGCACTTCACAAAACCAGGCCCTAAGCAAAAGGCGAAAGTAATGTTTCAACAAGTGCAAGTAACAAATGGACACAGTGAAGGTGGCAATTAAAGTGTTACAAATACTGTAATAATACTGGGGTTCTGATGGTGCAATCCTAGGCTGCTTCTATGTTATTTTTGTGACCCATTTCTTCACAGAGTACCTCTGATAGTCTTGTCGTTTATCGTTAATGTTTCCATGCTGATCCTTTACATACTGTTTTTATTTAATGATTTTTGACCAAGGGAAGAATTCTGCTTTTAGTGGCACGGGATAAAGTACTGACCTCTACAGCAGTGTTTGTCCCGAATCCCTTCCTCCTCCACCAAATTTCACATTGCAGAGGGCACTCAGCAGGCACCGGGAATGGAGCTCACCGCACCAAACGCGGAGGTAGATAGACGTTTAGCTACACATCAGCTGGTCACTCATGTTCTTCTCGTAGCTGATGGGAAGAAACAGAGACCTGTAGGCTGTGGTTCGTCATACCTATCTTAGACGTTTAGGAGAATGCGAATTGAGACCCAACAGTGCCTCATGCCACGGTGATTAGTTCAGATACTGTTGCTTACAGGGGGCATATCTACCTTTGCTCAGCTGAATCCCATGCCTCGATACTTTTCTTAATATGACCTTAAGTCCAAGACAACTCCACCTCAAGACATTTTTGGGATTTATACAAACTTTGCAAGCCTTTTCCCCACTTGTCTTGAAGTCACCTTGATAAACGGACACATTACAGGAATTCAAAAAAATAACTGAAGTCACCTGATGACAAAGCAACATCCGCCACACACTAAAAACCGTCTGCCCGGCTTTCACTTACATTAATATTTGGGTATCGGCAGGAAGCAGTGTTCCGCAGTCGGGATCTGGTGAGGTGTTTACAATCTTCTGCTTGGACTCATTCATGACAAAAAAGAAAAAGACTGTTTTGCACATAAAAAGTTGTCATGCTACAAACCGAAACCAAGGAAGTTCTTTTGTTACAAGTTAAGAGGCTAAAAGTGACGTGTCTGGTACTCCTGCCTTAAATAGCCTGGGCTTCCTTTAAAATTAAAATGCAAAATTAGTTTCTTCAGTACTGTCTGACTAAGAGACCACAGAGTCTCTTACACTGAATTCTGTCCTTTGAATCACTCTTTGTAAAACTTGTTTATCTATAATTTCGGTCAGTGTTTTTAGAGCAAATTGCCTCACGGTTCTGAAAACTGACGGAGCGAGATGGCACGCGGTAGGCCTGCCCTGGTCTGGTCTCCATTTAACAATACACTGCTTAAGTTTGCTAACCGGGCTGGCCAAAATCTCAGTGAGGATCCAAATCCAAATTTTGCAAATTGAAACTTTTATCACCAATGAAATAAAGCTCTCATTACGACTACAGAAAACCGAGCTTTGAATCTGGATTTTGTAGTCTGGGTCTCCCTCTGCTTCCTGTCTGAGAGCATCATTACGGCAACTACTTGCACGAGTTCCTATCTAATTGAAACGCCAGGGACATGCATATGCGCTAAACGAAGGAATGTAATAAAAAATTTATGAGTTAGTTACACTTTGAAGCAATAAAGTGTTAAAGAGTTAAAAAGAGCTCTTTTTTTCCCCAGGTCCTTCAGGCCAGGAACTGTTTGCAACGCACGGAGCACATTTGGGATCTGACTGCTATTATTATTCCCTTTTGCAGTGTACTATATACATCTCTTTTTTGATTTCCATGAATATGACAGAGATCTACGCACTGAAGCATGATGCAGTGATACGAAACTCTCTCAGTGATTTTCAAAATATGCAACCCATAAATCATTCACCTTCACCTGGGCCCAGATTTGCATGGAACTGGGGGCCAGTCGTCTCAAAAGCTAATTTACCAAAATCCACCCAATCCCAGCTGTGTGTGAAGCACGTAACAAAGTTCTAAAGGTAGGTTTCAGATGGCTTCAGGGTTTGCGATGGATGCTTTGCACAGCTGTAATGATGAGTGGGTGAGGAGAGTTAAGAATGAATAAAGTGTGGGTGGTGGAAATATTCACCGGGCATGTCACGGCCAGGGGAGGAAGCACAGGGGCCTCCCAGCCTCCGTGATGGGAAAGATGTCAAGGCTCCCTGGCCATGGGTCCTATTTGTTTATTTATTTCAGCTCTGACACATTCTCATTAGGAAAGCAAAAAAAGTGAAATCAATACCGTTTCTTTTGAAAGCAGGGAGCTGACTGTGGCTGAGCAACAGAGCTGTCTTATAATCTGCTTCCAAACGTGTGGGTGCCTCTTGGGTTTCCTCAGCTATTTTATGGCCCATTTTCAAAGGTTTCTGTAAAATCAGGCCAACAATGTCTGCATCCCCTACCACATCAGTGAAAAATTGGACCGTGTTTCTGAGTCATGTAAATTCCTTCTCTAAGAAACATTTACGTTTTACAAAGTGTAAATTTAGCAGACCGCTTCACGGGGTGAATTCGTCCCTCGTTCGTCTCCCTTGTTACATGACAGTTACCACAGGGATGGGTTGACTAATAGTTTACTGTTAGCAAACAGAAAAATGAGCAGCACATATAACTGAACATTACAAAGGTTTCTTCCAGGATTGCCATGACGTGTCCAGATAGTCGATAAGATAATTCATTCTTACTGTTCCCGTATTTTCATGAGAACTTACCTATAAGTAAACAAAACTTGAAGCGTAGTTTATGTTTCTTTCTTGTATTATTATATGGCACAGTAAGGGTAATAAAGCAATCTGTTGAATTCTTGACTTTTCGTATTTGTTGTTCCTAGACAGGTTTTCTATAAAATATATACAACAACTTTCATGTCTAAGGTCCTAGTAGTTTAAACACAGTCCATTTCTTTATTTGCAACATATTCTTACAGTTAGGACTTGATTGGACTGGGAAATATTAGAAATGCGTTGACTAGCACACTGTTAAAAATGTAAGACATGTAATGTTTAAATGATAGATATTCATGGTCCAGGTTGAATGGTTGTTCATGGTTCACAGCTGCAACCGCAGCAGTTAAAAAGATGCTGTTCTCCAATGCTACTGACATAATGCTTAACAACTAAGTTGCTCAAAATGGTGGGGTAAAACGTTGGCTTCACTGAAGTCTGGGGCAAACTTCATCGATTTCGTAGGAGTGGAACATTTCTTTTCGTACAGAACAATGTAGTCATTCAATCTGAAGGATAAGTAGGTTTTTCAAAGTGTTTTTTAGCCAAGAAAAAGTGTCTTAAAGGACAAAAAATGTCTTTAAACCAGGGCAAGAATTAGTGACATTGATAACTGTCATGTTTGAGGTTCTAAGGAAAGCAATGAAAATCCGAAGCCTGCCAGTATTTCATTCTTTTACGCTAAAAGACTCATGCAGCAAGAATCTGTAAGTGACACTCAACCAAGAAAGAGCTTTCTGAACAGCTGATGTGAAACTTGAAAAGAGGCAATGTAACAAATGTAATGCGGGGGGAAGTGCTTTCATTCCAGTTCAGGAACATCTGGTTTATTGCAACAATAACTACTGTAATTATATCACTGCTGGAAAAGCTGCTCTAGGTTAGGTTAAGTTTGTGGATTTCTATAATAAACACTGCTTCAGAGGAGTGGGGGTTTCTGTATTTCAGCCATGTCAGATCACGCTGAACTGAACTGTGATTTGAGGCAAAAATAACAAAATATGGAAAACATAAAAGCATTGTTTCTAACCATATATTTCTTGAGATGTACTCTTGGTTTAGTCCTCACTATAGCAAGTGGAGGGTATGCCAAAGCAGCAAATTGTTGGATGACTGACCATATTTCACTGATAAAAACTCAAGCAATTTTTTTGTCAGTTGGAAATAGGCTTATTAATACTTACGGTAATACATATTGCTGTAAGAAGTAAACAAGCATCCTGCAAAGGACAGTACATATCATTATTCTCACTTTACAGACAGGGCAAAGTCAGGAACCTGCTTTAGGTCAGATAGCAGCTTAACGGCGGAGGGTGTCCTAGTAAGAATATAGTGGATTTTTCCAGCTAAGTGCCTGTGTGATAGGGCTTACTACCCAGCCACTGTCCTATTTCACTAGTCATTAAAAATGAAGCGTTTTAACCACAGTACATTGCTTTTCTATCTAATGGCAAGTCTGAGTCTACACCAGTCTTTTACTACAGCAGAACCAACTGCATTCTCTCAGTTGCCAAGTGTATTTCCAGAATATTATGCAGCAGCAAGAAACAATTGCCTATTTTCTTGGAAACAGAGTACATTTACTGACCATAGCACCGGTTGTATTCATAGCAGTATTGTGGCTGCACTTGGGTCTGCAGTGGGCTGGGCGTTGCACATGAACATTTTCTCATAAACTGCCAAATATAAATAAACCAGTTCGTATTCTAATGTTAGGGCATGCCTAGTCTAGATTCTATGACAAATATTCTATAAGTCTATACAATTTTAGTGTATTAACAATGTATAAAAGAGAATGGGTAAACATCTTCCTGATAAGGGGAAATAGGGATGTCGTTCCACATATAGGAAATCCCTTTAAAATGCTTTGTTATTGCAGAAAGATGCGCAATAGATCCAAAACTGCCTCAGACCTTTGAGAATTTGAGAATTATGGAGAAAGAGATATTTTATTATTGTAGTTTGCTTCTCTACCTCCATCTCATGATTTGAAGTGTTTGCCGCTATGTGTTCAGATTCCCACATTTGTACGCAGTGGATCAAATAGAATTTGCAAGTTATGTGTATTGTAACAACTGACCCAGTATTCTTGCATGCTTACACTGGCAAAATATTACCTGAGCAAGAATCAACTTATATTACACATGCAAATGTGGGTTTGTATGTGCAGAAGACTTTAAATGCAGGTTTAGCACTATTTTTAATTTTATCTCCTGCAGCTAAAATAATTTCTACCGGCTCAGTGCTTGGAATTGAAATGATTCCTTTGCTTCAATACAGATAGAATAAAATAGAGCCAGAATATCACACTTGATTTTTCTGGGTGTTATTCTACCATAAAAGTTCAAATTAATGGAGTGTAAATCGCATCATTTAAATGGCAACTAAATCCTGTTGAAGGTAGACCAGTGAAAACATACTGTAATTTTCAAAGCAACATAGGAGAGAAAATAACAAAGTTGTTTTGAAGTTCCAACAAAAAGTAGATTTACTGTTATTCAGGACTAGCTCTGTCTGAATTCTCCAAGACATTATGGGATTTAGTACTAATGGTCATTAGACTCATCAGTCATGCATATCGTTTTTCTTCCATAATGTTCTTTGTCTCTTTTTTTTGTGTATATATATTCACACACACACACACACCCCCCCTCCTATATATGTATATGCATATATACATATATGTCTTTTTGGGGGCGGTGAATCAAGAGTGACTCAACATTTTCCATTTTCATAGAAATCTTTTTCAAATAAAATCACATGAATCATAAACAGAAAAAGATCTCTGACGTGAAAGTTTCATATTTCTCACTTGTCTGTCATCTCATCACCAGTTTTAGAATTCAAGTGGCTGCTGAAATTTTTATAAAAAAATATATATATATTTACACACATGATCGTATCATGGATACTTTTATTTTATACATGCTCCTACTTTTATTTCCTAGTCTTTGACTACAGTTACTGCCACAAATGGCTTAATTCTCCATGATTTTGTTGCAAAAAGGTTAAATCTCAGAATTACAAATGGAAGAACAGATCATGAACTGATGTCAGTCATCACTCAACTGTATCAAGAGGACAACAGAGCAATTTACATGAGCTGAAGGATGGAAGAGTTTGTTTTCAAGGTGTGTAGAAAATACGAATAGTCTGATGATGAAATAAATGAGGCGTAAGCTTGAAGCTTGCTCTACACTCATGCTAAATGCCAACTGCAGCTCTGATCTGGTCCTTCAGACAGGAAAAGTCAAAAGTAAACGGTTTGCAAGCTGCTGGCAACAGCACTGGGCATGCCTTAACCATGCTAGCTTTAAAATACCACCTAGAACTGGGATGAACCCTTCACCTTTCTTTTTTTGGATGCTAAAAAATCTACATCTCTGCTCCTGCCTGCCGAGGCACTGAATCTTGGAAGACGTTGAATATTGCCTGGCTAATGCTAAGTGTCCTCAGGTGCCTTTCTTGTCAATGGCTCTAGATACCTTCCAGCACCAGGCACTCATTCAAAAACAGAAGTTAAATTATTGCATACTTTTCCTCAGTTTCAGGAAGTCTGGCGGTACTTAGCATTCAGTCTTGTAAAATGCTGACCTTTCTCTCCTTTTACTCCAAACTGGGACTGGGCTATTCTGTACAATCCATACCTTGCATGATTCCATATATAGACTAAAAGAAAATGTTTTGGGCTTTTTTTTAAATAATTAAACTAAAAAATAGTGGGCTGAAACATGATTTTAAAAAATCCCCCAAGATGTAATTTCCAATTCTCTGGCTTTTTCTGGTTTTGCAGTGTTTTCTTAGTATATCTTGACAGCAGAAAAATTGGCGTGTGGCAGGCTGACTTCCTCCCATGGTGCTCATTAGTCATCACCCATTGGTTCAAGTGCCTTGCACCTCTGCTAAGCTCAGATCAGAATTACTTGCGCCAAGGATGGCGCAAGCTCCTTTCCAGTGTTGGGTCCCATGCTGCGTTGCACTGAGAGACATTTACTGGCACTGAGAGACATTTACTGGCACTGACTGCTCGTGTTTGCAGCAGAACTGGGCATGGGAAAGGTGGGGCAGCACCTGCAACCATGTGAGATTCCTGTTTTCTCTGCAGATAGTACTGGAGATGTTCCCCTTGGGCTCTAAGGGTTTATTCGGTTTAGGACTTTTCTCTTGTAGAATGCTAATACCGAATGGAAAGCTCTGTTCTCTGAGAACAAACAAACAAACAAAAAATTTTTAAGTGAGGCAACGAGGTCTAGCAGATACAGCAGAGATCTGGGATATTTGCAGTGTTACTATGAAGCTTAATAGTTAACCGTTTTCCACCACACATGAGAGAAATATGAATGACAACTATAATACACACACACACACACACACACACAGACTAAAAGAAGAAAGCTAATCCTAGTTCCACTTCTACAAAGATCTGAGCACTCTCATATCAAGTCTTTGACTGCCCATTTATTTTTCTGAATTGCCTTGTTGTGATTACGAGAGCTGGTTGTACTTTGGAGACTATATCATTCACAGAAGCGCTGGAGCTGTTTTCGGCATGGACACAGAGTGTCTTCATATTAAGGAAACCTATGTTTTGTGGGCGCATTCAGAGATACATATTCTGATATTCAGACCTCATTCATCGGTGATAGTGCAGAAATTCTACCAGAAGCCAGGGAGACTTGCAACACAATCATGAGAAAAAGTACGTCCTGATAGTAAGAAATTCTGTAGACATCATTGCATGCGCTCATGAGGAGTGGGTTTTTTCTGACTTTGTTACACAACTTCAAAACTAAACATCTTCATGAAAGAGACTTTGACGGTGCAATGTGTTTTGCATTCAGCACCGCTTTCATGCAGTAGTCTGGTCTTCTCACTACAGGTTAGAAATCTGAGAGAAACTCAAATCATAAAATTCAGACCATGAAATATGAAACACTCCAAAACTCCAAGTTCAGATAAGGAGTCTGAGCATGTAGAGTTGAATGCTGCAAAACACCGTGAGAATTTGTAAAGCATTGATACAAAGGCAGGGACTGTACATACATTTCAGGTCTACGTAAGGAAAGCGGTTTGGAAGAAAAACTCATCTGAAGTTCAGACTGTTCAGATTCATGTCTCTTAAAAATGGGAAATATTGGGGAATATTAAACGTTTAATTTTAAAAGATGATCAGCAGAGGGTTACTGAGAACAGATCTTTCTGTAATCGCCATACAGTGGAAGAATTCTCAGTGTTCAACGTCCTTCAACTCCGTATGTCCTGCATGGTAAAATATACACTGGGCATCTAGAATTACTAAGGTAGTCTGCAGTGCAGAACATTTAGGAACACATCTCAGAGCTTGGTAGAAAGTTGCTTTCCCAGGCAGACATTTTAATATTATTCTGTTGTAAATGGGGTTACCAGAAAGACAAAAAAAATGTTACAAACCCAAATAATCACTTCACAACCCCATTTTCAGACCAGTGAATATGTTCTAGGTGCAAGACCTATCCAAAGCTGAGAAGGGAATCCATCCCTCATCCATAAGTAGAAATGAAGAATACTTTGCTGATTTCTACTCAGACCATTAGATGAGACCTCCCAGGCCATGGTTGCAGAGATGCTTCATTCCGTCAGAAATCCACAATACCAACAAAATGCATAGCCCTGTCACCCCTCCCTGCTTCCCCACAAACTCCCTCCGCATGTCTAGTTGCTCATTCTCGTGTTAATTACCATGTGGCGAAAGCAGACCACTGCTCTCCCTGAAAATGATACCGGCAGCAGAGCGATCCGAGTTCATCGCTGGATCAGTGCCCCATCAGGCTCCCGGCAGGACTGCCCGAGAGAGCGGCAGGAATGGACGCCCTGAGGCAGGGTATGCTGGGGCCACCGCTTTCAGCAACAGCTTAGGCAGGCATAACATTTAAGTGGGTGTTTAATTGTGCCCTCATTCATGAGGTGTTTGTTTCACTGTGTTGGGCACGCTAAATTTTGCTGTCCAAGATCAACTGATATTTAAGTGGATCTTTCCCAGCATCTCCCAGCATCTTCCCTTTCATAGCAGTACCCAGCATCACTATGATAATGTGCTAAATTAAAGTTACATCTTTCTAGCTGACCATTTTTTCATGTTTCTTCTCTTTCTTCCACTCCTCCAATTCGGAAATCTCACTCTTACAGCCTCCAGAGAAAAACCCACAGGGGAGAGCTCATTTTCCCTTCATCAGAAAACTTAAATGTCCTTCCCGTGCTCTCCCATGGTGCGTCGGCCTTTACTCTCCGGCCTGAGCTCTTGAAAGGCTGCCGTTCACCCTGGAAGAGCTTTCCCACATGTTGTATTGTCAGGGGACTGCCTGACCGTGGTCAGTGGTTTCTGTGTGCGGACACGTAGGCGGAAAGGGGCAGAAGGGCCACACTCGAGGAGAGCAGAACAACTGCAGGAGGGAGGCCTGGGCCAGAACTGGGATTTGTGGGTGAGGAGCTGCTGGCCTGCCAGGGTACGGGGTCTATGCAGACAAGTATCAATAAAGGCATTAAAAACAGAGAAAGTAATGGCTTCTCAAATTGCAGCCCTTGGTTTGCAGAAAGAGGTTTTGTCTGTCCCAGAGCCATGCATGCAAAGTTTGTCATCTGTCCACATCTGCTGCCGTTGCCTGGCAAGCACATAGCGAGAGGATACCTGACCTGGGAAATTATTCGTGCAAAAACTTCAGCCTATTTCTCACCTGCACCATGTTAACAGCACTGCCTTTATATACGAGCCGCTGTTGTGGTTTTGAGTTCCCCCACCTTGTTTCTCACAAATAAATCTGGGCTGCAGAGATGTTACGGGAAATAATGAGCAGTCCCAAACCTGAAATTCAGATACAGCCTTTCCCATAGGTCGGGTGAGTTTGAATCTGCGGTTGGGATCCACCTCTCATGGGAAGTTGTGAAATTCTGTGTTCCTGCTGCTGACGGTCTGTCCCCACCAGCAGTGGCATACAGGGCAAACCCAGTCTCACTAGAAGCATAGCACCCCCCCGCTTGGTAACGGGGATTAAGTGTTTTTGGAAAGGCTGGCCAGTTAAACTCGGACCCAGCCATCCGTGTGTTACCTGAACTAGACACCAGACACCACACAAGGCTGCAAGGGTCAGATTTCCATGATCCTTAACTAATTGGAAAATAAAGCAGGCTTGCAGTTTGGGATTTCTTTTGGTTTGTTCTCTGTGTGTGCGCGTGTGTGTGCGTGTGTTTATGCCAGCTGTATCCAAACGATAGCTGGCAATACTTCCTGATTTAGTAATTGAGATGTATAAATACAGCAAGACTGAGATAATATCTAGTAATGTAATACTTTTCCATCCCTAGGCATGACAGGAGTTGGTTCTTAACTACCGTACAAGTTCAGACCTAAACGAGAACCCCCGGAGAGCAGCCACACAGAACCTGCAGCACTGGGTGCTCTGACGGGGCCTGATCTTTGAAGCTGCTGAAGAGCAACTCTTAGTGCTCATCTCCCACCAAGGCCAACAGAGACTAGGAACATGCAGCATCATTTAGAGGTACAAAGTATCTCAGAAGATCCAGTTCTCCAGTTGTTTCAGGTTCAAATCAAGGCTATTGATATTGTCTTTAAATCAATACCTTAGACCCTCGGTCACAAGAGGTTAGATAAGATTAAAGAACTAATTTTTTTTAATCTATTGAATATTAAAAATGGCCACTTCTGGCTTTTCATTCACACCATCTGTTGCTAGCAGGTTGTATCGGCAGTTTCAGGACGGATTAATAATTGTTCCTGATTTTGGCACACCGAGAGGTTAAAAATAAATCTTTAGCCACACGGAAGAGTCCCCAGCCATTGATTTCTCTAAGATATTTTGGCAACTTGAAAAGAAAATATATGGTATGAGCCTTCCTAGAATTATTTCTCCCAGCCACATGTGATATAAATAAAACCAACCTCAAGAATCTGGCTTAGAATATGGAATAACGTTATGCTACAGTCATTTCTGCTGTGTTTACCACAGCAAATGTTGAATTACAGGCGTCACCATACATAATATTTAAATATTTCAATGATACCCAGAGCTCTCAACACTCTTGTTTCTTTCCCATGTTCACGACAATTTGCCAGCAATATTTTAGAACAGAGCAGTCATTTTATAGCAACCTCTTTGTGTCAAGAAATGTGTACATGCTACACAGCTGTATTTAAGATGTAGCATAGCCCCCCTGCTAGAGCATCCTTATCGTGTTCTGGGGTGCCAAAGGATTAAGATAGTCCCGGGACGTATGCCCGAAGGTTTCCCTGACCTGGGGGATCTGTGGTTTACAGGCAGTGCTGTCAGGTCCTGTGAGGCTGAATCGCAGTCTCGATTCCCAGTGGCCGAGGAAGTAGAAATCTAACGTGTGTTAGGCTAACACCAGTCTCTTAAGTTTCTGCTTTGGGAATAACTGTCTAAACAAAAGTCCAACCCAAGAAGAGAATGAAAATCAAGGGAGAATCAAGAAGGGAGCCTGCAGAAACTTTCAATTGTCTGAGGTATAAGAATGAAGATGACCACAAAACTGCTGGATGAAAACAGTGCAAGGATCAAAGACGACCTCTTCAAATGTAGATATCATGTTTTAAGGCACAAATAGCAGGGACGGACTACAATAAAGAAAAAAGCTACGTAAAATTGATACGAATGTTAAAAAAACGTTTCATTAAGCATCAGTGACTTTTTCCCAGGATCTTGGAGCACACACAGGAATTGGACCTTTGGACATGATGTTGATTTTTTGAACAAGTTCTTTCTACATTTATTTATTCCTTTCATAAAGTTTTGTCTTTCTGGCTACTATAACCAAACTTGTCAGGAGAGTATCTGGCAAATAAATGTAAAGTGCTGAACACAGCTAAAAATCTGGTCATTACAAGGTGCCCAACTAGAAGTTGAGCTCTTCTGGCCAGTGAGTTTCTTACAAAGTGCAATTCCCCATAGGATAGTGGGTAACAATTCTGTATTTGAGAGCATCCATGGGTTGGTGCTGTGGCAGGGAGGAGGGAGAGAGTTTAGTCACAGGACATTGAGACTAATTTAGAGGTGGGGGAAATGGACCCAGCCCACTCCTTCCAGCCTTCTCCTGTACCCTGGGTGTTCCCCGTCTTGCTGGAGCCTCCCGCCAGTTCTAGCCTTTCCCCAGTGTGGAAAAGTAACTGGGGGAGCTGGATCATAACAGCAGCTGAGGCCAGCAGAGGAAAGGACTGGGAGTATTGCTGGCAGCGCAGTTGGGAGTATTACATTTCCAGTCGGTGTCGACTGGAAATACATTATGTAGAGCTTAATGAAGAGCGAGGGAGGAACAAGGCGTGAGGGTGGGTGCTTGCAGGGATTAAGTAGATAGATGAAAGGTCCTTATTTGATGAAAGGGAGGGAGCAGGAATGGGAAGACAGGGTATCTTCTTCTGAGCAAAAAGAGGATTTTCATGTAGATCTTCCTCAGTTTTTATTTCTTGAGGAATGTATACGATGCTTCTGAATCTATGAGTTGGTGGGTCCAGATTCCTCCAGAAAATCAGACGTGCGCTCAGTCCTGCATCTACTTTGAACTGTCATGTTTTTCTTTGTGGTCATTTGACAGTTTCATCTGAGAGTCAAAGAGCCTCCTAAAAGCACAGAAATTACCTTTATAACGTTTTGGAGATGTGCATATTATCACCTTCATTTTAACTAATGGCTACCTAACTCATCCAGAGTCACAGCTTGGCTCAGTATCAGGCCAGGGAAAGTATGCCGGAATCCCAACTCGCCATCACATGCTCTCCCCACCCGCAGGACACCCTGCCACCACATGACCTTGCGGCTGGGACAGAGTGGACGACGGATGTTTTTTCCCCCTGCAAGCCAGTCAGTAGCAATGTCCACTGACAGCAGGCATGATCAGATCACTCTGTGGTCAAAATAGGAAACATTATTCATCCTTCTTTTGGGACTGCAGCAAATCCCTGCACGAAAACTACTGTCAGCTAGAAAAAAAAAAGCATGCTTTGAATAAAGCTGAATGATTTAATTAAACATCAGATTAACTCTCCCCAAAGCCACTAGCAAAACCACCACAAGCATATGCAAAAGACGGATGTTTGTGGATGGACCTACACAACCTTTTTCACAACCTTTTATATAACATTAGTACAGGCTTAGACAAAAAGTAGTCTTGTTCTTTTCAAGCCAGCATGAAGTACAGCCAGGAAGTATTAGTCATCAGAGATTTTTGGTAGTTGTAGTTTGGAACCCCAACTGGAGTATTTGCTTTGTACAGTGCTAATAAAAGCTAAAAAATCTAAATCAAGAATTGGCCACTATCTCGGTCAAATCATATTTCTTTTTAAACAGCTTTTGACTAAACTATCGCTATTAGAAGAAATTTTCCTTTTTACGCCCTCACAACACAAGACAAATGCAAAAGGAACAACCCTTCCCTCTTCCCCAAGGAACTGTAACAACATTTTTTCAGTAACATTTTGCAGGATTTCATATTAAAACATATTCTGAATTGTGTTTTAATGGGGAAAAAATAAATGATGATTTTTGTAACCAAAATAGAACAGATGTAAAATCTTTCTCGGAAGGTTTCTACCCTCTAGAATGAAACTGAATATTTTTCATGGGTTAGTCTGAAAAACATATTTTAAAATTTTGTGAAACAATACACGGCTTTCTTCATCCGTCCTGTATACTTCTGTGTTCTGGTCACTTTGGCAATTGCCAGTTTTGGCCAAATAAACACTATTTTTGCACACAAATAAGATTTGCTTCTACAATCAAGATGATTTTCTGCAAAGCATTTAAGCAGTAAGTACAAATGCTTATGTGTACTTTGAATTCCTGAAATGAATCATGGAAAACTCTAACATAATAACGTGCTGTTATTAAGTGCTATAGAGCTACAGTTGCTATAAAAACGAAGAAGAAATCTGAGGTAGAGTAATAAATCTTCAGCTGGTACAAATCAGCACAGCCCTGTTGAACTGAAGAGAGCTACATTGATTTAAAGTAACTGAGGTTTTTGATATGGCCTATAGTTTATTCACTATACTGAATAAACTGTGGCATAGGCTGGTGAAGTAACATGATTTGCCCTGAAATCCACGCTCTTAAGGCTCTCTTCAGGAAGGCTTTCTCAAGCATGAGGTACAGTGTGGAAAACAGTGTGGAAGGTATGGTGGCTAAAGCGTAATCTCCATGTGCCTGGTGCAACAGAGGAGGCAGATGTGACTCAGTAGAAGTCTAAGTCACCTTGTGCTGGAGCACGTACCGAGGCTCGCAGGTGAGTGCTGACTTGAGATGGAGCTGAAGCACAAGCTGTCCTGCTCTCTCCTAGCTCCTCACTGCTCATTGCCTCCTCCTGTCCGTGCTGCCTTCCTTCTTGTTAATGTAACTGCTTGTGCAGCTAGATGGTGATCTGGCCCCCCCAAAATTGCACAGGGTTAAAACGAATTTGGTAGAAGATCAGGTGGTTTTAACATGGGTCAGCTTCCTGACTCAGTTCGTACCTCTGCTGGCAAATGGTTAGGGGATGGTGTGGTGGCAGCAGGACAGCGTCTCTTGGTGGGAATACCAGCAATACTGACTTAAAGAATTTCCAAAAGTTATACCTGAGGGAGAAGAAATTCCATATCCTCTGGTCAAATTCTCTTGCTTGTCAATACTTAGGATAAAATGGAACGGAGTATCCTAGGAGCCTAAGGAAGCATGACTTAAGAGGTATTTATTATTAGCTTTCCCACTCTACTCCTTGCTCCCCAGATTAGTCACCGTGTCAGGAAGAAATGCTTGTGAGATAAGGCCATCCCAGCTGGGCCTTGGTACACAGGGATAATAACGTGGCCACAGCCCAGCAACATTGTGATTAAAGGTAACTTTTTGGCAAAATTCTCCCTGATTTTGGTGGTGCAGGACTGGGTCCCCTGTACTGCTCAGGACCGCTTACCTCTTACTTATACACCCAGCAGCTCGCACCTCTGAGCACCGCATCTGCATGGGTGTTCAAAGCAGCTCGCAGGATTTGTTCCTCCTGGCCCTAAATGACTCTGCTGAAACAGCTCCCTTATGATTGCTACACAGCACATCGTGTAGGCTAACAAACCACGGGCTCAACCTCTCCCAGCGGGGTGGATTTTTGCAGTATGTGATCTCCTCCCATTACTGGCAAGCAAACAGCGATGTGTCACCTCAAAGGCGGATCTGCCTTAAGCATCACAAAGTAACACCAATCCATGAGAAGCGAGACTTCAGAGGAGGTCAGTTTAATTCAGGTCATAACAGGTATGTTATTCCCAGTTCTGCAAGCTTCTGTTTCAAGCATTAATTTGCTTAAAGAGTAAAATTATTTTGATCACTAATACACCCTTTTCAGGATCGTTGCCTCTATTTTGCTCAGGATTTTGAGGAATTTCATAACAGTGCTCTTACATCATTGCACCCTAACACAATGTTAACCGTTGTGAGATAAAGCATGTTTTTTACATTTGCATAAGTGTGTAGCTTTCCTTTCTATTAGCCAACGTTTTCCTTTTCCAGTTACGAATATTTCAAAT
This sequence comes from Gavia stellata, assembly GCF_030936135.1. Taxonomy (NCBI): domain Eukaryota; kingdom Metazoa; phylum Chordata; class Aves; order Gaviiformes; family Gaviidae; genus Gavia; species Gavia stellata. The sequence goes on from NC_082610.1 coordinate 4,292,834, forward strand.
CATGCACATTCTTCTGGGGAATGATAAAGACATCTGTATTTTAGGAAAAACAATGCTGCTTCTAAGTGACACCAGAGCGGAGTGGTTCTATGTTACCTATTCATAAATTACGATCAAGACTGTGTCAGAAAGCGGTACAAAGCAGAGGGCACATGAAAGGTATGACGCTTCCAACACTGTTGCCCACTTCATGGTAGGTCAGCTCCCCTGCATGCGGTATCTGGACAGCTTTGATGAGACACCAGTACGTTCCAGGATATTGATAACTATCCTTGTGGACTCCAATTGAAGAAGTGTGGTAGCAATGATCAAGATTAAAAAATGGGATAATAGCTATTTATATGATTGACATTCTGCTTCAGTGTTTTCACACAAAGACCTCTCTCTCTGCCTGACATGCAGGCGCTGCATTCCCAACGCATTCTTGCAGCCTACACCACATCGGCGAACAATAGCGAGCCTTCTTTCATTTTCCTGCCTAGTTTCTGTGAACAGCACTCTGTTGACAACCGAGTCTGTTCTCACTCTTGAAGAATTCAAAAAATTGAACGATGTAAGGACAGCCTGTGACTTTCAGGAGGAATCTTAAAGCATCCTGTTTTTAAAATAGTGGTTTGATGCTTCTTTTTCTGTTTTGTTTCTGTTTCAAAGGAAACCTACAAAAATGCAGTTATCCTGCAAATCCGTTCTCAGAGCAGGGAGCTGCTCTGAATGCGGCACTGCTAATAGCACTAAAATGCAAATACATGGATGACTTTCTCTGTTTGACCATTCCAGAACAGCCTTTCCCCTCTAAACTTTAATATTAATGATTAGTGCCAAACTGACAACCCCTGTGCAACTGAAATCTTTTGCACAAGAAAAATAGATGTGCGGACATTGGTTTGCTTTCCTTTCCAACCACTCCCAAGCCTAAAATGGACAGGCCACATGTAAGATTAAGAAAGTCCAGCCTTCTTAACACTCATCCCACTCCCTCTCTTGTTTCCAAAGAATAATGAATTTTGGTCAGATGATAAGGACTTCATAAATATGTGCAGAAAAGACCCAGATCTCTCTGTCCTTTGTCACACATGAGCAAACTACTCTCACCAAGACAGCACAGGGCTTAGTCTTGTGGCTGGCAGTGAACCAAAACAAAAGAGAAGAGGTGGGAAATCACTGTGATGAACTTGTTGGCATGTTATGTCTTTCTTTGGTTGATGATAGACATCTATACCTGGGTAATATATCCCATAAACCATGAGAGGAGAGGAGACGAGAGGGGAGGAGATGAGAGGAAAGGGTATCTGAACTTGCTGCTACACCGTGCCACCTTTTCGTGGTACTGTTTTGTTTGCACTACCAGGTTAACGTCAGAGACTAGAAAATGAACAAAATCTCTCCCTATCTAGTCAGTTGGGATAGTTTTCTAGTTTGGAGAAAAATATGGACACATTTTAGTGTATTTTCACAATAATATTTCTGTTGTTGGTATCCTTGATTTTGAGTATGTGTGTGTGCGCACACAAGTTATTTCCACCTATTCAAGAAGCCTGATGAACTTGAAGCACCCTGTCTTAACACCACTTATACAAAACATCATCATTGCCTGCATCTTACTTCAGGACCTTATGTGTAAGGACGCCTCAAGGAAAGCCCACTCTTAATTTAGGCCCAATTTGTTCTTGGCTTCAGACTTCTCTGGGTGGATCTGGCACAGTCAAGACCAAAATGGAACATCAATGAACAAGTGTGCTGGCGTCACTGAAAAATGAAAACAATTGGAACATGACAATCAAAGGAAGGTGAAAGATCTAGTCCCAGGGCTTCCTGTTTCAGCTGAGAGTTTATTCAGATGGCCTCCAGATAATCTAAGCCAGATAGAGGGCACACGGACTTATTACGATGTTTATTCTCTTGGCTTCGTTAGCTGTCAAATGCAAGAGCACTCTATCCTGGATGCATTTATGCCCTACCATTTCACACATCTTCAGATTTAGGCTTTGATTTATGGTGCTGCCACAGAAGCAATATGGAATTGAGAAAGAGTCTAAGAAATATAAACAAACGAGAAAAAGCAAGAAATTTCTGTCCTCTGACATCTTTCATGATGTAATTATGTAGGGCATTATTTCTATAGCAATTAAATATACTTAGCATAAATATTTCCCGTACAGTAGTGCAAAGGAACCATAGCATGCAGAAAATCAGTCCCAAATCACGCAAAGTCTTTCCTGCAAGAAGTGGTTAGCTAGTTCAGGTACTAGCTACTTTGAATTAGATAATTCAGCTATCAAAACAATACTTAATACAAGGACAAGGACAAACTAATGTATATGGGAACCAGAAGTCAAAGTTAAATACCTGGTTAGCTTATCTTCGCTGCATGTGAATGGTATCTTCACAGTGAGAGTCAAACTCTATTATCTCCACAGGCTCCAGCACTGGAAGTCAAGGTGGTATCAAGAGGACAGATACTAGCCTAGGCAAAGAAAAAAGAGGACAAGTCTTAGAGCAATAACAGCATTGGTTATCAGAATATGCACATTGGAGAGCTGACAGAATGTCTTGCCTGGCTTATTCCACTGTAGAGAAAGTCGTGTTTGCGGTTTTCCAGGCAGAAATTGCTTGCATTTATCCCTGCTGTAGCCCCAGTGAAACCTGGGACTTGCACTAGGAATTTGGAATTTCTAGCTCTAAAACCAAGTTTCTTAAGCAGCACAAAGGAAACATTTGTTGTGTAGCACTTGTGGAACTACTAAGGCAAATGTGTCTCCTTTGCAACTTCAAAGAAGTTAATGAATTTGGCAAGTGTTAAAATTTGAACTGGTTAGAACTACTAGTATATGCTTGAAGTTTGTTTCTATCTCATCCACACACACACAGAGGAAGATCATATCCCAATATGTAAGAGTATTTTCAAAATGTTCTTATTACAGCATTATTTTGAAATTTATCTTTTTTTGCTCATTGTTCTCGCACTGATTTAGGTGTTTTATCCTAGGTTTTGCATTTAGTGCTTCTAAAACCTAGGATCTGTCTTGAGTATTATAGCAATCATATTGATCAAGTGCTACATCCACTTCCTTCTTTTACGATACAGTTTCTATTCTGAAAGCTCTTAGGTCACAGAACCCTGGAATTCACCTTGCGTAATACACACTCACAACAAGTTACTAAAATACTTTCCTGAAGGCTAGATATTAGTAGAAATTTTAATAATGTTTGCTCATGTATTTAACTTTAAATGGATGCTTAAGACTGGAACCTGAACTGTACATTTGACTGAACCAAGAGCAAGAATGATGCACCAGTCCGATCAGAGACTGAACAGCTTTGAAGTTGTTACAGATACCCAAAATGTTGACTAAAGCAATGGTAACACAGACGGTGCCATACATGTTGTGTGGCTGTACATGAAGAATGTAAATTAGCAGAAGCACTAAGCTCTCCTGGGTTTTTTTGTAACTCTTGGCTAACTTCAACCTCAACTCGTATGTGATCTACTGTCTAATTACTGTCTATCTGAAATCACACAACATATAAAATAGCCAAGGAAAGTCCTTAATGACTTATAAGACACAAAAAGTATCTACTCTACAATACTGATGAAAATTAATCCTATGTGGGTCTGCTTTTTAGGCCCGAGTGATTCTGAGAGTCCCAGCTGTGTGCTGGGCACCTCCAAAGCACGGCGCGCAGGTCCAGGGGTGATGGCAAAGAACCAGCACGCGAAGGCAGTGAGCAAGCCCCCAGCAGAAGGCATGGCCAGCTGGCCACAGAGGGGCCCTGGCCGGGCAATCCTTCAGGCTGGGGCCAGAGACTGGCATCCCCGCAGGAAACACTCCTCCCTACCTGTTGGCACAGCAGTAGCTTGTGGGCTGTGCTTGGTGACTACCGTTTGTGCTTAAACACCTTGGCCAAAACTGAAGTATACTTCTCTTGTCCAGAGTAGGCCATCAGAAACCATTCTGAGTATACAACACATTACACTTCCTTGAAATGATAATACGAACACTTTCGTTACCAAAAAGGTAAGCAGAAACTTGAGGTATTGCAATGCATGACAGCTGTCCTCCTCTCCTGAACTGAAAGCCTAATGATACACAGGGAGAGCGGCTCTGGCCCATCAGGATGTTGCTACCACAGCCTGAGCTGCAGAGGTGTTCCTCCACACCCTTAGCGTAATAGCTGGCAAATGAAAAGCATTTGAGCAAGCTTAATCTGCAATAATTATATATTACAAATGTATTTATTCTGTTTCGGGAGAAACTCCTTGAAGGCTCCAGATGAGACATTTCTCACACATATTATTTAGCTTTTCCTGAGGCCTTAATGAATTGCTTTAAATTACAGACTTAGATATTGATTAGCCTCATTCAGCTGAAATCTAGGCTTAACAATCTATACTTGTCTATAGTTTATTTGTGATATTATTCCTAATAAAGAGCTGCAATTAATCCACATCAAGAAAAATCAATTAATACAGATTTGTATCACAAAGAAAGAAATCCTCCTCATATCTGCCCACTAATCCCGAAGCTTAGGTCTTTCTTTGCTACCAAGGAGGACAGATAAAAAATATTGATTTCACCCTATTTTTACAACTTATAGTGATACAATAATAGCACACAGAACAGACGGGGCTTATCAATTAAAACTATTTTTATATATGATGATAGATGAGGACACACAATGCCTTTGTTCTCTGAGTTATTAATAATTATTAATATGATGGACTAGTAGTTCTGTAATAAGAATAATCACTCCATGCACAGCTCTCAAAGAGCCTGACTTCACTTCTGGTATGGTTAAGAATTTTGCACCCTATGAATTACAATACAGTAATGGTTCTAGAAGCAAAACTGCAGTTAGCTGCAGCTGCATTGGAAAGGAGGACTATTCTGTATAATTTTAGTCTAATGGTACAACGTGGAGAAACACAAGATGTTATCTAAACTAACATCTTTCTAATTTTATCCAGTTCTATCTGCCATTTTAACGAAGCTAATATCTAACCTAATTTATTAGAAATAAAAAATCTTATCAGAGTCTTCTTGCAGGAAGCATCACATAAACACCATGAATTAGATTTTGCAATTTTAGAAGCCAAACTTTATCCTTGCTACACAAAGAAGACAACAATGTGTCATTGTCCTTTCACAATTCCTACTGTAAACAGTTTATGTGATTTATTCTTTTGCATGCTAGATAATTACATATTTTATACCAGTGTATCATCAGCATGTTGTTATTCTGACTGCCCCATAATAGAAATTGTGTATTTTCCCACTGCAGTGAAGGCTATTCTTAACATACATTGGCCTCAACCAGCTAAAAATATCAGAGTCCTGTTGCCTGTGGGAAAGTTTTGCTGAAGTTATTTCTATTAAAAGTTTAATATTGGTCTCTTCCATTTTTCATACTGTATGTGCCATTCACATTTAATGCTGTCTTCTCTGATATGCAATTACTTACAAGTACTTAAGTGTCACATATGGCACATATTAGGCAAATAATGCCCTAATTCACTCTAATGCTAACATTAATATGAATGATTAGGAATGAGATTAGTACTAAAGAATACCATTTTAAAATAAATTGTGATGACATAGCGACAGCTATATGAAGGATTAAAGAGTATGGATTATTGCAGGTTGTGGTTCAAGATATCAAATGATATGGCTCTGTGTTTGTTCTTGCCAAGGACACTAGGCTTAAACAGCCAACTGTAATTCTTACACTGAATCTTTGGGTTAGCTGTGGGTTTTTTTAACTCCTGTGAGTTTTTGACAGACAGTAGGTTCTGAAAAAAATGAAGGATCGACTTGCTGTGAGCTGTCTACATCCACAGAAAGCTTTTTTGAGAGCCATTTCATTTATCTGGCAACCTAGAGCCAGTCTGACAGTGCAGATAAAAAGGTCTAATTTTGTAAACATTCTCTTCTGAACCCAAATTCATACAATCAATGAAGGTGCCACTAAATAAATGACAATATTTATTTTCTCTGCTGCTGCACCTTTGAATTTATCTCCTTGCAATAGTATTTTTGCTTTTCTTTCTCCTTTCTCCAGAAGGTAACAGAAGTCTATTTAGAAACCTTAATTAATTCATGCAATTAAACCAATAACATCCACGTTGTATAGCTCTCTATCTACACAGTCTGATCCCCGTTTTTCTGATGTCTCCATACAATACTTTTATATTGCAGCAGCTTATAAATCAATACTGTTTCATTCAAGGAAGTGAGCTAGGAGTTGAGAAACATCAATTATTCCCTGTTTAGATTATCAGATTTTGGGAAGGTCCAAGGAATAAAGATGCCATCAGCTTTTGGCTCACTCATGTCCCTTTTAACACAAAGGAGAAAAATATTTTAGCTCCTGAAGGTCTGACCAAGTGTTAATACCTTTAGCTTCACTGAAGTTTGCAAGTGAAGGAATATCAGTGATCTACATATCATGATTGTTAGCATGAATAAGTGATGGTGCAGTTGAGAAAAAACAAAAGAGCAATTAAATGCTTTTCTCTTGGTAGCTGCCTGCACTGGTACGTAAAGACCACTCCAGTATCGGTCTCAGCTTTGATATTCCACATAAGCTCAAGCACGGTGTCCTCTGGACACAACAGCCTTTTGATTATTCATTACAAATGGTGATCCCTGGGGCTCAAGGAGGTTTTGCTAATTATCTCCAGTAAGAATCCTGCTATCAGGATCTAAAAGTACTGTAACAAAACCTCCTCTCACCGTGCTGTTGCCAGAATAAGGACAGTTACTTAAAAATTAGAAGCTATTGAGGTAATAAAGTAATATGCAAAAAATATTGTTTGCTAATCAGTTCTCCATGGGCCATCAGCAAATGCTTCACAGACAACTAGCTTTTGTGGCACACGATTTTTTAATAAAATAATAGATGCATTAGTGTTGCATCGAAACAGGGAACAAAAGAAACGAGCACCCAGCATCTATTCCACCATGATACAGATTCCCACATTGTTTCTCATTACTGAGCTTGTATTGGTTAGACCAAAGACGGTATGTTTAATTTTATAGATTCATACAGGAGACTGCATGTGGCTCATCTAAGGCAACATTTAGAAAGGAGACTGCAGCTCACGCTACAGCCTGTCCCTCTGAGCTGAGCTGCTGGCGGTGCGGCGAAAGCCCTGAGTTAGGATCTTGGCTTTGCAGTGCAAGGCACAAGGAAATACATGTTCAAGGTATATATTTAAAAATACATGTTAGGACATATGAAGTTCAGCATATTGAGTACAAAGCCACTTCACATAGTCAGGTTTTGAGAATAGAAAATTAGACATAAGTGCGTGTACATTTATCCCATAGTTCTACTCCCAATAAAATCTATTCTATAGGGCTCCCTCAGTAGACTCTTACTAGAGTGTATACTTCAGAACATGTATTCTCTGATTTCAAAATTTGCAGCAATACAGGACCCATCTTAATCTTCACTATGTTATTCTAGGGAAATGCAGCAATAATGCGCCTTTTACATCCCTATTTGACAGCTTCCTTTTCATATAATCACAGATGGTATTTGCCATTAGTGTTTCTGGAAGCTTATACCCAGTTGATATCTCTTGCATGCTCTGGCGCTCCAGAAAACCACTGAGCTCCTCCAAAAATCCTGGGTACAGGTATAAGGATATTTTGATCTTAACTCTGATTTCAGTAGTTTGTGTTTAATAAGCTCCTGTTGGAACTTATTCAAGTCACTGTTGGAAAGGAAAACAATGATCCCTATACTCATTATATGATATGGATTTTTTCTGAAATAAAGCCAGTTCTGTTCCTTTTACCTTATTGTTCTACTATCTTAAGCTAGTGAAAAAGATTAGTATTGTTCAGGTTTTCTTCTTAATATATTAAAAAATGAGCCTGGTAGATACAGGTCTGCCTGCTCTCCTTATGTTTTCCTTATTGTTCTTCTGCAATTTCAATCTTCTCACTCATATGTATTGCTACAAGCTTCCTCTTCTTCACATATATCATTAAATATATATAAATGTAATAGTTATCTTCCCCTCTCCACTCACCTAGAACTTGTTGATCTTTTTAACTACAGTGAATGCCTTTATTAATTGTGGCTTTTCTGAATACTCAGTAAAAGAACTTCACTAGGATTACTTATACGCTTAAAGTTCCGCACATGTTTAAACATCTCCTTGAATTGTGGTGTATCTGTTTTCAACGAAAGAGCAAAAAAAGAAATAACAGAATTGGTTTGTCTTTATCTGGAAATCTGAATAACTAATATGGAATACAGCCAGTTTTTAGTATAACTTCCCCTCAGTTTATTCCCTATTTTCTCTTCTATTCTGTTTCCGTTTGATCTTTGGATTTATTTTCACCTCTTACTCTGTTATTTTAAATCCATCATGCATGTATGTCATCCGTGTCCGTGTGAGGGCCCTCTCCCAGATAATGTGCTGTGTGGTGTTTAACACACACGTGCACATACACATGAACACATACACATACATGCTTGTTTCTTCACTTGTGTATAATGAATGCTTATAATATTTTTTCAGCTGTTTCTGTGAGCTCAACAAGCTTAAATGTAACGACTATCCTATTCATTAAACAACAATCATAACTGAACATGAGCACGTTTAATACATGTGCATTAAAAAAATATTTTCCTTTAAAGGTGAACTGCAAAGGGAATTGAGGCAGGGAAATAAATCCTCCCCCCATTTTTTATTTAGCACATGCAAGTATCGCCCGTAAAATTCCACTCTCTCCCCCTTCCCTCATCTCTATCTTCCTGACATTTTGCAAGCCTGTCTGCCAGCAAAAGCTCTGCCAGTTTGAGCTTTTCTTATGGACAGAAACTAGAGCTATTGAAAATGACTGCACCCATCGAAGTGTGTCCCCCAGATGCTGATGAGGGTTTGGGTGTCTGTAGGAGAAGGCTTGTACATTAACGTATCAAAATCAATCTAAACTAATTCAGTTGTGCTGGCAAGAAATTTGTGTATACAAAAAGCTTGAGATACAGAACAACAACAACGAGCATATTAAAAAAAATCAAGCTGTGAACTCTTTCAAGCTTTCATTGTAAATCATCAAGAAGTGATGAAAAGCATAAATGCAATAAACATAATCATTTGCAGGTCACTGTTAAATGATGTGACAAATGCAGACAGGGATATCGTAACACTGTGAACCAGAGAAGACTCACACTCTCCCTTGTCAGTCATTTCCTTTCTCTTTACGTGCCCATGCACTGTACCTCTCTTACTTTTCCTTCTTCCTATTAATTTTTCCATCTTGTCTGCTTCCCTCACCTCTCAGCCTTCCGCAGGAGCATGCTGCTGTCTTTATAAATCTCACCAGGCCTCCTCAGGGAGTAAAAGCACAACAATCTTTCCCTAATAAGATTCTGGCGCTTCCTCTTGAAGCTTCTTCCGGAACCTGGATGTGAACAAGCATGTGAAAATGAGGAATAATGGGAATAAAATGCAACTCTTTGGAACTTCAGAGGGACCTTGGACTGAGTGCTGAGGGCAAAGCACGGTCCTAGCCAGATCTGATCACGGCACGAGCAGAGAAAATTCAGCGTCTAGACCCTGAAATCCGGTAGAGCAGGAGGAGTTTCTGAAGGCTGCCATCAAGTGCTTGGAGCCCTGCAGGACCGAGCGTCAGAGCAACCTGTGATAATATTCATTCAGACAAATTCTGCTGCTGGTACCTGATTCATCACACTGCAATACATGAAGCCAGTGAGAATCGAAAGGTGTTAGTCAGGACACCAAAATTTATTTCCAGCTAAACCACTAGTTCTTACATCTTTCCTTCTCTTCACCTCCTCTCTAAAACATTTGCATCAAAGCAGGAACCATTTGAACTCTGCTTAACACAATCTGATCCCTGTTTTGGCTAGGTTCTGTAGGCACTTCTGTAATACGAATAAGTCATCAACAATGACACCTGACTGGTGAACTCCAAAACATCTCAGACAATATTCTACAAACATGCTGACATTTCATATATGTTCCAGGCAAACATACGTGTATAGATATATATGGAACACACACATGTGTGTATATATATATTTACACACCCACATACATATCTATAAATCTGTGCAAGTGTGTGCATGCATGTATGTGTACATATCTGGGTCCACACAAGAAGTATACCAAAATTAAAGTAGAGCAAAATATTAATAAAGTTTGAATTAATGATGCTATTTTTTAATAACTGGGATGATTCTTCACTTATTTAAAAATGCCTTTTGTTTCAAAAAATTCTACAGTAATTCAGAAGGATGCTAATGGATGGAGCTGTACGCTGCTCTATTATAAAAGAGTTGAGTTAAAGGTGTTACTGACAATTAAGCTAAATCTAAAATGCTGCTGTTTAGCCAAGTTCATACAATAGGATAGAAGCCCATGTAAGCAATGAATGCGCACACTCTGAAAGTCTGTGGATCCTACCTGCTGGCAAAAGGTGTATGCTGTATCCATGAAAACTAACACAGACAAACCAAAGCCTAAGGGGCCGATCCACTCTTTGTTACGTTAGTGAGAACTTCACTGGTGTGCCATGAGTGCTGGGAAAGGACGCCCTTCTGTACGTTCCAGAAGGGCTGCAAAAAGGTGGGGTCACGGAGCAGAAACTTTCTATCCCAAATCTGGAAACCCCGCCAACCCAACACGGCAAGCCAGCTATGACAGAAGCTGTGCAACTGTGTTCCTGGTGGGGTCAGGGGGACATGGGCCATATGTTTGAGTGCACAGAACTGTAATTCGGCAATGGAAATCACGTATTTCAGTGTGAGCAGGTATTTTCTCCTCTCATTGATGTAAATGGAATCAGTTCCTGAAAGAATCTGAACTTGGCTCTATAGCCTGGAAAAGGGTAATTTCTCAGATTCAGTTTTTGCTTATTTTCTAATCGCTGATCCACCTTGCTTCTATCACACACATTTTCTACAGCGAGAATCAGTCATTCTGTCTTCACCCTGTCTCCACCGCAGCTTCAGGACACGCCTCTTGCTCCTACTTTCTTCTTTCATGGTCTTTGCCCCTTTCAGCTCACACCTCCCATACCCCCAACCAAAAACGGGGACTGCCTGATGCTGGGGAACGCCACGTCCCTCTGTTTCCTGACTGCACACCTGTGCTGTACCGTTAGATGTGAGATCCACCCCGCAGCACTTGTCTGCTTCCACTACCATAAGAAGCGTAGTCATTCATCACATTATCACATGCACGTCTGCAAAAATGATGGAAAAATGGCCACAGCAACAGAACAGCTTGATAGCAAGACTGCTACTGGAGCAGGCACCTACAGTGTCCACTAATACTGAGTTTAAGCCAGATTCAGAAGAAAGCATGCCACTTACTCACCAACAGTGCCTCCCATACACACTATAAAAGCCCTCCATGAAGTACTGAGTCAGCACACAACATCTGATGAGATCAGAGCGTGGGGCACACTTGACTGCAGGCATTACAATGACTTCGGCATCTCTCTGTCAACAGTTTGGCTTGCTTCTTCTGGTACAAGAGAGCTTGTGACGTAACTCCCGACTGACGTTGTTGACCCTGTTCAAGGCCAGCCAGGATAACCACCACAGTGCACAGCCATACCTGTCCAAGACACACGTGCTGGGGCGGTCCTGGGGTTAGGTCAGCCAGGAAGACAAATAAACTTCTTGTCATAGGGACTGTGATGAATGGCAGATTTAGCGTTGTAAGAAGGCTAATAAGTATCAGCCTCTTGTCACCGGCCTTTGCCAAACTGATTGTACGAGGCAATCTTGCTTTCTTCAGTACCGAATTTCCAGAATTTAGTGCCAGAGTGGAAGTTTTTGCATCGTACCACTTAGGGGCAAACTTGCAAGTAAACGTTTTCAAGGTGTAACACGTGGAGCTGTGTGGGCACCTGTAGGAGGCAGAGGGGGTCTTGCACACTTACCATATAATGGTACACGGAGTCATTTAGGCAATTTATTGCATCACACCTTAACAACATCAGCTGATATCACACTGGTAACATGCATGCCAATGTATACTAATATTTGTAACTTGACTGGTATGAAGCTGTTGAGTAATTCATGGTGGATAATTTACTCACAGGAATTTAGCTTCGTTTGCTGCTCTCAGACATTACACACACCCTTTGACAACACACAATCAAAAGAGCAAGGAACATTTCACCGCCAGAATTTTCAGATAAACTGATACAACAGACACAACAGACCTCTTTCCTAACTCCCTGTAACAGACACCCACTTTTTCATACTTTGCTTCAGCTTCAATACTTATGAAATGTTAATTTTGCATCCAGGGAATAGGCTTAACCCAGGTAACAGAAGAGAGAGATTCTTGGCACGGATCAACAGCTACTGTACTTGGCACTGATTAGATTAACACCAGGAACCACTTTAGAGAGGACAGTGTAATCTTTATGGCCATCAATTACTTGCTGAGAAAGTTCACATCTTCCAGCTAACAGCAGCTGTGCTGGTGATTTCTTTTATACATGACGCTACGCACTTAAAGGACTAGAGTAAATGGCCTTTTGCCTTTTCTTTAAGACACCTAGTCCCTACTAGCAATGGGTAACATCCTCAAAAGAGCCTAGAGCCTATTTTCCAGAATGATTTAGTCACTGACTTCCACATAAGCTTATTCATCCTGCCCCTCGGGTTGTGGTTACACACACATTTCTCCAGGACGCAGAGTCAGCGTCAGCAGGCGATGCCCACTCTGGCTCGCTGCTGCCTGCTCCCATGCTCCCGCCACCCCTCCGTGCAGAACAAAGAGGGCAGTGTAGGGACTGCCGCAAACAGCCCTGGGCGGTGGCAGCATGACCTGCTGGAGCCAAAATTGCCACAGAGGAAAATGTTTGTGGAACCACAGGCTCAAGCACTTCTCAGCTGGGTAAATTAATGTTCACGGTGCTCCATCCCACCACAGCTAGACTGCTACCAATACCTGAGCTCTAGAGATAACCCAGGTAGCTTTCCACATCACTCTGACAGGTGTCCGGGTGCTTCAGATGCTTCTGATAGGTTTTACGCTATAGCTGCTGGTTTGGGGTTGCCTCATCCAATGGTAGAAATAGAGCTGTTCACTCTTCAAGAAGCAAAGTCCCATCAATTATTATGTTTCAATGAAGCAAGCAAGCATGAAAGCACCTGGAGATGGACGGCCTTGGGCTAACAAATCCTGATCCCTCAAGGCCTACTGCTTTGCCTACTGCAAACACACTATCTGACGACCATAAATCACAAACTTATTATGTAATGGCCATGCCATTTCATAGACAAAGATGCATTTCACAGAGAGTATGGTTTTAATAAACAGGCAGCCTTTCAGTGGCTAGACTGGAATAAGCCAGTGATCTCAGTCCAGTTCCTGTTGGAAAGGTAGTCACAGCACAAAAACCGCCGGCACAAACGGGCAGATTGTTAACGGGCTGCAATAAGAAGCCGAAAGGCTTTCTCTCCCTGGCAGTTTACGGCAGGAGTGCCATTGCCTTCAGCAGGCTGGAGCGAACCAGGCATCGCAAGGGGCTCTGCGCTGACCAGGCAGTACCTGGCCCATGACTGTGCCGAGGACTTGGATACCGAGGGCTGCCTTGCTGGAATTCTCACGCCGAGTATAAGCACAATTAACTTCGGACCTTTAATTAATTCATCTGAATGTTACCATGCAGTAAATGGAGGGATACAGAGGCCTAACGGAGTTATGACCTGAACGCACACGTGCAAAGCATGCACTTCTGAAATGCAGTGGGAAATATTCATTATTCTTGGATAGAGCTCCCTTTTAGTTCAGCAGTTACAGCAGCTGTCGTCATTTACTGCATTAGCAAGCACTGTTTCTGTGAATTTATATCATCGTGTCCCGGAGTTCTTTGCCAGCAATATGCTTAACCCACTGCTGCAAAATAATCCCATATATATTGGCCACATATTTGAGATATTATGATTAGACTTTTTTAGAGGGTGTTAGGAATTATTTTTATAAATGTAGCATGTGTGTATGTGCAAGGTTTTTTACAATCAACCTTAAAAAGGAAAGAAATATATTTTCATTTTTTAGCTTATATTTTGATGTGGTTCCCCCTGGTTTCTGAGAGACGTCAAACTAATACAGCCATGCTGGTCCTGTGAAAGATATAGGAAATAACCAAATACAAAGAAATAATGTAATTTAGTGTATTTTTCTGAATTATGTTTTTTACGGATTTCCCACAGTCTATCAAATCTGTCATTATAATGGAATAGGTGATGATATCTGAGGATGTCTGATGATATCAGTCAGAACACTGTCAGGTCTATCCCTTTCAGAAACAGAGGCACTCCAAGCAACCTTACTACACCCTGCACTTCCAAGCCTTGTCTTTCCTACATCATCATCTTCAATGCCTATGAGAGAAAATACATGGAGGAAATCCCAGATCAAAGTATCTTCAAATTTTACTTGTTATATTGATACAAAACCGTTGACTTTTTTTTTTGGTACAACATTCAGACACCAAAGGCTTCAGTCTGGAGAGAAAATGTTGTATACTCCAGCAGAAACACATCTGCAGACTCATGCACAGACAAATCTGTTCTGGAAAATTAATTCTAAAAATTGATTTCATGGAGGAGTATGACTCTTACCCATAATAATCACAAAATAGTAGAATCTATTGCAGTTAAATAGAACGGTATGTGTGACTGCAGTTTGAATGGGAAAAAATAGCTTTGGGAGCAGTGTGTTTCTAAATCTTTTTGATATCTTTTGCTGATATACAATTTATGTACAGGTTACATTAGACATTCCCTTATGGGTCTCATCCATTGAGGATATAAATCTGCCAGCGTAGACCAGCTCCAGAGTTTGTCCCTTAAGTCCCTTGAGTCGTACCCCAGCAAGGGAAATTCAGGAGCTGTAGGTATCCCTATTCCGGACCATCCTGCAGTTTCTTTTTCCGGATCTGCATAGCTGAACCTGGATGAAGATGTGAATGTACTCCACTAAGCCAGCACTCACAGGCCCTACTCAAATCAGCACTTCAGGACTGGTGGGGTGTCTCAGCAAACTAGAGTTGACTTGTTGATCCTCCTGTGCTCAAAAGATTGCTGTCTGGCACCACCAGTGAGACTGAGATTTCTGACTACAATAACTAGCAGAACTTTTCCATACGCCAGTGTGCCAGGAAAACAGGGATACTCCTTGCAACAGTTGCTTCCCTGAGGGTGGAGGAAATTAGGAAGAGGGAAACACGGAGCGAATTACAGCTACGTTGCACTACTGAATTGGCACATGTGTTG
This sequence comes from Gavia stellata, assembly GCF_030936135.1. Classification (NCBI taxonomy): domain Eukaryota; kingdom Metazoa; phylum Chordata; class Aves; order Gaviiformes; family Gaviidae; genus Gavia; species Gavia stellata. Next base: position 4,308,119 of record NC_082610.1, read on the forward strand.
GCATCATCGTCTGGCAGAGCCTTGCTCTAGAAGAATGCTGTAGCCACATCTCTCATAGCTCCGTGGCAGGAGTGTAAAGGATGTGACAATGCACAGAGGTAGGGATGAGTGGAGTAAAACTGAGGGGCCCGACTCTGCAAAGGCATGCTGTGCTTAACACTGACTTCTTTACAGGGCACTTAGCTCCGTACAGGACTGGATCTTCCATGCAAAGCAAACTGCTGTAATAAATTCTAGACACTGATATGACAGTCTGATCCTGTGGGACACTGAATTCAGGGGAAGTTGTGGGTGCTGCGATTAGATTGCTAGATAAACAAATCCTAAGAGATGTTCCTGCCCAGCACTTAACATTTTCAGTGAGTTACAGCATTGAGTCTTTTGGAAAAGGGTCTTAATTCATTCTTATTTGGAATGGCAAGAGCTTCTGTCTACAAAACTGCCTTGATATTTTTACATTATCTGCTATTAAAATCAAAGCAGTGTGTTGCATCACACTTAAATGCTACCTGCAAGGAATAATCTGTCACTAACGCAAGAAGATAGTAATCACTAAATGAATGAATTGAGGTTACAGATACTCTCCAGTCCTCTCATTATTTAAGTAGAAAAAGGTGTTTTGAAAATAAAGCAGAGTTTCAGAAAAGAGTCTTGACAATAACTGATGGTTTTCAGTGCAAACTATGTGGCATGCCTCAGCAGCAGCTCTCTAGCTGCTTCTGAACTGAATACTGCTTTACTGCATATCCCCCTTCCTGGAGTCATTTCTGCTTATTTAAAGGCATCCACCGTGCCTTTTACTTACCTAGCATTTGTAAGCACGGGGACCACAAACTGTTTTCAGCCTGACCCCCACATATTTTGTTTGCATATCTAAAAGCACCACACCTTCAACACCGTGAATCTACCCACCGTCTATACATTCTATCCCAAATTGAAAGTTATGCATGTTCTTGCTAACCTAGTTTCTTGTGTGCGTGTGCTTTTTTTTTTTAACAATAGGCCTAAATCCATATTAATGATCCAAAAAGTGACCAGGCCTCAGCACCTTTTGTCCTCTATACATTAACTATCCAATAATCAACAGTAGCTGTCCTGTACTCTGGTGTCTTTGGCCTAATTCAGAGGGACAGATATTTATCATCACCCTTGAATTGGGTGACCCATTCTGACAGGTCGACATCCTTATTTATGTAACAATGTCATAGACAGTAACTGCTAATGAGTGGAGTGACACAGAGGTCTGTTAGATGGAAAGGCAGAGGAAAGCTGAAAAGGGCATGAGGGGTTAATGGGACTTTTCTGTTCCAGCCTCCTGGGATGTGTAATTATGTTCTAATAAGAAATGAATGTATTGATTAGATTAGTGTGCAATTGTGTTCGTGTGCACACGTACAGTGCCGCATGCATATAGGCAGTAATTGTGTGTGCCTCTATTTTCTTCAGTATGTGTTTTTAATGTAAAGTATCTTCATGCTTTGGCCAAAAACAAGCAGTACACTCCCACAGTCCTCTTCTTGTCCTCACTATGGCAAACTCCTCGTGAATTCAACTGGAGTTTATCTGAGTAAAGGCTGAATTTAATGTCAGTAAACACCAAATAAGGGCTCCAGGATTAGGCCCTCACAAACAAATGACTTCCTATTTGCATTGTTTGGTATAAACACCCACCATCACTTAAAAGAGCAGTAAAAGCAGCCAATACATTGCAAATAGTGTCATCTGCTTAGGAGACCTTCTGCCAACCAAAGCAGGCCAGGCTCAGCCCTAATGTAAGTCCACTTCCAGCAGCCTGCTTACAGTAGGGAGGAATTTGGCCCGGCATTCTTTCTCATCAAGCAAAATATGTTCTCTGACAGGTCAAGGAAAGCATCCTTCACACGCTCACAAAGGGCTGATTCTCCACCGCATCTCCTAAGTGTGTGTGATCTGAACTTGAGGGCGAATTCCCTTGATGGGAAAGACATAACAATAGAGAAAAGCAGGGGGGGAGAAAAAGGAAAGCATGTCTGAAAATTAGAGCTGCCCATGGCTCGGGAGACGAAGGAATGCAGCTGATAGCGGTACTCTCGCCCGGAGTGCCTTACTGGTGCTAATACGGGAAGGCAGCAGAATTGTGGCTTTTCATACCTTATACATACTGTACAAATCCCAGCTATGAGCACAGCCTTATACGTCTAGTAGGCTTGTATGTGATGTTTGAGTAAGTAAGGAACAAACAGGGCTAGCCTGGCAGTAGGAACAGGCTTTTTGGGTCACAACCTCAGTCCCTTGTTCCCGGGATAACGAAGGCCATAGCAGCAGCATGCACAAGCCTTTGACAAATGAGTACCTCCAGTTGCACGCTGAAGAAATAAATGACTTTCTAGTGACTCCCTCTGGAAAGAAGCAGCATTATTAGGATCTAATGGGATTTCCTTCTATCCCACTCTTGACTAGGACCTTTGTGAGGCAAAGGGGCTGGGGGGGAAAGGAAAACTGAAGGATTCTTAAGTCTGTGGAGGGCCCACTTTACCCAACTGTAACTTTTGTGAATTGTGGCTAGGATTCCAGACGTGATACTCAGGAAAGGCTGTATTACAGAGATATAAAAAAAGACTTACTAAGCAAGATTTCCAAACATTCAGAAATGTTTAAACTATCTAATATAAGAACACACTGTAGGATCAGTGTCCCAAGAGAAGAATCTGTTGAAAATGGATTCTCATTAATCTGTTTTTTTCTAAAGAATGAAAGATGGACGGTATTAAAATACAGCACTTGCAACATGGAGATCAATGGAGTCCTAAAGTCTGACCGTTACTGAGGGATAATGATTAAACACAATTCTTTCCCATTGCCATTCTACTGCAAATTTTTCCATCTGAGGAGCACTGAGGAGGTATTTTTGTGTTTTGATGTAAAGTATTTTAGGGAACATATTTATAAAAGAGAATGTATTTATATTCCCTACAAGAGGGACTTAAAATTCAAGCTAGATCTAACTCTGAAGGTCCACCTTCTAAAAATTTGCCTCAAGAGTCAAAATAGAGAGCAAAAGCCTGGCCCTGGCGATGGCTGTAGGAGTGTTACCACTGCCTTCAACAGAGCTGAGATCGCATCTGAAATGAAAGCACTGGAGAAGCAACAGCCTAACAAAATAATGATATTTTCTTCCAAATAATGTATGATGCTAAAGCCAGTTCAGTATCCAGACTGAATAACAGAAATACCCTCTGAAGGAAGATGCATTGCCAGTGCCATAGTTCAAATCCAGGTCTGAACAGTGGTTTTTCAGCTACCGCTGGTCCTTTGACTCCTAATAGTTGAGGGTGGGTTCACATTTGAACACTCACACAAAACTGATTTCCCCATTATATTGATGGGAACTTTGTAATGCAATGAATCATCTTCAGCTGGCTGATTTATTTCACAGGGCAACTTGAGGCAGCAAGCTTGGAGCAAGGTAGCCCAAACTAAGCAGAAATGTCCTTCCCTGTCCCATTTATTAGTGTCAGCATCAGCATAAGCTTTTCTCCTTAATGGACTGATCTTTCATTCAGGCCATAGAGGATCCTGAGAAAGTTTTCCTCTTTTCTTTATATTTTGCCAAACTTCTAAGTGAGCTCCTAAAAACTTATTGAAAGAGCATTACTCAGTCTGACACATTCCATTTATTTCAATATGGTGACAAAGAGGGAAGATCTAGTTAAAAATATTGCAATAGCCTTATGGGATACTTATGGGTTTTTTAAATGTAATACATCACAATAGAATACTTTGTTTTTGTAGAAGGGCATTCTGTATTCGCCAAAAAAGCTGCTGACTTAATCATTAGTTATGATGAGAAGAGATTTAGTGCTCTCTTTCTTTACACTGTCACTGAGAACAATGTCTATGAAAAAGCCTATGCTTCCCATTATAAATCACTATAAGCTCCATGAAAATTTCTCCTCTACCCTGGGGTTTAAGTGAGCAGATACTCGGTGATGCAGACTCCCAATAGTAGCACTTTATGCCTAGCTCTACAAGTTTATGAAATACTATGGTTCACTTCAAGTCCAGGCGCTACCCTGCATGCAGTTTCCATTGTTCAGCAATTTATGAATGGCTAGTCTTTGATAAAAAATGAAATACTCACCAGTTTCCCCCTCCTCCTTTGCAGATTGTATATATTTTTAAAATGCTTTAAAACCGTAACACAGTATCACTTTTAGCATTAAAAATATATATCATTGTTTATCGTTAGACTGCCTTTCAGAAACACGATGTACCCTCTACTCCTTCATCCTCTAATGTTCACGAGAAACCATTTCAGCTCTTATTTAGGGTAAGCCAGGATTCAGAAATAAAGCCATTCAAAAAAGAAATGGTTTATAGATGCTTCCCTTCACTGAATAAAGAACACTGGATCACATCATCTTAAGAAGACAAATTCAACCATAAATTATTTGGGGGACACTTCTGAGATGTATAAGCGCCTCTCAAAATAGTTTGTATAAGAAATACAGATTTAGAGACCTAGAATTAAGCACCCAGGTTTGAAAGTCTTTAACCTTCTTCTCCGCCTTCCCTCCTTCCCTCCTCCCCCATATCATAGTCACATACACTAGCTGGATTTTATTGTATGACTTTGTAAAGAAAAAAAAGAGCAAGCGTTGCACACATCTGCCAGCACTTTTTTGTTTGTTGGCCCAAGCTGACAGCTTTTTGTGTATTTTCTAGTTTATCAGAAGTCTATCAAAATGTTTTGAAGAAAACAAGCCAGGACATTTTTCTTAGATTTTAGTGCCCTTTAATATTTAAATTCATTCTTCTGAGTTTGCTTCTTATTTATTGCTTTTCCCATTTCTTGAAGTTAATATTCTCATTCCAAGAGGCAGAGAAGTTGCTTGTTTCATCACAAACTGTCTCAATTTCCTCCTTTACTGGGTTTAAGTCTGTGAGCCCTGTTCAAAATTTGTATCACTGGGTTCAATTTTGAAAGGGAGGACTTTGATTCAAAGTTCTCAGCCACCCACACTGGACCTGAAAGGCCACTAGAAATAGCCCTTGTCTGCTTTGTTTCTCAGGAACCAGAATAGACACATTCCCTCTGGTCTGCCCTGAGATATGGATTTGGCTCAATAAGCAAATGTCAGCTGCAGCAGCAGCTGGCTGCAGAGCAGTTTTCATGGAAACTGGGAGCCTGTGTCCTCTGAAAAGATACAATATTATTTCATTAATTTATTGTTATAATTTTTAATTTATTCTGAATGAGCTTTGAGATGGCTAAGAATGACAGCCTAAAGTCAAATTCTTACTGGTCTTTGATTTCAGTTTGATTATTGACATTATTACTGTGGATAAAATTAATTAAAAATTTATACTGAATCATTGTATGTATGTACGCTAGATATCTGCAAGACCTTTGTACTAAAAAGTAACAAGATAAAAGCACACGCATTATAGGTCCTTGGCTACAATCACAGCTCCCAAAGCCACATGCTGGCATCAGGCATCTGATTTTCACAAAAAAGCAAGACGTGCCTTAACCCTGACAGGTAAATAATGCCTGAAGATGTTACCTACCTTAATGGTTTTATGGACGTCTGAGTTTTCAAGCTGGGTCAGTCCTCTTAATGGCCTGAAATCCTGCCTGGGAACAGAGGCAGTGCGGTGGTTCCCAATGTCAGCGTCGCCGGGAGGAGTCCCCGCAGGAGTCACCAGCATGGCCTCCCTCTCGCTGCTGTGAGGCTGAGCTCTCCCAGACAGACCTCACCCTGCTCAAAGATAAAGAGCAGTTGATTGAAACACAATGTTTTCCAAAGAGAAGTCAACACAGAAGATAGTTTTTGTGTGGATAACTTCACCATTTACATATAAAGCAGAGGGGAGGCCGAAGTGCAACTCCATCACGGATTGCCAAAGCCTCAGACTATCTCAACCCACCTAGAGTCTAAAGAGCTTGTAACAAAACCAAAACTCTTTAAACTTCCTGAAAGTACCAAATCCTCCACTAATCAAAATAATTAGCATCTGCAATCTCCATCCTCACCAATCCTGCAGTGCCCACTAAAAAGTTACTCAACCGTGAATCCACTTCCCAGACCTTTGTAGATTTGTGTTCCTGACTCCACTTTCCCTTGCCATGTGAAATTTTTGCTTTCTACTCTTCCACTGAGATTGAAAAACCTGTGGTGAAATTAAAGCTAAAATTACAAGTAATAAAATGCAGGAAAATGTAACGATTGTTGCAGCCAACTCCTTGACTGATCTATCTGGAGTCACTAGTTCCCTGTGGGTATGTGGTGGTTTCTGCCATCCAGCCCTACACTAGTCCAGTCCTCTCCAAAAATACCTTGTGCTTTGGCTTTGAGTCCCACAGCTTCTTAAGACATGAGGCCAGCCTATTCCCCCTTCCACTCAGTGGCGATCCAGGGGTCTACCCAAACTGGCCACCCTGGGTTTGCACTCATCTTTCCTGGGGGAGACAGAGTCAGACGAACAGATGGCTTTCTCAAAGGATCCTTGTCCTTTCTGCAGGTTTCCTAACTCTAAACTAGCGATGAAAAAAGCGAAGCAAATGTGACCCTTGCAATTGAGATCCTTTCTTCGTACAAGCAGTCCTATTAAAGTTGAACGGGAACACACATCATAATAATTAAAGTGGGCATGAGTTGGCTTTGAATTGCAGGAACTCTGGGTGACCACATTTCACTTTCCCTGTCATTGACTAAGATAGAATTTCCTCCTTCTCATCAAATAGCAACTCTTTTATTTATGGATTACATCTATGCCTTGGAAGGAGGTACAGTTACTGATAAAGTTTTCCTGAAAAAAAACATGCTGCATTTTGTTTCAGCTTCACAGATGACTGCAGTTGATCACATCTGTTTTCCAGCAGACATCAGTGTATCCAATTAGAAAGATCACAGAATATTTTAGAGGTCTTGGGATCATTTGGTCAGCCAAAAGATTTGGGCTTTGAAAAAGAACAAGAAGACAAATATGGTATATGCTATTTTTCACGACAACCATGGTAAAATATTCTCTTAAAACTAGTTACACAGATGTAATCCTCAGCATTAAATATATATACGTGTAAAAACCAAGAGTTTGGGGTTTTTTACTATTATCTTAAAAATTGCAGTGACTCAATGAGTTGCAGTCCTGGCTGTATCCATCGAACTGATAGGAAAGGTTGGGGTGTTCATGGTCACAAAATATTTCAAAGACAAAAAATAATTAAACTCTGCTTTTCCTTGAAAGAATCCATGAAACATTTAGTAAACAACATCCATTACTTAAAAGGATGAAAATGTTATCAAAATGTAGCTCTTAGTTTTGATAAGTCCTTTTAATTTTCACCTTCAGCTCTGATACGACAAACGCATCGCATAGAAGAATCCTCAAAATAAAAAATTTTTTTTGATCTTTGTATTTCTAAAACAAAAATCCATTTTAATGCTTTCATTCTAGAATGTTAATGACAGCAAGGAAAACAAAATTCCTAGAGAAATACAGAGGACAAGATATCAAATAAGTTATCAGTTCTTAGTTCCAAAGCCTGAAAATGTCTTTGAAGTATCTCTTGCAATTCATTTCTTGGTTTTCCACTAATTTTTTTTTTTTTGTGATGTCTTCCTGGTACTCTGTGAATAACTTCACAGGATCTGACAGCTGAAACCATGGGGCCTCCAACCCATACAGATATACTGGTTAGTTGAGTAGATTTAGTTGTTAATGGGGTTTTGTGATTTTGGAAAAAAAAGAAAAGAAAAAAAAAGGCAAGAGAAAACAATCAAGAATTAAAGACAAAAAAAGCCAAACACAAAGCCAGAAGAAACACTGGGAAAAAAAGATCTTGAGAAAAGCTAAGTGAATGAACTTTTGAGCAAAGCGCTACCTGTGAAAAGGCCTTTGAACTACAAGCCAAAATATTCTCCCTCGTTGCTTGATGCCTACTTGATGTCTTCACGAAAACAAAACTTTGCATATCTGAGTAAACAAACAGGACTACATGAAAAACTGCATTTTCCTCTTCATTGAAAAAAAATGGCAAAACCTGTAATTCTATGGCTAATCAATCAATTTTAAAAAGGAAGGAGTTAGTCAATCATCGATTTTATTGCATGTCTTTCAGATGAAACCTTGAACACTGAGAACTTCTTTCTGCTGAGTGTCACATTAGCAACATTAAAGACATTCAACATCAGAGACTCCACACACATGTTTCTGAAAAGCCAGCCTCCTCTCCCCGACTTTAAAACTTTCTGGACTTCGAAACTTCCCTCATGTTTATGATTGATACTCCAGTAGTACCTAAGCATTTCAGCTACGAGTGAGACCCCTTGAACCGACCACTTGACTAGCCAGTACCTGACAAAACAGTTCCTGTTGCAAAATGCTGGCATTCTTGGATAGGCGATGACTGGAATGGATCATGGATATATTTTAACGTAAGTGCTGTGATTGAGCATCCCTCTTGCAAGAGCTGAACCCTGACTTTGGGACTGCCGACCCAATGCCCTAACAAACAAACACGTTATGCTATCGGTGTGTTGTGCTGCAGCTTTCCTTCCAGAGGGCTTGACCTTCCACTAGTGGTGTTGGGACAGAGCTGTTAAACCCCTCAGGATGAAAGGGGTTCTGCAAGAGCTTGTTATATGTTAAACGTAAATAGGTATATTGTAGCCTTGCGTGCAGTCCATTTTACTTGTGCAAGTATGTTTTTTGTTAAACACATAAAACACAGAGTGGGTTTTAATGGTTGATCAGATCCTGTTAAAGCAAATTGCATGTTTAAATACAAAGGATGAAAGGATCTCTATTATTCTACAAATTTCTAGCAGCACTGCACCTTAAAAGGGATTTTATAGCAAATTTGTAGCTTTGCAACCAGCTCATGAACCAGGGGGCATAAAAAGGACATGTGTTCCAAGAGCAGATGCATTCCATATTTCAGAAATAATAAGTTCTTGCTTGAACCCAGATCCCATCAACGCAGAACAAGGATTTTGCATCCATGGGAAGAATGACTTTGCTGTCTTCAGCAGCACATTATTTCATTAAGGTTGCTAACCTCATCTATGTTATAGCCAATTGACTAATGTCTGAAAAGCCCCAGCTCTATACCAGAAAGCCCCCATGCCCCTTGCCTTACACTTTAATTGCAATCCACACAAACATTCAGGAATAAAGATCTGCATAAGTGGCAACACTGACCCTGTTGATCAGGCTCATCAGAGGTGAAAAGATTAGAATACCCTAACAGCGAAGCCTAGCAATATGGTTTATGAAGGAAGTACCATACATCTGCAGGTACTGGTGCCTTTCAGCACACAAACATTCTGTTATGCAAGTGAATCTTCACTTAGCCAGGAAGAAAATTCTCATGTAGTCTTAGAATTAACGTCTTGCTATTAAATGAAGGTTGTAGGATTAGAAGGTGCAAAACATAGATACGTCTCGTAGCCTTCAACTACAGCAATGCCTGAGCCTATGTACTGTGTATTTATACGGGTGTCTCTAAACCTGTGAAAATGCTGTTGCGTGTTTTACGTTGAACTATGTTTAAAATATTATGCACGCTGCAGCCTACAGCTATTAGGCGCACAGGTGCCACTTAACCAAAAATAAGAGCAGGCAAATACTGAAAAAGGTGCAAAATTATAGAAACTGAAGGCTCTGGCAGATGAATCCTGGCAGCTAGGGTTTAAGGCATTATCGCTGCCAGCTATCTGCTCCGTCTCCGTGCTAGAGGGTATCACCAGGATCTCCTTGTCCTGCCTCTTTAGCTTTCATCAATTTTGTTTGAAAACACTGTGCTATAAACAACACTACCAGAGGATCTGAGACAGATTTGGTCCTTGTGCTTTTCTAGAGGCATGGGTAACCCCTTCTGCTGCCCCAGTGAGATTCAGCAGAGGTTGTCAGCTGGAGCCCTAAGCGTATCCCTAGGGCAAGGGCAGTGAAAGTGAGAATATGTGATGATTTGCTGTCTTTGGATTTTTTAAGTGTAGAATGAGAATTCCTGCTTCTCTACTATACAGGAACATTGAGTTAGTTGTAGTCGTGGTTCTTGATTTCTGCCCATAGTTTTCTTTCATATTAGCAGTTTTCTTGGATGCATTGGAAGTTCCTGGTCCCCAAAGAAGAGGTTCACAGTTCTAATTAGGAGAAAGAATGAATGAGAATAAATCATAAATATGGAAAAAGGCAGACTTTTAAGGTGCAAGATTATATCCTCCCAGGAGAAAAGCCATACTGGACTGAAGTTGGTGAAAGTTGTCAATGATTTGACCAATACCTAAGCCACAAACAATGAGCCACAGAACATCCTCTGCAAATTCACTGGGGCAATAAGTGTTGCAGAGCTGTACAATGGGTTGTCTGCACCATCCAAGCACAGTGCAAACCTCAAAGTCTTAAAGTAACTCTTCTCTGTTCTCATTTTGTAAATCCTTATATGCACTCAGCTCTGAAGTATTTGAGCTCTTTCAGCAGTGCACCAAGCAGCGACGCACTAAGACCTGCTACACCTCTTTCTCTGCAGAACATGGAATGTAAAAGGATGGGCCTTGACAGTCAAGCAGAGGATGGTGAGCTCTGTGATAGCTGGCACTCCCCAGAGAACTTCATGTCTGAGTCATGCCCTCAGAAATGTCTCTTGCATAGATCTGCTTTAACTATTTAGGAAAACCCTGTTGTGCCAGAAGAGTAAAGCTATTGAGGTTTCTTTGTGACAGGGCATTGGCCTGGCTTTGCTGAGTGCTGAAGGTTCATTTTTCTTCATCCACAGGCAGTAACCCATAAAGCTTTACATTCATATGTAGATGGTACATTTTGAACAGCATAGAAAAATCAAATTGTGGGAGAAAAATTTTCCAAAAATACATCACGATACCAAACAACTTGAATAAAATAAGCCAAAACTTTGACCACAAACTTTAGACGAAGTAAAGATGAATCCTGCACAATCGGCCAAAAATTACAGAAAACATTCTACTTTGTTCTTTCCCTCTTTTCCACTGCATCCAAGTTTCAGTTAGTGTAAAAAGAAGGAAATTCCTATTTGCAAGCTAGAAAGATTTCCCAGGCTCAAAACCAGAGCGTGTCTTTAAGCACTTTATCAAATTCATGCCTCCAAAATCCAGTCACAAGTGGCAACCAACACTATTCCTCTATTTTCAACATAGCGGATGTGTAGATAAAGTGTGGCTTGATTTTCTTCCTTGCAATGTGTCCACATGCTTCTGTTGTAGAAAAGTCCAGGTTTTCAGTGGCTTAAAATCTTATTGTGAGAAGAGAATTGTCTCACATTTGGAAGCTAGGAGCCTTGCTGCTTTTTCTGTTCCTTCCTGCCATCTGCAAGCTCTCATATGGGGTAAAAATGGGAAATTACTTGAGCAAATCTTCAGCTTTCCTCTGTTTTCTTTAAATAACGTCCTCAGCTTTCTGCCTCATGATTTACATAATAAGGAGACTGTGTTGTGTTATTACATCAGTTTCATTTCTTCAGGGAAAAAGGCTCCAGATGTATTTGACTAAGTCATTAGTGCAAACATCCCATTTTTGTAACATCATTCCCTAGATCAACTGTAAAGACACACTGTTGATTTTGGCTACAGCTTAGGAGTGGACAGACACTGCCACTTGATCTAAGCAGCTGCCTCCTCATCACTCCCTCCAACTTCATTGTCATGGAGAGAAGTACAAACCCCTAATGGATCCACAACATGAGCACCGATTCATAAAACCTGGCAGATGACTCATCTGATAAAAATCACCATTGTAAAGCTATTCAAGGGGGGGGGGGGGGGGTGGAATTTAGCCTTCCTTAGAGAGATTACTTCCTTTTGTCAGGGTGTTTTTCTTCAGCCATGTGGGAATGAAATTACAAACAAATACAAAGTGCTGGATCCTGACACCTCAACTCCGGTGGGACAGTACTCTCAGTAGGTCTATTAGAAGCTCTGGTGATGCTCGTAGAGTAAGGTACTACTCAAGGTGAGGAAGGTTACGAAAGCCCTTCCTGTCTGAGTCAAAAGCATCAGTGAAGTGTAAAAATGAACAATATATGAATGCCTAGTTTTAGAAGTAAAAATGTTATTAATTTTACTACAGTATTTGCTGTTTGATCCAACTCATAGCAAAAACTTGACTACACTAAATTATTACCCACTACCACATCTAGCAGGAGGAAGCTTTTTTAATTGCAGATGAAGCATCATTGTTGATTTACTTTTGTACTTTCAAACTGATCATTAGAAATGGAAATAATTAATTAAAATATGTAGTTTTAAGTTGTTAGCAAATTGTTCCAAATGGCACATTAATGCATGTGACAAAAATGTGTAAATGAGTTCTCTGAAATACTTGAGCTGCCACAAAGCTGTTGCAAAGTAGAAGAATATACATGGTTAAGTAGATGAACAGCTTCCAAAAGAAAATAACCTAAATATCTTATTTATGAACAGACGTCTTAAGAATGGGTGAGTAATTCTTGTAGATGCTGACATGTTTGTATTACATTTGTGCCACAGCCTCTGTTTGCTCTCTGGATGCAATCATAAGACTGAGATTTTTTCGTAAATGGCTGGAGTTATAAACTGGATATGGACTGTCATGTCCCCATACAATAAACACTGTATTTTTCATCTAGAAACTCAGTAAAGATGCCTAATATGATACAAAGATATGCAATGATTACAATGTACAAGTATGGTAATGGGCAAGGAAAAGATACATTATTTTAATATTTGACACATGCTCTCCTACAGAATTAGACCTTGTTAAATGGTAAAAAACTGCACTTCTTGCTGTCTACTGGATTTGTCATAACTGGTCGGATCCCTGTTGCTGTGCAGGAGATGTGGTATTTGCACTTAATTGCATCATTTGAAAGTCTTAGAAGAGGGTATTCTAATGATTAAATCAATGTAAACCAGGTTTCAGAGCCAAAATAATCAAAAGTCTGACCAAGGCAAATGTTCTCAATAAACTGAGCTTGCCAAACACAAGTGCTAATTAACACCTGATTCTAATTTGGTGATTGTGAAAGTGTGGCAATGGAGCCCTATGATTTTGCAAGTGGAAATAACATTGCTTCTCTCCATTGGTAGATCGCATGAATTGCCCTCGTGGCCAAAATTCCTCCTTTTGATCTGCTCTGGGGACAATCCATCAATGTGGTGGCAGCTATACGCACGTTGTACAATACTTCACTGTCTAAGGTTATTTACCATTCCTTGGTGTTTTCCCAACTGTAATGATGCTGAATGAAATTTTCTCTTCCTTGATGTTGGTCTTGATTCAAAGTTTTCAAAACACTAAACTCTAAAATATCACACTGACTACAAATTACAAACCCAAGTAGTCACATTCTCCTTTTGTACTTCCTGTTATGATTGTTTCAGATTTTAGAGGGAGGAAGACAACTACTTACTATTTCTCTCAGACAGTCCTTACACAGGCACCTGAAGGCTCAGGACCTCCTACGTACCGCATCAAGGCTTTCATTCAGCAAGACACTTCTAACAAAAGCAGAAGTTTTAGCATGTGACTAATTCTTGAAGTCATTGGGTGTTTGATCAGTCACCTGAATAATTAAGGTTTCTGCCTTGCGTTGTAAAGTTCTTTACTCTCTTCATAGTGGGTGAGGAGACACAACAGACCCAGCCAAAAACCGACACTAGACGGTATCTTTGTTGACACACCCAACAGCCAACCAAATGGCCAAGACTGACTTTGCAAACAGAAGAGGACTGCAAGGACTATTCTCTTCCCTGAAGTAGGCAATGAGTGTTTCCAGTATACATAGCGAGTCTCTTCAGTGGGCAACTGGAACACTTCAGCCCTTAGGACCATTAACCTAATGCCATCTTTCAGAAGAATTTTTTTTTTTATAGTGCACATTCAATGATACTGGACACTTCTTTGTGCAAAGGAATGATTCAGTGGCACCTTTCCACCCCAAAACAAAAGTGGCACGGCACAAAATAAAGTTACTGCTACCTTAGACCTAAAGTTATAACACTTCTCACTTACGATATGCCTAAAATAACATGCACTTGATCTTCATGTGCAACATACATAAGTAATTATCAAGACATACAATGTATGAAGCATCTTCAAAAACAAAGCTACATAAATTTAACTTCTAGCTGACTGTCAGTGAATTTGGTTCTAAAATCAACCCCTCATGTATTTGATCTACACAACAGTTACGTTATACCATCTACTGATTTTTTTAATAGTTTACTCAGTCTCTCATTTAAAAAAAATATGAAAGCCAAATTTGTAAGTGCAGGGTCTGCAGAAATATTTGCAAAGACTCATAAGTATTTTATTACCTCTTGCAGTGCAAATGTATTTGACTGTGTGTTTAAAACAACTGCAGTTTGTTCTTAATAAGAGTGAATTTGCACTATAAATGGAACCCCCTCTTTAGAAACAATACTTCCTTTATCTACTTGTGTTCAAAAGCTCCTAACAGGGAAACCTAACTTATCTGTTTCATCTTAAAACTGGAGCTGCCTGTCAAGCTTTGACAATCTTCAGATTCTTTTGGAAATAGGAAGCAACCCATTGTGTTCAAATTTGCTCTTAGTGACAGCTGATCCCACAGGAGCATCTAGTTAGAAAATAATTGATAGCACTTGAAACAGAAAAGATTGCAAATCAGGTATGACACGTTGGCATTCGATGGCAGTCCTAAAACTAATTGTCCAGTTAAGAAATCAGCTTCAAAAGAGGAAAAAACTTAAGGGGAAGGAAATGAGAAGTTTGTTTATTGCACATACACTTTCATTCTGACAATATTTTCCTTTTAAAGGGCAGGTCTGGAATAAGCAGTACATTAAAGGGATGGGCCCAAAGCAAAACCTCTAAACCGAATACTCCGAACTTTATGACTCAAGCCCATCTGTAGTTTGTTATAAACAAGTCATAAGGCATAAATGAAAAAATCTGGATGCGGAAGGATAGAGGCTCGATCCTGCTACTATTGAAGTTAACAGAAAATCTCTTGCTGACTACAGAGGACTTTGGATCAGGCATTAAAATTCCAAAGTAATACTGGCAAAGCTTCAATCGTGCGAGTGTGTCTGCGCGCGCGCTTGTGCATATATATACACACACACACAACCCAATATTAGGAATTTTTAACCCTGACTCTTATATCAGACTATACCACCGGATGTCAAAAATGAAGATAACATGGGAGGAAGTTTATTTTGATGAGGAAATCCCTAAATGCTGTTGAAAATATGCTTGGAATGGTTAATTAGTACGTAGGGGCTTTGGAGGAAATGATATCTTGCAGCTTGACCATCATCTTTTTGCCAGGTTTCCCTTCGATTTATCTCTTATCTGCAGGAAACTGTCTCACAGCTTCTGAATCTGCTGTTGGCTAAAAAGAGAAAAAGGACAATGACTCATTGTTGGGCAACAGGACAAGTTCTATTTAGATTCTGAATTTCCACATTAATGCTAGTTAATGTCATATCTAATGTACTTCAGCCCATCCAGGGGATATCCAGGGTGGGCTCTGCAACCAACCAAAAGTGAAAGTGCCTTCACAAAAATAACAAACAGTAAATTAGAAGAAGATATAATGCCTGAGGGATGAAAACACTGAGTAATGCAAAAAGTATCTGCTGTATTTGCTATGACTAAGGCATCAAAAAGGCCTTATTAATAAATGAAAGTACTGTAAACGGGTAAGTAACTGGTGACAGGATGCAGCAGCTGATACCCGCCGAAGTTACTGCAGGCCAGAGAATATTAAGCGCGTGGATTGCTGTGCCGTACTCGAAGGACTGTTTTCACGGACAATCGAGCAATGCAGGATTCCTTACTCTGCAGCTTTTACTGAGGGCTGGCAATGAAGATCTGGTTAGCTACACGCGGTGGGAGAGGTTGCGGCATCTAGCAACCACAAACAGGAGCAGGGCCCGGGGAAGCACACAGGCGTAATGCCTGAGCGTCCCGGCCGCTGTGCTGGAAGTGAAGCTTGTATGTAAATGCGGAGCTTAAGGAAGTGCTGGGGAGGGATGAGATGCATCAGATGATCGCTGTGCCAACACTAATGAGTACATCAATGAAAGGATTAAGAAAGGACGGGGACATGTTGCTCCCATTCCCTCTCCTACAGTGACTGCTCCAGTGCTCAGAGGTGTGGCTTGATTTGGGTAAGAACTGAAAATTCAGCGGCTTTTCCAAATATTACATAAAAGGAAAGAATGACATAAAAACACGATCTAACCATGTAAATATTTTTTCCAGTTTCACAGACCAAATCCCATGCATGTCATGCGTCTTACATTTTTTATTCCCCCAGCACTCTTTCCCCAGTGCTGAGCTAACATCTGAAATAAGAGTACACAATCAGTATGTTAATAATCAAGGAGTCTGCTCGCTGCATTATACAGACATCAGAGGAATTTCTTCCACTGTCTGATGAATATTATAAACAGGCCCGTTTGTATTAACAGAGCCTTATGTAGCAAATCCAAAAGTGACAAACCAAACAGTTTTAAGTGGTTACATTCCATCTCCAAATGTCCCGAGTATCAAACATCCCTAGAAACCTGCATCCTGGCTGCATGTGAGGAAAACAAAGGCCCACAGTCAGTTGGACTAGATGCTTGGTGTTGAAGCAGATGACTATGACAAGGTTTTTTAACTGCCAAAGTGACACTGCAAATGCAATCTGGTATTGCAGCTGGAGAGCCAGAAATATTGTATCAGTTACCGAGAGGGAAGGCATTTGTTCTTGAGAGCGACACTTCAGGAAGGGTTTACATCTGAGTCATCATCTTTGACAGCGTGTGTGTCCATCAGCAAGCTGAGCGGCAGAGCTTCTGCAAAACATTTCAGGGAGGTTTTCAGATCTGCAGATCACTGTGGACCTGATTTGCTACCCTATGGAAAGGCCAAAGGAAAGGTGCCCTTTGGGCTGAGGACTGATCCCTAGATGGTAATTCTTGGACTTAGAAATGGTATTAAAAATTCCGAACACGTGGCCAAACTGACTGAACTGTCACCCGAAACCTAACATTTTAGGCAAACCGAATGAATAGGCACAGCTCCTTCCCCATCCTGCTTACAGTACATAATACACACAAGCAACAAGGGGTGGGGGGGATAGCAGGAAAGGAAATATGAGAATCATATGAATGCTCCTAAGACCAGTGGTTTTTGATTGTGTATGTTGCGATGGTTTCTGTGGGCTGCTCCTGCATCAGCTGGCTGTGAGACTGCCAAGTTTTCCCCTTTTTTTCCGAGCTCTTTTCCCTCTCCTCCATCTTAGTCCCCTGGGAGACCGGGAGTCCTCCTGGAGTACATGCAGGCAGGCTGAAGGGAGAGGGGAACAGCCTTCTTGCCGCAAATCATCAGCAGCAGACCTTTACGTGTGGAGGTAGCGAGGCTGCAATCCTGAAGCACGACGGCCTCTCAAGTAAGACCAGTACATTTTAGAAGAGAAAGGTCTATACGTCAGCAGGTCTCTTCATTTCACGTCAGATAACTGGATGGAAATGCAGGTTCAGACTATTTTGAGCCGACCGTGAAGGACTGTCTTCTCTGTGCCCACCGTCTTGCCACGAAGCTTGTGCACCTTGGCAGTAGGTCCAGCACTGGACCAGAAATGCTGGGAGAAGGAGTTTTATTCACCAAAGCTGGCTGGTGCTTATTTGCTGTTTATTTCAACCAAGTCACTTGGGTTTCCAAAGTGGGCCTGGAAACTGGGAAGGAACAGTCTTTCTCATGAGATTTCCTGTTGGTCCTGCATCCAGTAGCACCGGAAATATCACAAGAATAGCTTTTCTTGTGGTATTTTATTACTTCTGCTTCTGCTCCTGGCCGGAACTGGGAAGTACAGAGGTGCGTGGAAATGAAATATAGCGGTCAGAGGAGAGTCTGCCAAACATTTGGAAACGACAACAGCAAGAAAGGTCATTCACTTAAGTCTCAGGAACCGCTTCCGATCTGCTCTTATTTTATTCAGACCCATTTACGCGATGCTGCTTTTAGAAGTCATTCACTCAAGGCTGGCATCAGTATGCATTGAAACATCGAGTGTCTGTGGTTTAGCTGTGAGTACTGCTGGTAAGTTCCTATAGAGAAGTGACTTCTGTTTCCTAAAATGTTTAACTGACATAATCCATCATCAGAATAGGCCCAAGCAAAAAAACCCCACCCTGCTACATCTCATAGTTGCACTGCCTTTATTTGGTATTACGGCAGCATGATTAGCCATATTAGACAATATACAAATCTGCGCATATACTTTCCTTGGTCAAAAGAGCATCTATTCCTCTGAATTTATTTCCTGCTCAAAATTGTTTGACAAATGCTTTGTGCAGACAAATTCTGCCTAGCAATTGTTTGTAAATACACATTGCAAATACTTCTTCAGCTGTCTCAGACAGTGGTTCTTGGTGGCAGTAGTGACTAAGCAGCATAAGCAGCTGCTAGCAATTCTCCCCCAGCCGTGTTTGCCCTGAAGGCACAGTAAGGCAGCGCAGGGGCTTGATCCAGATGGAAGGGGAATGGCTCAGGCAGGAGTGGACACCTCGGAGCAGTTAGGAGGAAGGGGAAAGCCGACAACAGCTCAAGCCAGCAAAAGCTGTTTGGCAATTTACACCCTTGGCATTGCAATCAAAACTACCTAAACCACATGGGACTGTTTCCATTTCCTGTTTGGTTGATGTAATCTTTACAAGTTACTCCTGTTTCTTCCTGAAGTGAATTCTCCTTCACTGCAAAACTAATTTTGTTCCATTATTAAATGAGTGTTGGCTGCTAATCAACACTTTGCCTTCCTGAACAAGCTCCATTTGCAAACAAACCGAATTAAAAGGAGAATGAACACAGATGAAGAGAAATTCAACTTAAAAGCCAGGACAAGATTCCCCGAGTTTGTTTCCCATATTATTTGACTGTCACCCTAAGAGCACTTTGCTCAGTTTAGATTAGAAATGTGAAGTTTTGCTACAGACATGCCAATGTCATAAGGAATAATCACGGGTACTTTCAATTCCTTTTTTTGCAAGGGACACAGGATGCTTGCCTCACTCGTGAATAATGGCATTGAAGTTGAGGGGACTATTCCATAATGATAAAGATATGATAGATTTGTCCCAAGAAGGCTGTTTTTCTTCTTCTGGTGTTTGGGGAGAGCTAAAGGCACATACTGATAGAAGAAAAAAACTGTAATAGTTGGTTCCATGTGCTCTGTAATAAAATGGGACCAAACTCTGCATCAACAACCTGTACAAGCGTGACAGAAATAATTTCTTTTACAGTTACAAAACCTGTTTTATTCCTCACTCCCTCACAACTCCACAGATATTCTGAAGCACGGTTCACAGTTCAAAGTAATTATTGTTGTAAAATAGCTTGGTTATCATCAAGGACTTTGTTGTTGCACCCTTCAGATGGCGTGGCTCCACTCCCAGATGTCTGCTCTTGTGTTTTCGCCCGTCGCCCAGCACAGGTTTCTCGCCCCGCTTTGTGCCAAGGAAGAAGACAGTTTGAAGCCAGCTTCGCTGGTTTTCTTTCCCACCTCCGCAGGCCATGGGGTACTGCACAGGCGGTCAGGTTGCCAGTCTACTCCTCTCTTGCTTCTTCCTACCTGCAAGTTGATCCTGGCACAGCATCCCACAGTTTTGCTATCGATCTCAGCCAGGGAGACACGTCAAATCTAATTACCTCCTGCTGCAGGGAAAGGGGGAAAATGAGAGGCAAATTTGGGGAGATCCTAGCGGCGCAGAAAGATGAGCAAAAGGAACTGATAGAAGCCAGGCAGGAGTAAAACTTCTGACAAAAACTTTATGTCCTCTGTCTTCTTACAAAAAAGAAAAGGAAAAAAAAAAGACAAAAGAAAAAGCATCCTTCATCACTCACTCATATAAACAGGAGAGGTCAAATCCCTTTTGTTTCACATTCTGTACCGTTTTGAGTTGACACTATTGGGTGATGTTTGGCTCATCTCTAGTGGCTACCTGTGCATTTATTGCATACCTAGATTTTTCACTGTATTAAAAGCTGAGACACTAAACTATAATTCTGTGGTAAATTGTATGGTATGCTCTATTGTTGTAGAGTTCTATAACAGATACATAATTTGTATGAACATATAATAAAAATTAGGGATTTTTTAGAAGTAAACAGAAAGACATTCTTAAACATTGGCAAATGAAATCTGATGAAGGACTAAAGGATTATTATAGAGGAACACAAACAAGTCTTCTCCTTTTCAATGGACTTTTATACACATTGTAACTTGATATTGAACTATAACTTGATATTTAAACCTTCAACACCATCAGCAACCTTCATCTAGGGCACAATAATGACTCCCCATCATTGTCCCAGCACTGCAACACATCTTGATGGCCTTGCCTTTACACTTTGTGCTTCCTTCTTGTTCAAGTAAAACTGTAAGGCTCTGCAAGGAGAATTTTTAAGTCAATGGGAATTTTGACTGAAAAAGACACAAAATCCCCTTTATCTGGCATTTGCCACAATAGAGTGAAAGTCTGAAAATTCATAGATGGGTTACATGCACGCAGCGTACTTTTATTTCACAACGCTGCATAAAATGAAAATACTGGATAGGAGTGGGTGGACCAGATGAATATAGCCATCTCTTTCCACGATACTCCTGAAAAAGCCTGAAACAGCGACTTTTTCATGTTGCTTCACAACCCTGAAGTGTTAATAGTACACTCAACAGAAAGTTTTCAATGTGCCTTAGTAACTATTGTGGCCAGATAGTAAAAAGTTTGAACAGCTGCAGATTCCATGTCCAATCTCTAGCTACGTTTTTGACACACCTCTTAGGCTTGCATAATAAATACAGAAAAGCTTAAGCAACGACACTGAATATCATTATCAACATTATTACGCGAGCAGATTGCAAACCACTCAGCATCCTAAAAAGTGTCATTCGACTAAGACATTTTCCTGCCATTTTTTTCTAGAGAGCACCAGCAGCCCTGAGGGTACGTACAGGCCTGAAAACTGCGGTTGTACTCAGATCTCGGATTGTGCAAAAGTGACACAGAACAGCTCTAAATTCACCTGCCACCGGTACTTAAATAAAGCTTTGCTGAGAGTCTTCTGCTGACTTGGCTCCATTTAGAAATCAAAGGATGATTTCTTCCAAGTGACAGTCCTAGAAATGTTAATATAATTGCATTAAAATTAAAAATAGGTGCAAGCTGCAAAGCTCAGATTTGTCAACAGACTGAAAACTTTAGTGAAATTGAAGACGTTGACTGAAAGGTTCAGATGCAGCCAGAATTGGGGGGGGGGGGGGGGGGGGGGGGGGGCAGGGGTTGGTTTGGCCAGTTCACAGAAAGAGGTAAATCATAATGTCTGAGTCTGGATTCACTTATATATTTCCTTGGCATTTGGGAATGTTTGGGTCTGAGGTTTTGTGTTGAAATTTCAGCTACCTATTATTATGATTTTAGTATCTTTGTTTTAATTCTTTTCTAACACTTCAGTGGAACACAGACTTTCAAATAAGTCAGTGCTCTCTACTTAACTTTTCAAAGTAGTAACTGCGTATTAGAAGATGAAGAATTAGAAAGGGTGTGAGGGTCAGCCCGTGATGAAAATTCTGCAGTCAGTCAGAGCTGGTTGAGGTCCTGGCCCTCTGAGCTGTGGTCGCCGCAGCTAAAGCACGGGACAGAATTTGGGTTTGATTCCCGATAGCCTCATAAAATTCTTTTGATATCAATTGCATTTTATCTAAATGAAGGATCAAAAATAACACCCTTATTTCCCAGGAGAGTTTCAAAGATAAATTAATTAATGTTTACAAATAATTTGGATTTTAGAGGGGATGGAGGGGGAAGAAAACGGAAGAAACACTCAGATGGGCCAAGAAAAACAGTAGATTCTCTTCATTCCCTGTTTGGTAAACTACATAACCATGTGCTTGAGAATGTGCTTAAGTCTATCCCAGTAAACGAGAGCAGAACCCACAGAGTTAATTATGTGCTTTGGTGCTTTTCTAAATATGGAAAATCAACAGCTATAACTGAAAACTGCAGAGTATACATACAGACTCAGCTGAGCATGGCAGACAGTCTGCACCTTCAGTGCTCCTTCATCACCCTCCAAGCCTGGCGTAGCCTTGTCTTTACTGCATTGAGTCACTTCTCAAATACTGGGTATACACAGAGGATGGTCGTAGGCAGCAACAGTCGGGTACCTGACAGCAGAATTTGTCTCATTATGTTTGACAGGTGAGTTTTAAAAGTCCGCAAGGGTAGATCAAGAAAGAGAACGGTGGAGTGAGCCGTATCATTAGGGAGCCCGAATCATAACCCTGGATGCAGGGCTTGGGGGCGGGGGGAATTGGACTCTAGCTGAACTTTGCAGCTCCTGCTTAGCCATATGAAATGAAATTGAACGGGAACACGTCCTTAATCAGTAGTTATTTTATCAGCGCAGCAAATGGGCACAGGCTCGACACTGTCCCAGCTCAGTTCTGCAAGAGCTCTCGCAGTTATTTAAGGAGCATTCTTTTCATGTACTTGAAAGAAAGCAACTCATAGCCCACAACATTATCGGTACTGTGCATCTCAGGATCTAACACGTTTTGGAGTTGGTTATCAGTTGCAGTAAAATCAACATTTTATAAGCGTCTATTCTTGTGCCACATTTGTAAAAGCTGAAATGCTATCACCAGAACAAATGCTTCTTTCATTGGCTTTCTGGAAACGTAAAGTTCATTCAAAGCCTAGAAAATTAAATTGTGTTCGTCTGGGAGACGGCGTGTAGACAAAATCTGCTTCAAAAGTCAGAAGGCCCCTGAGTCAGAGGAAAGTTCAATTAATTTGTCAGAGAACCGAAAACAGATGATTTCAATCAGCACCAAAAAATGACTTCATGGCAGGCACGCGCTGGAAAAGGCAGAGTTTGGTTTCCAGCACACAAACAAGCGGCCCCGCAGGATTCCGCTGCTCTGTAGCACTGGTTCCGCAGCGTTGCACGGGGTGAGGCTCTCCGGTGCCGGCCGGCAGCCAGCCGCCGGCAGGTCGCAGGGAGCCCGGCCCCGGCCCCAACCCCGGGCCCGGGCCCGGCCCGGCCGCGGCCGCGCGCGCGGTGCCATGCTGGCTCGCATGAATGGCCGGGCTGCCGCGCCGCCCCATTGGCTGCGCCGCCCGCGGGACTCGCCAATCAGCGGCGCGGGCGCTCTCGGGGCGGTGCCGCCCTGCCTGCGCGGTGCGGTGAGGCGCGGCGCGGCCGCCGTCCGGTGGCGCGGAGGCCGTCCCGGGGCGCGGAGGCCGCACCGTCGCCGTCCCGCCCGCCCCGCCCCGCAGCTCGTCCCTCGCGGCTCCCCGCGCCCCAGGCGAGCGCTGCTGGGCGGCCGGGCCCCAGCGGTGCGAGTGCGGCTCGGCGGGGCGGGGGCTGCCCTGGCTGCTGCGAGCGCTGCTGGAGGAGGGACGGCGGGGTCGGGGCGCCGGGCGGCGGCACATGCCGGGGAGAGTGCGGTTGTCGGGTAATAAAGACCGTGGCTGTCGCTAACCCCTTGTCTTACGCACCCCATAACCACGAATAACTCGCGTGGGAGCCCTGCCAGCAGCGAGCTGCTGCCCGGGAGGCTGCAGCAGCCGCTCCCTCCCTCTTGTTCGCTGGGAGGCTCCGGCCGCGATGCGGGAGGATGCGGTGCGTGAGCGCACACGCCGGGCCAAACCCTCCCGGTTGGGCTGTGTCCGGCCTCTGGGCAAGAAATAAACCAAACCCTTGCCCACGGTCTTCAGAGACCTTCCGGATGTTTTGCTGGTAGGTGGGATGCAGTGTCCGTTACTCCAGACAAACCCAAGCTCAACTAAGCGCGTTTTCTTGCCTGAGCTCCCCTGCGCTTGCAGCTGGGTATCCTCCTGCTTTGTCATTTGCCTTGTCGCGGTTTGCAGCGTGCCGATATTTAGCAAGCTCATCCGCGTTGCAATTGCGGAGAAAGCAATTCTTGAAACTCACCCTTTTTATTGTGGAGGTGTATTTAAAAAAAAAAAAAGAGGCTATCCTATATAAGGAATAAACATGTATTACTGTGGTGGTTGTTTTTCTATTTTATCTGCATTTTTAATTTCAAAATTATTTAAAGCCCCAAATTAATTGTGTTTATGATTGCCACTTGGCCATCCAAAAAAGTGGCAGAAGTCAAGTCACCAAGAAATACACATTTTTAATGGTAAGATATTTAATACGGGTTTATAACCCCACACAACAGCCACATTAAAACAAGAGGAAAACAGACATTTAAACTTCTCGGACTTTTTTTTTCCTCAGCTGAAACTGCATTAGCTCCCTAGCGCTTCCCCACCACTTATTAAAGTTTCCCCAGTTTTAACACCAAGAAGTCAGAGTGGCCGTGCGGTACGCTGGGGAGAGAGGGGCTTCCTCAGGAGTACCCCCTCCTTCCGCAGGCAGGGAGAGATGGGTCCTGCCTTGCGTGCAAGGTACGGTGTTACCATATGAACCATACAGGCACACTGGTGGCAAAAAACCCGTGCGTGGGTTAAGCCAAAACCCCATCGGCTCCATCACGGCAGGATTTGGACTGTAAGAACTTGGAATACAAATTTGGTTTTGATCTTTCTCCTAAGATGACCACTTTCATGAATAGAAATAAGGGACAACCACATGAAAAACAGGGAACAGCACTTTAAAGGATTCCAGGGAACACCTGTTCCCTTATCATGTGTTTTTCTCACAAATATATGTTGTTACTTCCCTCAAACACACAATTAAATGAAAATTAATTTCATTATTTAAAGTGATAATTACTATAATTTGAAATAACTGAAGTGCATTTTTGTTTTCTAAATCAACTTATAAAGCTTACCCCAGGTTCTGCTGAAATTCTCAGATTTTGAAACTCAACCTGAACAGACTCGATAACTGTAGTGATTCTGTGATATTTAGCAGGTTTCTGCAACCTATCCAAGTCTGCTTATAGAAGAAAATTATTATTTCCCTGCTTTACTTGTTACTTCAATGGACATAGCATTCCCCACAAGTTTAACACACAAAAAGGAGTTCAACTTGAATATAAAACATTGGAACATTTCCTCATACGAGGCTGCTGAAGTGTATACTCACATACACCTCCTCCCTGTGGATACAGTACTTCTCACACAAATAATCCATACCCAACTTTTTATTAGGTTCAGCTTTTCAATGCCGATTACAATTTCCTGAAATGCAAACCTTTCTACCCTAGAAAAAGTGGGTGACCCAGATTAACTAACTCCTGATGCAGGAGTAAAAATAACCAAACAGTGGTACACAGAACAATTTTCAATTGTGTGTAACAAACTCTCAGAAATAGTTTATTAGTTCCCGAATTTAAGGTAGAATTAACAAGAGGGCAATTTGCCATTTCAGATTAGTCCTTAAGTGTTTTCTCAATAGCAAGAGGAGCTAATATACTGCTGGCAATTCATAAAATCTTTGTTCTACAAAGAATCATTTTACCTCTGGCAATAGCTCAGAAAATAATTTTGTCACAAGTACTCTATCTGAGAGATAATATTAGTGCACGCTTTTGTTACGCCACAACGTATTTTCTGTATTTTTGCATTTTTTCCCAAGAAAAAAAAAAAGAGCATTGTTTTTAGACTCTACGCTAGCATTATTTCTTTACACGCTGTCTTTGTGGGCTCTCTTACATCTGACGTCCACTATAAGCAATAGAGAAACTTTCTTTGCACCGAGTATAGTAAGCTATACGACAAGCATTGTTGGCTTCACTGGTCCCCATTCTTTATCTAGTACTCACTGGACCTTGCTGATACCGCACTGATAACCAAATACAGCTGAACAAGGGATAGCCCAGACAAAACCCGCTGAGGTCAATGAAGCACCACTGGCTTCTTGCTGCTGGTGAGTGGTTGAAGACAAAGTATCTAATTGAAAGACTGAAAATAGGGTATGAAAATACTCCAACTCTCAGGTCAGGTGGGAAGACCTTTTCCATAGCGAGGACTGAAGTTGTATAACGTGCGCATCTACAGTTCTTACATTTTGTAGTCAGACAGCCAGTAAAAAACAAACCTGCAACAAGTGCCTTGGGCAGGATAAGCTGCTTGGGGTAATGGCTATTGCTCAGGTCGAGGCAGTCCATCGCCAGCAGCTCTTTCCCAACCATTTGCTCTACAGAACCAAACCCCAACTCCCCTGGTTTCTCATAGCGGTGCTCTGGTTCAGCTAGCTCCACCTAAAATTTAATTTGCCTTTGATACTGAGGAATCTTAACCCGGCTTAGAAATGGATGATGTCAATTCCAGCCCTCGTACACAAAACCGACCCCAGTCTCTCAGCATCTGGGCTGGAGGTCTAATCACTGAGTCGCTGAAACAACAGAGTTTCTCTTACACAGCAAATTTTGTCCTCGTCTATTCAACTTCAATTTAGCACTAACTAAGCGTCGACAGAGATAGATAAAATGGATGTTATAAACTGCCAGAAAAAAGTCTATCCAGCTCCTACCGAAATGAACAGAAAAGTGATTGATGACTTCAGAGGATAATCAACAAGTCGTAAGTATGGAAGCTGGCCAAGTAAGCTACGCATACCTCATCCTAACATAAGTATATCCACAATGGACAAGCTATTCCACATCTAGCCACTGTCCTTCTTCTCCACAAGGTACCATCCTGGAGTCAATGCCCAGTCAGTGAACGGCTGGACCATTACTCTGATCCCCTCTGAAACATGCCGGTGCTCCCCAGCCTCAGAAATCACTGGGATTTCCAGGATTCCCCAAAGGGAATGAAAAATCCGCTGCTCCCTGTGCCGTAACTGTCTCCCCTTTATCTCTTCAGGAAGGTCTGGCAACTCTGTGGCATCTGCTCGCTCTCTGGGCACGCAGTATTTACTGTCCCCTTCTGATCAGCACGTGCTTATGCAATCACACAGGACACAATCTGATGTAAAATTAATTTCTCTCTTTTCTCAGTACCTGAAAAGACCTAACTTGGTACAACTACTTATAAAGGAGTAAACATGAACAAATTATGAAATAATTTCTCAAGAAATAAAGAAAAATACAACAAAAGCAGAAAAAAAGGAAGCCCCTTTAAAAGTATAGAAGAGGGCACTGCCACCCTTTCCTCAAAGGCAGTGACAACATTCTCACTGATGTCAGTGGAAGCAGGATGATTTCTGCTCTCGAAAAGTTTTGTTTGCTGCTAGTGTATGTCAGCCTGTCCGTGAATAAGCAAGCACCCTGTTGCACATGGTTTTGTTGTAAAAGCAAGAATTGATTTATACTCCATAATCTTTTCCAAGTTCAGACTCTGGTAGAAGTTAAACTATACAACTGTCTGAATCCGAGCAGATAATCCCGCTATTCGAGTCTCAGCTATTGCTATAAAATTATATTTGTACTATTTATGGAATGTGCAGATACAGGGGAAATGTATTTATAGCTGTTTTGACTAGTTCTACTGTATGCTTAGAGAAGAAACCGTGGAATTTGGGGTTTGGCATTTTTGACACCAGGCAAATTAGAGGAGCCCTAATTATATCGGTTGCCATTTGCTACTCTGTGTTTATCAGGTCAGTCTGGCATCTTTGGTTGGAAGTGGCATACGATTCTCGGCATCAGCCATGTCCTCTTCAGCTAATTACCTGTAAAGTGCTGTGGCTGGCTTCTCTCCCTTGACTGCAGGAAATACTGAGTTAAGTCACACGTTGGAAAAGCTATCTGGCATCTCTGATTTAGAAGAAACTTTGTATTGAATTTACTGCTTCTGTTTCCCCCACACTTGGCATGAGAAATGATTCGTAGCTTTTATCATGAAGAAGTAAGATAGCTAAATCCTTTCCCTATGCCTATAAATTAAACTTCCGCTTTTCCATCACCTTGGAAATCAGCTGCTTTAAGCATTTTGGTATTAAGTAATTAAGTTATCCATACATTCTCCAGTTTCTTTATACTATATTCAGTAAGACATAAAGTAATATTTGTTAAAGTTCAAAAGCATAGCCTGTTGGGTTGATGATGATGGATTACAAGTATGGAGGCCTGGATCCTCCAGCGAGCACGAGGAAGCTGTTTCCCAATTTAACCCCTCTTCCCCTGGAAAAAGGGCACAGTCAGCTCCCGCTACACAGGGTTTTGGGACCTGCATAACGTACCCAGGCTGTGGCTTGTCATTATAGTAAATCTGGGGTTAGAGGTGCTACTACCAGATAAAAAATGTCACAGCTGTGTCACACAAAATGCAGATCATTCTCACGGTCTCAGTTGTTCAACAGTCTGTTGAGAGGTTAATTTTTCACTGGCAGGATTCTCACTGGATCAGGTACTGTCTGTCCGCGCCATTTAACTGAGTCCTCGATCAAGTATTGCCTGTCCTTTCACAACTGGCGTAACGTTAGCATAAACTGCGTATCATGGTGTCCAGCAAAGCGAATAGAAATGTGATTCAGTGCTTAGGCCCGATACAAATAAAATTTATACAGTTGGGTGATTTGATAGCTCATGCATCCACGATTTACGATAATGTGGTCGTGTCTTACAATTATAGTTAGTACAACATTATATCTGTAGTTATACATCCTGAACTAATAATTTATTACGCTGTTTTCTTCCCTGGTCACTGAATGTTCTTGAGAGTATAGGGGCTTCCTTGAATTTACTTGTTGAACAAAATTATAGAACAAAATATGTAACCATTACTTGTTATCTGTGGACTGGATAGAATTCTCTACTTATTGGAAGAGATGCGAATTGGCAGGTAAGTCACGGGGTACTTTTTGTGTGCCGCAAGCACTTGCAGTGTGGCTGTTTGAATGGAGAAATTTAAAATGCATTTTCTGCCACCGCTTATGCCCATAATGAAATCATATCATGTATGTCCAAAAAAGCCTATGAGCATAGTCCATGAAAAAACTGACCGAATAGTTACGGGTTTTCTTTCGCTTTAAGAATTAGTGTCATTCAGGGAAGCACGGGAATGTCTCAAACATTCCTGACTGCGGAGATGCCGTACCACGATCTTCAGATACCCTTTCCCTTCACCGCATGACTCCAGTGATAAGTAGAGTCAGATGAGACTGCTGGGCCGATCTAGGCGCCTGCTCCTGCTGAAAGAGAATGGGTTGTCCCCCCCACCCTGGCAGTGGCATGGACGGATCTGCATGCCCCTGTCGCTGACATTAGTGCTCATCTGATTCCTCTGTGAGCTAATTCAGCTCACTCAGGCAACCCAGGAAAAAAACAAAAAACCAGCTTCAGGTTTTTGCTGGCGTAGGGAGCTGAATCAGCTTGCTAAGGGGTCATATGAGCACCAGCCCCAGCATCAGGGCAGCGTCCTGCTCTCAGGAAGGGGAGGGTATGGATTTGCCTCTTTCACTGGCAGGAAACTGTTCAATCGCTTCAGCTATTTTACGTGACTCAAGCCAAAGATCAGGCACTGGGACAAAGAAAAAGGGCCATTTTAAAAATAAAAATAGGGTTATGCTCATCTTCTCAACACATCCTTCCCAACATTTGTAACGCTATTGCAGAATTATGGAGCCTATGGTCTTTATTGGAGGGAAGACCCAATGTTTTCTCCAGTGATTCAGAACGCTTCCTTTCTTCCTTTCTGAGCAGTATCATCACAAAACAGCATTGTACTCAGTAATTAACCACACTTGTTTTATCATCATTATTTATTTGTATATACTGGTAGCACTTAAGAGAATCCAATCAAGGATCAGGCCTCCATTGTGCAACACGTAAAACAAACACATAATAAACAGCCAGTCCCTGCCATCAGTGACTTTATGTACTTGGGGTTTTATAAAACCTTCAAATTGGAATATTTTTGATGAATCTAGGCATTCCAAAATGAAGCATCTAACGTGAAAAGTAAAGGAGATTGTATTGGAAAATGTCATGAATGCATTTAAATAAATTGGCCTAGTTAGATTAAAAGAATAGCTTTTAAAGAAGTAATTCTTTCTGCATTCTGTGCAGAGGTTCCGTCACAGACCACCAGTATTCAAAGTAAAGAGCTTGTGAGAAACAGCTGGATTGAGTGAAAAATCGAGAAACAGTCTGATATGCAGTCAAGCCCATTTAATTATGCTTGCTAATTATATTTCCCATGATAATTATATACAGTATTTAAATGCAGCATGCTATTTCCTGTTCAGAGTGATTAAAAACACCCCTGTGATTGGTGAAAAGATCTGGGTAAAACATACGACATTTCAGATGTTGCTGATAAGCCCCCCTCCCTTGCAGACAGGAAAAGAGCCTCAGTTGGAGCAGCCCGGGATCTGAGAGGCAGCCGTGGGCAGATTAACCGCACGGCACCTTCGGGGTACAGCGCTGCAGTGCCGGCTCCTCACCTGAGAAAAGACTCCCAGATAAATCCCTTAAACTATCTGCTGTATCTGCGCTTGTGGGTCAAAATATTTAAATCTGGGTTCTTCAAGTTCAGCATCTCGCTCCTTATTAGCACATCTAAAGCAGACTTGCAGAACACCCAAGACTCCAAGGGAACAGAAGCCAGAAATCCTTTGCCCCTTTCACTACTCTGCTGGTGATTATTATTTACAATTACGATAGTCCTCGCAGGTATTATACTCTATACCTACACCAGAGAAGAAGGAAGCTGAAAAGGCACAGGAGGAGCAGGCAGCAGGGACGCAGTCTGGGGGGGCCATGCCGCTCCGGGAATAGATCATGCCCCACAACGGCGATCTGCAGAGAGACATGAGACCTCTCTGCAAGCTGCTCTCGCTCCGTGTCTTACTTATTAGGTGTATCCACGAGTTTGTAGGACTAACCCTGGCTTCAGGGCAAGCTGCGTGATAGAATAGGAAGGGGGTCCCTGCATTTCATCACGTGGCTGTTGCTTATAGGAGAGAATTGGACTTCCCAAGCCCCAGCCCTCCCCCAGGACAGACAGTGCAGCAAAAATCCTGTGAATAAATTTCTCCTTTTTGGTTTGCTCAATTCACACGCTCTGGTTTTTTTTACTAGACATGAAATATTTGTCATTGTTAAAAAGGCATGGCATTTAGCTTATAAGCATGTTCTCCTGGACAATCCCAAAAGGGAAGTATTGCTTCTTGAAATGTTGCAAAGGAAAATGCTTCCAGGAGTTGGCCTTTGAACTAAGTTTTTGCTTCATTTAACCGCTGAATTTGATGGCAGTAGAGCTCCTAATTTCTTTATGGAATGAAACGCTTTCACTTCTGATCAACACAGGCTAAATGTATTTGCAACACTGCAGGATACTCCATGGAAGAGTTATTAATATTACATTAGATCTAAATAAGCTGAATACAATATGGATTTCTGGGAACAACTACAGATTGTGTTCTAATTAGGCAGAATACAATGGGAATATCGAACAACTGTTGTTACTGTGGCTGCTGCTATAACCTCAACAGTCAGAATAGAAATATCAACCCCTCAAGTCTCAAGAAAGTTTCTTACCGGCGTCTGCATCTAAAATCAGTGACGACAACCTCAAGCCAGACTCTGAGCCATCCCAGTGAATTGGGCATTTTAGACAGGAATAATCAGATAGCAGTAGCATTTCAATTATCCAGAACTCATCTTATTACTGGTAGAGATAGAATCTGAACACGTATTAATGGCTTCATTTTGTCAATAATAGAAAACACAGCCTATAAGGTAAGACAGCACAGTAAGATGGAAACTTCTGTATGTGGAAGCAACACAGTAATTTATGCACCTACTGGTAAAGGTACCAGTGCAAGATATTTAGCAAACATTGACTAAAACCGAACCGGGAGTAATTATTAACAATTTCTCTGACTATTTTGGCCATTCTTGCAATTTTAAGTGCTCTTGATAAGGCAGCACAGTAAGAGGCAGCTAATATGTTATGCCAGCATAACTCCTGTATGAAGGCAGTGTTTACTAATCCTGAATAATTCCAGATTTACACCCCTCTGATTGAGACCGGTATCTGGCCCAGAAACATTAGACAAGGCAAGTATATACATCTGGGAGCACATAAGTACCAGAAACACCAGAACCTTTGATTTTTTTTAAAAAACTATCATTCAAAGTGATTAAGACATGTGTCTTAATTTACTGGTTTGAGGTTTTCCAGTTACATTCCCTAACTCTCTCTTTCTCATATATTACTCCTTCCTCCCTCCCTCACTCCTTCTGAGTGAGAAAATATGCCTTTTAGGCCTTTCAAAACAGTTTAAACTCAGAACTAAAGCTCCATTCCCATCTCAATCCCATGAACCAAGCTGCTTGCACTGTTTCAGCAGTTAATTAACAATGAATGCCTGCCTTTGGAGACTGGGTGAAGCAGGGTGGGGATAAAAGATGAAGAAGGCTGAGGACAGACATAACAAGAATGGGGAGGGAGCAAAGTGGGTGGCTTATCAAATTCCACAAATACCAGACGTGGAGAGGTGTTGATTTGTTGCTGGGAAAACCCTGTTTGTTTATGGAGTTTAATCACCTGTTTTATGTTTGTTGTTCGAAACATATGGGAGACAATGGGATTGTTTGCCTGCAGTGTACTGAAATACGGTACAGTAAGAGTTGTACACACAGGAATTTTAAGTCACTGGTATGTGCAAATTGGAATAGCTGAGATCATTAACAGCTAGCCTCTTGGTCAGGCTGTGTGAAGGAGGCAATGAAGAATGTGCCCAAGGTTGACAGTCCAAAGAAATTCCTCGTTTGTGACCCATAAAATAAATATAATTCTCTGAGGTGAGGCGAAGAACTTTGGAAAACAACGCATCCCACGTTGCCCTAATATCTGTCAGCAAGGCACTGGCTGTCACAGTTTGGGCTTCTTTTTCTTGTACTGTGTCTTTTTTTTTTTTTTAGAGGCAGCTGGACTGGGTGGGCAAGAGCAGCGCTCTCTGCATTGCTATACAAGAAATACCAATTCCAATCCTGTTCCTGAACAGCTCCTCTGCCTGGGCTGCTTCTAGCAGATGACATTTTTGCATCCTTTGCGCTGTCTCCAGAGAACACGATCCTTCGTGCCCTCTCCAGGGAACACGATTCACGTGCCTCATACACGAGCTGTGTTGCTGGCCTGCAAAAGGACTCTCCTGCTTTCATCTTTTATCACTCTGGTCCTAGCCTCCTGTTTGTCCTTTTGGTTCACCTCACGGCTATCTGATTTTTTAACTTGGTGACATTTTCTCTTCTAGCACTGGAATTCACACCTCCATGTCCCTTCTGGTTTCTGTACTCTCTTTTCTCGCCTTAAAATTGCTTATCTTAAGGACTCATATCCAAATACAGAGATTCTGTGAAAATGCATCTCCCAGACAAAAATTATAACACACTTCTGTGGCTTGCCTCATGAATTATCTAGCTATAAATGTAAACTCATAATCTAGCTGTAAATGTAAGCTCAACAGGCTTAAGCAGTGCTGTGTGCTTTCTCTTGCAGTCCCATTCCTTTTTCTCACCAGTATGCCACCCATCACACAGGTCTGCAAATTCAGCAGCATCTTCGACCACCTCTCAAGACTTGCTTTATCCCTTCACCCTCCGTCCCTATGAGCTCTGTCAAGATGCCAGCTTCTTCCACTAATTGCTCAGCATCCCTCACCAATAAGGCAAACTTGCAAACAAGCACTTTTGTCTTTATGTTTTCCCCATAAATATCTGTAAAGCCACTCAGTTATCTTTCTTCTGCCCTTTCTAAGAAATAGTGCTCACAAATAATCTTGTAAAGAAGAAACTGTAACTTTACCTCATGCTGATTCCTTGAAACAGCTTTTTTTGTTTATATATAAACACTTCTCAGCTTGAGCTTAGCTTGGAACCTCTTTGGGAGAGAGACCATCTATATGTACAGCTGCTAACACAGATAATTCCTGTGCCATATGTAGATGGAAATATGTCAATATAAAAAACCAGCAAATATATAAAAACCCCAAGATTTTCTAAGAATCTCGACTTTCATTCACAGTTTAAAGGGAACTAGTGGCCCTCAGTGTTGCTGTAAAAAAACATGCCATGCTGGTCCACGTTCACTGAAAGACTTTAAAATGAGAGGTAACCCAACATCCGTTCATTTTTTAAAATATTAATTTTGTAAGCCAACCCCCTTATTCTAGACAGTCTGATTCATGAGTTTTGAATGAATGTTTGGGGTTGGCTGTACTGTATCAGTTCAAATGAAAATAGAGCACATCTCCTCTATGGGACAAGATCTTAAAAAGGCCACACCATTCATACTTTGTTTCCAATTCCTATGGCAAGTAAGTGTTTATTATTTTGTTAAAAGAGGAGGAAAACAACATCAGCATGACTTAAATGATGTGGCTCATATTGTTGACATGTTTTGGTAATAGCAATAGTATTTGTAAAGTTGGAGTGGTAAATGGCTCCTAAAGCCTGCCCACTGACTTGTGTGTGTGCGTGTCCGTGTTGGTAGGGTTGGAAGCATCATACATACTAGTGGTTTTTGTGAACCTAGACTTTAAACTTGAGCCTTGGGTTTGGGCATAGGAAATTTGTGAGTTGTTTTTTGGAAACTGGAATCCAGATGAGGATTCAAACTTTGCAAATTTCCTATCTTTTTTTTTTTATGGGCAACATTAAAATCTGAGCCTTGAACACCTACACTTGCAGAGATCACAGAGGAAAACTTGACTTTGTAGCATGCGGCATAAAACCAGTGTGAGGGGTTTCTGACCTATGTACATGACAGAAATAGGGTTCTTCAACACACAAAAGGTTCCACGTGAAATGGAAATTGTGCTCTTGCACAGTGTCTGAACAAGGCAGCAGGGCAAAGTTACCACTCCTTGGAGACGGCTGTCTATCTTTATTCTGGCTGCATGGGGATAATAAAGTTGGTGTTCAGATTTCACATAACATCTTCTCAATTTAAAACCAGTGTGATGCTCAGAGTCATGGACTTCTCAACTCTGGTCTATAAACAGGCTCCTGGTAAATTTTCAAAGGCATATAAATGATGTAGGAACCTAAATTCTATTTTCCAAAGGGATTTATACATATATTAGGAATGTATGAACTTAGCACACTTAGACAATAAATCCAATTGATTTCAGGAAAGTTCCTAGGTAGCTTTGATATTTTGAAAATGCAGCCCTTTGTCTTATGGGCTGAACTTTTTCTCATTTCCCTCACTATTACAATGAAATGAATCTTGACTATCTGCCATGATCTAAAACATGTGCTAGAATTCAATCAGCAAAAATAGAACAGTGACAGTCACAGCTGACGTCTAACTTGCTTTTTCCCCTCACCGAAATGATATTTCTGTATTTTTTTCCGTGAGTACAAAAGAAGCTGAGTTCATCTAGAGAATGAATTTGTCTGCAAAAGTTTCCTATGGGGCAGGTACGGTGCAAGTTGAGCTGGGACCACGTAACATTTAACATTTGCTTTTATGTCTCTCTTCTTCTCTGACATTGTCACCTAAAGTGCTGCAAGAGAAGACCATGCTCTAGGTTCTCCAACTCTATGCTCTTTTCATTGAGTCCCTCCATGAGGCTCAGCCAGTGTGTTGTAACAATGTCTTGAAGTTATTTATACCACTTCGTGGCAATTCAGACCAACCCTCTTTTGCTGAAACTGTTAAGACCAGCATCAGCTGTTTCTGAATGTGAACTGGCTTCCCTGAATCAAAGTTTCGCTTTATGTACACCAACATAAAGTTATTAAAGTCAGTGGTAAGTGACATAAGAGCATGACCGTCCTCCACAGGACAAACAAGTCTCCTCCTGAGATCAGTAAACTTCTGCTTCAGATACTGTTCACCATCAGGCCAGGCTGGATTTGTCATAAGCACCCAGAGATAAAAATCCCATTGGGATGCCAAGGCCAGTGTTTCCAAACATTTGGAAAAGGTGGCCCCTTTTTGAAACATCTGTTTTCAGGCAGCCCCCCGAGTCAGCAGCCGTTCGTGCCCCACAGGGGAGGAGGAGAGCGAGACTCAGCTGTATTTTGGCTTTAGGGATAAATGCTCACTCCCCTTCTCTGGAGGAACTGAGCTGCTGCCAGCAATTAAGGCACTGAAAAGCAATTCGTCGTTCCCTAGAGAGCGTAACCTCTTGCCACCAGTAATTAAAGCTCCTCTGGTGGCTGCGGTTTTGCCGGCACAGCCCTCCAGCGGCACTGCCAGAATGGCGTGTTCCGGCTCCCCATCCCTTGCTCCGGTGTTGCAACACACCACTCCCTCTGCTACACCACTACAGCTATGGATGCATCTGTGCAATGAACTGGAGCAGGGAAGAAGTCCAGCTTAAAAATAGCCTGGCAGAGAAACACTTAGTTTTTTGTGTGTCTTCCTCCAAATTGGATCAAATTCCTGATCCGTTTCACAGCAGAGCCACAAACCAATACGCCAGAACCGAGGGGCCCGTGCACTGCAGGAGGGAAGATGAAACAAGCAGTAGGGAAAGGCTGGAAAGGGAATACCAGAAGCCAGAATTGGTGCTGAAGACTTAATCTCGTGAAACCACAGCCTCACTCTTCCAGCCAGGAAAAAGTCAGCAGCTGCTGACCAGCACTGTTTTTTCTAACACTTCAGAGCCCCCTTTGAACTCTTTCGTGGCCCTGGGGGGATTGTAGCCCACAGTTAGGGAAACTCTGCCCTAGGCTGGCCAGTCAGACTTAATGCACTGGGACCAATTTTCCGAGGAAAAGAAATTTCCCTAACTGTTGGCACACAAAAGCTATCTGCTGGGGAACATGCCTCTTTCCACCCAGCGTGGTGAGAAATCCTGAGAATTCTGACAGGGAAAAATGTAAGAGGTCAAATATAGCTCTGGTTAGAAAATCATCTTCCCCCACAACATGTGTTGACAAGAGCTCAAAAAATATTTTCTTTAAAAGATTTATAGCAAAAATTTGTTTTCAAACACACTGTAATGGCAAAATATTGCACTGATAATAATAAATCAGTTCTTAAGAGAACTTTCAATTTTAAAAGTGTTGGCCAGCCGTGTTTAAAACGCCACTGAAAACGAGAGGTCTTGTTTTGAATTGTTGGCCTGTAATGTACAAAAACTTCCTGAGACTCACAGGGAAATGGAATGATTTGTGACTCATAAGGAAAACATGGGTTACTTCTTTTTATTTTAGAGTATAAATGCAAAGATCTGTGTATGAACAAGGAGCTAAACAAATGTTTGGGTTGTTAGTAGCAGATATTTCATCCGCTTTGAAACCTGAATACTGCTTTTCTGAAGCAAAACAGACTGCTGCAGGACACAGTCTCAAATTATCGATAGGAATATTCATACTCATCTAGTTGCTGGGGCAAAGAGGCAGGCAAAAATGAATGCCAGATTCTTGGAAAGACTTGCATATTTTACAGAAGAAATTAAAGCCATGCTGTTTAAAGAACATTGTTTAATAATATTCTTTCTTTCTGCCACCCTATGTTCTTTCAGTTCTTTTGTTATTCAGTGTTCGTATTCAGGACAGATATTTAAGTGAGTGCATAATACTAAGCAAATGTTTCAGTGCCATTGGCTTTAAAGTTTAAAGTTCTAAAGTTAAGAGCATATTTTAGTGGTTTCCCGAACAGGATTTAAATATTTTTTTTCTTGAGCCATGACCTTTAGCTAGAAGTTTTTTGAGACTTCATTCTTATGTTATGTTATGATAGCTTCGATCTTGATTTAGACCTATACTCTATAAAGCAAATAATAGGTTCACATTACTCAAATGCTGTCCCCTCCAGTATGTGCCACTCCTCAGTACAAGTCAATGAAAGAAAGGTCAATTTTTCTAAATCAATTTGACATATTTTCTGAAGTAACATCATTAGCAATTTGTTCTCACAGCTTCTTCTGTTTCTATGGGCATTCAGTTTCTTAAAATGAGGTTTTTATTTCATTTCTCCCCATTAACATATAAAAATGTATTTATACTCAAATTGGATGGCATTGGATCCCATTTACAGTGACCAGAAGTCATCTGGACTGTGCTCAGTGTTGAAATAACAAGGCTTCTACCCCAAAAGAGAAACTCAGATTTGGCCAATTCTACCATACATTATTTTAGGCAATGCCCAAAATGTAATAGTTTATGAAGAAGAGGCCCAGCATCTCTCCAAGGACTCCAGCAAGCACTCTGTGGTCTTCCAGCAGTCCATGAACCACAGCTTGGAAAACAGAGCCGAGAGACAGGAGAGTGGTATGGTTTATCTGACTCCCTCGATTTACTCCCATTGAGGGGGGAAATGTATCATTAGTTAGATTAGATTAACGCAGCTCTTATAATTAATTTACTAAGCGATTTCCCTTTACGTCTGCTTTCTTTTCCCTTTTGTCACTTCCTTTTTTTCCTTTCCTTTTCCTTTCAAGCTCTCTTCCTGTGAGAAAAGATGTGAGATCTCTAGCAAGGAGAAGAGAGAACACATTAAATACCTCATTATCTCCGAAGTCTCTGTTGATTTAGACTTCTAGCAAGAGAAATGGAGTTCAGTTCATCTCTGACTGAACTGACACTGCAGATAACCCCAGCACATCCATCTCAAATTGTCAGCTCAAGACAAATTACCTTCTCTCCAGGATACTCTCTTTCACTGATTACCTACTACTCAAATTAAATGCCATCTGACTTCTGAGAGTCTTTTGTTTGTCAGATTCCACTGGATTATGCAAAAATGATGGGGAGAGAATCTGGTGTGTTTGAAGTCTTGAGAACAGAGTGCACAGGCCCTGCTTCCTCATCCAGCTTTGGTGGAAGTGCTTGGGCTTTTCCTAATCTGTTTGCCACCCCACGGTATAGTAAACTTTACTGTCAATAAGAAAGATAAAACCTAAAAGCCTTCTGGATAATGCCCTAAAGCAAGAAGATACTGTGAAATCCTAATGTTTGGTGACAAATATTTCACACAACTAAATCTGAGACCGAGTTTGGAATAAAAGCCGTGGTTTTAGCTCATTTGAATCTTTCGCTTAACTCCTTTATTTTAATGTGTGAAAGAAAAAAACCTGTCAGGAAATACTTCAAAGGTGGAACTAGTAATTGCAATCATGTTTACCTAAAATTTTCTCTCCAAGACTTTTGGACTTTTTACTTCATTAAACTGTAATTGTTTGGCCCAATATTTTCCATGTATTCACCTCAGGCTGTTTTATGTGTTTTTTTGTTGAAACTTTCCCATTTTCCAAAACAAGATAAGAGGAAAAAAAACCCCATTTAGATGTTTTGTAGAGAAGCACTTTCAAGAAACACATACTTGAGAGAAAGGATTTAAATTATAACAGATCAAGGGCTGCCTTTTGCCTTACTGTTGAGAGTTTGCCCAGAATTGGCTAACTTACAAAGTGTTGAGAGGTGAGAGTCTGCCCTATGCTCTGACAACCCAACAAGAAATATGTAGGTGAAGGCTTCAGATATTCAGCGGGTCCTGAGCACGTCATGTGCACTGTCCTGACACAGGTTGTAGGGGCTCAAGAGCCTCCAACGTGACACGGCCGTAGGGACTAAAAAGCCTTTGGCCAGATCCAGGGGTTGCTCAGGAGCTTCCATGCGGTTGTTGCTCATGGCAGGTGGGGGCTGCTGCGGTGTTGGGCGTTGGGAACCGGAGCAGAGGAATGGCAAGGCCTGCGTTTGCTCCGGGAGCGCCCGGCGGAGGCGTGCCAGGCAGGGAGGTGAGCTCTCCTCAGCAAAGCCCCTTGGAGCTCGGACCTCAATGCACAGAGAAACACTGGATGGTTTTACATATAAAGCTATATTACAAAGCCAAGCAGTTTGGAAAAGTAGAACCTCTCAAGCGACGCACGGACAGTTAGCAGGCAATCTTGGAAGTAATTAAGTCTCCTGGTGAAGCAGCACCCCAAGTAAATGTGCCATCCTAAGTGTACTAACTTCCAGCTGCGGGAAGACAAGACCACCATATGAAACTAGTACTGCAGGGTGTGATGGTTTACATTGTAAAGGCCTGGAGACACAGAGACCTTTGGAGGAATACTGTGCCTAAGTGATACAATAGACGTAATGGGCTGAACGGCGGGTACAACATTTCCTTGCTTCTGAGATTTTGCGACATTTGTGCATTTGCCTGCAACAGACAAGTTCTGTGGTGTTTTTGTGTTTGCTGTATGTTCATAGGCATTTGTGTTGCAGCCTGCATAGTTTAGCTAAAATGACAGTGCAGGCTTACACCCATTTTCAAACACTCAAGTAAATGTATACATATGCATAGACATAAAGATGAAATTTATATTTATGCTTGAAAATATGTTAGAACTGGGATCATTCTTTGCACATTTCAGGATGAACTTCAATACAAATGCAATACCTTGCTGCTATTTACCAGTTACAGTAAGGGCTTGCCTACATTGCTCTCAACAGGAACTTTGGCTTTTACAGATATATCAAATTTAGTGTTAAGTAGGTCAGCAAGAGTATAGATTGGAGGGTATAGCCGGGTAAGATTGCATCCTACAATGTCTACCTGAATTCACAACTAAATGTTCACTCAATCAGCTGCAGCCGAAATGTTGCAACTATTTTAAAGCCACATTAATGTCTTACACTACCAACATTTACATTCCATGAAATATTATTTACTAACACTATTTTATGGGTAGCCCACTGATATCAATATCCAACCAGGCAATTCCAGTGAAGCCAGTAAGAGTTTTACCAAATTAAAGAGTGAAATTTAAGTCCTGTGATACAAATTCTTTATTTTTGGGAAAGAACAGTTTTTGAAATTATGTTAAACTGCGTATACCATTTCTGTATGAAGAAGCTCATCATAAGACAACCTCCAATTTAGCTGATACTACCTTCTTGTAGAGGTAACTTAGAGTTCTTAACATTGATTGATTGAAGGTGAAAATTAACCTTTTTTATTCTGAAATTATTACAGAAAAGCAGAGGTACACTAATCTGTGCTAATAAACTGCCTACAGAAGTACCACATTCATTCAGTTCACTCCCGCTTTTTTTTCTTTGGCATGCTTAAATGTTTTCCTTAAATGTAGCTTTGAAGATTTCCACTTTGCTAGAAAAGGAAAGCTCCTGGTGGTAACATCTCTGGAGATGGGACAGTGATTAATAGTCGCATCTTGTCTGTGCCAAACTGATAGAGCTTCAGTCAACTGGGAAGAAGAATGACTCCACAGAGGGCACGGAGGATTTTTTTTTCACATAAATACCACAGCAACACTGACAAGCTCTCTGGTCACCCTACTCTAACTCCAGCATGTTTCTCCCATACTCCCACAGCATACTCCAGCACACTTGTATTCTTCCTCTGGTTTCATGAATTCCTTTCTGCTTAGTGGCACAGCTTAGACAGGATGGACAGAGAGCATCCTCACCCAAAACAGCATATTGCTCATTGGCCGGAGAGCTCTCCCGGGAGGTAGGACATGAGCCTTGGCTCCCCTGAGGCAGAGGAAGAAACTGAACCCTGACCTCCTCTATACAGAGATCAATGGTCATGGGCCCCCTGCATGTCCCATGTCATGGATTTCCCAGGGCTGTTGTAGCTTTGGTTGTCCAGCCTCCTGCTAACCCAGTCCTCCCAAACAGTCCCTTTGCCTTCGCACTCAGTCTCACACTCCCGGCTCCCTTCTGGCCACTGAGAGCTGGCATTCCTGGTGTCCCTTCTGAGTTTCCGTATGCCAAAGAATAAAATATAGTAAGGAGCCTCCTTGGCATCCTGCTTGTGTACTCCTACTGGCATGAAAAGGAGGGAGAGAAACAGGCATTCCCCTTAAAACTGCCTTGCTTTAAATGCAGACCTCTTTGACCTTCCAGAGA
This sequence comes from Gavia stellata, assembly GCF_030936135.1. NCBI lineage: Eukaryota > Metazoa > Chordata > Aves > Gaviiformes > Gaviidae > Gavia > Gavia stellata. Next base: position 4,349,838 of record NC_082610.1, read on the forward strand.
CCCAACCACCTCCTTCCCCTCTTGGTCATCTTTGCCATTGGAAATGTCATTTTCATGTTAGAGAGAGAAATTCCTCAAGAGAGAATCATCTTCATTGAGCATTTGGACCATGTGAATGGTCCATCATTAGCTTAAAATGGTTTCCCAATTCCATAGTTTAGTTTCTCTGCTGCTTATAAGTGGAATTTGGGGCTCCCACTGCAACTCCCTCCTGAAATCCTCTTAACCACTGCCTGTGATGTAGCAGGGAGGCTCCTCTGTGGCTGAATTTTTAAAGGTAGCAGTTGCCACCACTCCTTCTTTAGGGACTTTGGTATGTTAGGTGTTATAATGCATGTGAGATCACTGCTCTTAGGGAGCAAAAGTGGGCGAACTCCTCTTTTCTGAGTTTTTGTGACGCCTGTTCTTGAAACAGGCTTTGAGCTGCCCAGGACGGCCAGGAGTGATGTAGTACTGTGCAGAAGCAGAATTTTAGGGATTTTTAAATAAAAACTGTGTCTCTGGATGCAGTGCCTCTGGAATACAGGCACTTTTGAGGTTAGTAGGGGTTAACCTAGGATCCTTATGATCACATTTTACAGGTAGGTGCCCAAATTTCACTTTGGGGCTCCTAAATCCTTTTCTGGATCTCACCCACAATCTCCTGCATCTCCCAACACAGAAAATAATGCCTCCTTTCCTTCATTTCTTGCCTGCCTGATTGATTTAGATTGCAGGATCTTTGGGGCAGAGGTTAAGTCAGGATAGTATTAATGTATACAATGTATAGGTCTGCAAACCAAAGGGATTTTTTGTCTCCTTGGGATTTCTAAATGTGAATAATTCATAAAGTAATTCATACGACAGAACCGTTTCTCAATCAGTGTGTGCATACGATGGAGAAGAATGACAGCAGGATTATTTAAGGGTTCTCTGTATATATATAACTATGGAAAGCAAACAGGGCCAGGACACCAACGGAAGCACTGGAACACAGCTATTCCTCCTGTTAAACCATCAGCATGCTCCCAGGTACGGTTTTGGCCGAGGCCAGCTAATGCTCTCCCAGGCAACCCTCCAGAGCAGTTTGATGAATAGAATGAGGCCGGCATGGTTTCCATGAGGTAGTAGGGATAAACCCACCCTCTTTGGAGAGGAGAAAGGTTAGCGGTATGGGTGTGTGGTCATACCCTACCTGAACTGAGGAAATGGGTTCTTCCCCATTTTATTTACGAGTGGAGCCATTTTGTGTCTTGCTCAGATCCATCATTGCAGAAATGTGAGAGAAAGTACTCAGCACCTTGCAGAATTACAAGCATAGCTATTCATAGCACCACTGCCTCCTTTTGGCCTTCTATCTGTCAGGACACGTTGCCAAGAAAAATACAAATCTCAACAACCACACTAGAATGGGAGCTGTGGATGCTGTGCACATCTTGGGATCAGATCTGCTTTCATTCACACCGCTTTCCCCTCTATTAAGCTTGAACGTGAAGCTCGGTTGTACAGAGGGCACCAGGACTGACCTCGGAGTGCCCAGAAGTCTGTGTGGCCAGGGGCAGGCTGCGACTGAAAGACTTCAGCGGGTGTGAGCTCTGCCTTTCGCAGGAAGGGTTTCATATTCTGCGTATGACTCTTCCAGACTCAGGCGATTTCAGCAAAGACTTCTTGAGGGCCCGGATGAGTTTGTTCAAGAGGCAGAGTTTGTAGCTGCTACAAGGAAGGTGTGGCCATGACAAAGGAAGTAATAAGAAGAAAGAAAAAGCAGAAAGGGCTTTTTAAGCCAGATGCAGTTGGAAAGAATTTTCTAAGAATCTAGATAATATAATTGGGAAGAATTTGGGAAGAATAACCACCCAAAGACATTCCATCGCATGGACCTTTCACAACTAGATAGTGATCAAGCATTCTGCAGAGAACAATCCTGCACTGGCATGAATATGCCTAGATGACCTCAGAAGCCTTTTGCTTCTTTAATTGCAATGACTCTGTAACAATAAAAAAGACAACAATGTTGTGCATGATAAAAGGAACATTTGCAACTAAAAAGAGTATTTCCACATTAAGAAACTGGTTGGTTATCCAACCACAGTAAATATTTAAACTGCACCACGGTGAGAAAGAGCAAAGAAGACAGTAACAAAAAAGAGAGGGAAAGAGAAGTGTAAGTAAGGTTTCAAAGGCAAAATTTTCCACTGTGTGCGAGCTTGCTAGTATGAAAAGACAAGGATAGAATCATCATGTCTATTAACATTACCAGGCACTAATGAACTGTTTTCCAAACTTGGTACTGAAATTCATGCCTAGTCTTCAGAATGAGAGAAAATGCTTGAAATTATTTTAATTGCCTTTTAAATCCAGTGGCTTTTAGTTCAGTGAGTCTCTGCTAGGCTTTATTTACTAGAACTGTTTAGAACCTTGGGCCCAAGTTCTAAACACCAGCCAGGTATTTCCATTTCCAGCAGGAAAAAAAAGTTAGTATTATTGAGCAGCTCTGAACTGTACAGTGAAAGCATTTTTTCCAGAAAAAATGTTTTACTGTATTTACATAAAATAAAAAAATATGAATCTAAGTGTCAGCAAGATTTAAAAGACATGTGGATGAGGCTCTTAGGGACATGGTTTAGTGGTGGACTTAGCAGGGTTAGACTTGATGATCTTAAAGGTCTTTTCCAAACTAAATGATTCTATGATTCTAAGATGTATGCTAAGCAGCTCCCAGCGCTGCAGGAAATGTAAATTAATTCCGTACTCTACTGTATCTAGCCCATTGATCTGCATTTCCACACCTAGTGAATGTTACAGAGTAAGTTCCCATGCAGATTTTCCTCATAGGGCTTCAGGAGTTCTTCAGTTCATTACTATTCACTGTGCAATTGTAACTGCAAAATCAAATGCAGTTCAACAGACAGTACTGGGTAAACCAAAGGAGACCCTTCTGTTTCCCCTAAATCTAACTGTTGCATTTAGCATCTAATTTCAAAAGCTGTGGAGACACGCTTTTGACTTTTTTAAAATGCCACAGAAAGGTTTTTTGTTTCTTTCTGAATCTTTCTGAAAACTCTGCTTTTGCTCTGTGCGTGTGTCTGGATTTTTCTTTGACATATGAAGACCAGGTCTATGAACTCGAGCAGCTTAAGCAGCTGCTTAAAGTTAAGCAAAAGGCTATGAATATTTATGTTGAAGTACTATTTCACAGCATAATGAAATCAAAGTCCCCCAAACTCAGTAGCAGGCAACTGCTTGTATTCCAGTTCTGCTGCAAATATTAGCATTTTGTGATTTGGGAGAAAACAAAATTTTGAAAAAAGCACATTTTCTTTCAGCCTTCTTTGTTAGATGAAATGGTTTTCTAGCCATATCTCATATATTTAAAGACAGACAAATTCCTAAGTTCAGGGTTTCTTTAGCTCCAAATACATGATGGCACCATAGTGAGGGAAAGCCTCAACTGTGCCTGTGTCAGAGTTTGTTCCTGTCCTGAGTGAAGATACAGTCAGAGAGGATGACCATAACTTAGTCATACACTTCCGTAATACTCCTTGTTTCTTTTCAGTTTGCTGACCACTTTGTAGAAGAATAATCACCCAGATCCCAGCCTTCCCTTCCTCTGCACTCACAGCTTTCCATTTCTCCTGGCTTCCCTTAGCTTTCTTTTTCTTATTGTTGCTCTCTTTATATTTCTCTAGTTGTGTAGATGATTCAGCAGTGCTTTTCACACAGAATCACTACGGTTAGAAAAGACCTGTAAGATCATCAAGTCCAACCATCAACCCAACCCCACCATGCCCACTAAACCATGTCCCGCAGTGCCACGTCCTCACGTTCCTTGAACCCCTCCAGTGATGGAGACTCCACCACCTCCCTGGGCAGCCTCTTCCAGTGCTTCACCACTCTCTCAGTAATACCTGAAGACTGCTCAGCTGCTGCCAAGCAGAAGGCATTATTTTGGCAGTTTGTGCGGTGTCTCGCTTTTCCCTGATTCGGTTTTCTACAAAGGGCCAATAAGGGGAATCCAGGAAACATTTTTTACATGGAAATTGTTCAACCACCATGTTTGCCAGCTTAAGTAGCCACCAGACAAACTGCGTTGTCATATTCTAATACGATACCACAACATTCCTACATAACACAGCAGTTAGTTAGAAAATTATGAAATAATGCCTTGTATTAGCAGCTAACAGGACAAATCCTAGTCTCTTGTTTGTAACCAGTGCATGCAATAAATTTAAATAATAAACATATGTGATTTTGATTTGGTCATGGATGCCACACAAGTAGAGAACAGACTTTCCCCTATCTCTTTATCTGAAAGTATTTTTTCAACAAAGAGGTGTCTTGCCTAAGATTATGCACAAGGTATAAGAAAAAAATGAGGCAGCAGCAGCCTCTGGTCCTGCACTCCTTGTCTTTCTGTTATTCTCACTGAAATCCATCGGAAGGACCTGGCAATCTGACAAAGGTCAGAAAGGTGATCATTTGTCTAGCGTTTGGGGGAGAGTTTGTTTGTTTGCTTTTGTAACCATAACTGGCCTCAGGAATGTCCTCTCTTGTAAATATTCCGGTTTCTGGCTTGTTTGTGTCCTTGAAAATTTGGCCCAAAACATTTGATTTCAATGAGAAATACCAGCTTTGCAAGGTTTTTGTAATCCAAGGTTTAGAAAAAATGAATCACAGTTATGTCAGGCAAGGAGGCAATAATGGCAAAGGTGCGGCAGAGGTGGGTCGGTGACCTATTAAAAAATCTGGGACATCAAAGTACTTCAGAAAACAATCCATGCTGCAAATAAACTCAGTAAACACTTTCCCGATGGTCAGCAGATGAAGTAAAGGGACTGCTTGAAGCTGAGCTTAAACAAAATCAGAATGTCCACTAACACAACAAAGTGGTAGCTGTTGCTTGACAGTGACAGAAGATCATCTCTGATGACCTCACTTCATTTGAAACAAGTCACATTCAAGCAAAAAAAAAACCCTCAAAGGAAATGTAAGAGTGATCAACCTCCTTTAGGTCAGTCTGACATTGTTGTCCTACTTGTGAGAAAACATTCCCAGCAAGGAACGGACTTTCTAGTCGTACGAGGGTTCATAGTCAAAATAAACAGAGAGAAGAAACTGGATAATGGACAACCGTGAGTACTCTTGCCTGTTCTACAGAAAGTTTTTCATTTTTATCCAATCGTTTAGTACACAAAAAGATGTATAAAGAGACTCTTGGCATTACCTTTGCTAATGCATCCAGGATCTTTCAACAGAATACAAACACAAATTTAGAAGGCTGTTTTATTAGCTCTCTTCAAAGAATAGCATTATCCTTAGCCTGATGTGAAAGGTTTGAGAAGATTGTTCTCAAGACCACAGAATGATTTATCACAGTAAGAGGGAAAAGATTTTAGTTAACATCATATTTTAAAACAGTACTTTGCTTTTGTCAAGAATCCCATACTGTAAAATGTAAAAGGCACCCAGCATCTCAGCAGCTAGAAGGACTTAAAAGCAGGTGCTGGCCTCTGCTAACAATCTAAGTGGAAATTAGACTGGAGGAGTACATGTGAAAGGGACAAACACTCCATCCCTTAATACTGTAGCCTGGAAGAAAAGAAGTCATTGACATTCCAGAGGAGGCCGAGTTAATCAGTAACACACCTGATTAGCGTCTCACAACTTCACTCCACAACAAAGCTCACTTCTCCCACCGCTCACAGCCCTTAGCCTATGCGGTGAGGCGGAGGGGTGCTGCCTGTGGGCCCTAAGCTCAGCGGACAACCGGGGGAAAAATGCGGAGGGCAAAAAATGAAGTTCTGGGGCTGAGATTTAATACGGAAATCGCCGATCGTGGTGGGGCAGCTTGTTGTGTCCACATGGATACATCTCATTATCAGAGATTAAGGGTCATTGAAATCACCTTCTTTTTATGCAAATTAAATGTTGCCTCGGGCTCCTTTGCAAATTGTGAGTGTGTTCCCCCATGTGGCAAAGTTCAAATAGTTCCTCGTGTGTGTGAGCAGAATCTGGGGCATTTTCAGACACCTCAGCCTCAGCAAGTCATTCAAGTCAGAAGACTTTCTTGTGAGTCAAGAAAACGGCAATTACCGCTTCTCTCTGGAAAAGGTTCTCATTGTTATTTCCCCCCCACACACAGTTTTTTCTCTACCACCCCCCACCTCAGAAGCTCTCACCGAAATCTGCATGAAAGTGTTAACAAAACTATTGAAATACATTGTGACTTCAGATTGCTCAGCAGGAGCAACCCATAGATCTGAAAGGAATTTCCTCTTTCCTGAGGGCTCCTGGAGCTTACATAGCCTGTGAGAAGAGGAATGAAAACTTTCCTCTCCTGCATCCCAAGTGATGGTGAATGTTTTATTCCCGCGCAAAGAGGGCTGCTTCGAAGTAACAAATGCGTGAAGGAATTCTGAAATTCCCTCAGAATACCAACTTGCCCTGAAAAGAGGTGAAAATGGAACTACAATTTCAGTGCTTGCTTCTAGTTTGCGTAAGAGAAGAGCGGACCAGATATTTGCAATTCTTGCAATGTGCTTGCAGATCCAAAGATGAGAGACCTTCAGTTTTAGCTATTTTTGGCCGTCTCTGTAACCTTTTTGCCTTTTCCAGGTACTTCCCTGCACCTTGTAGCTATTAGGCTAGCAAAGCAAAAAAGAGTTTAAAGGACAACAATTTAATCCTTTCCAGCGCATGTATCTGTCTCATTAAAGCATTCTCCTGGAGCGGTGTAATGATACATCAAATGGAATCCATTTCAAGGTAAAATGAGTGCTGCTGATGGCTAACACACTGCTCCCAAGGCCTGGCTTAGGCCCCAGTCCTAGTGCAGCCTAGCACTGAAGTAGATTAAATATCAACTCGGGTCACGTTCTCATGGCCCAGGCACAAGTGCCAACATTCTTCCAATTATTCAAGGCCAAAGAAAGAGCAACCTGCCTGACAGAGCTGTGACACAGCTTGATTAGATTTAGCTTAGAAGCCTGCCGAAAAGGATACTGTGGTATTTAACTCAGATGGAGAAAGGAATGGCATCTCTGTTTAAACGAACCGGGGGGAGGGGAAAAAAAAAAAAAAGGCAGAATACATTTCTGTGATGAGGGAGAGCATGTTTTAAATTTAAAATGATCATTTCTCCGTAATGCAGCCAGCGTGTTCCACATGCGTAAACCGGTTTAATTATAAAAGGTGGCTTCAGACATCCTTTATTTAAATAATAGCATTTTTCAGTCTGCACAGAATCTTTCAGACCAAATAATTTTATCTTCTAGTTAGATTAAACCACCTTGGGTAAAAAGAGCAGAAGCTGGCAAAGAGGACAGAAAAACATGGACAGAAACTGGGGCTGTGTAAACACTGACATGTCAAACAGAAATTGCAATGGGAATTTGGGTAGGAGAACACCCATCTCCAAAGATCAAATTATCAAAGTGATTTGGCT